>NC_034182.2:32289882-32644738 GCF_002021735.2 Oncorhynchus kisutch
GCTTCTGTCTAACTGCGCCCACTCTGTCTCCGCTTACAACATGAAGTATTCCTGTAATCAGTTCCCTGCTGGAGTGAATCATTGTTTTGGCTGGGTGACCATTCTTGATACACACAGGAAACTGTTGAGCATGAAAAACTCTGCAGCGTTGCAGTACTTGACACAAACCAGGGCACCTGACACCTACTACTATACCCCATTCAAAGGCACTTAAATCTTTTGTCTTGCCCATTCACCCTCTGAATGGCACACATACACAATCCATGTCTCAACTGTCTCAAGACATAAAAATCCTTCTTTAACCTGTCTTCCCCTTTATCTAGTGGATTTAACAAGTGACCATAGCTTTCACCTGGTCAGTCTGTCATTGAAAGAGCAGGTGTTCTTAATGTTTTGTACACTGGGTGTATACTGAACCATCATTATCCATGTCTGGACAGTGGACACCTAAAAAAAAAATATATATATTTTTTTTTTGCTGTGTTTTTTTTACTCTGACACAATTGAGTACACAAAGACAATATCAAGATATACATCCTGAAGAAGATGAGGCTGTCAGAACATTTTTTTGTGTCTGAGAATTTCAGATGCCGCCAATGCTTTTTCAATGCGACTCATTTCAAATCAAATGTTACTGCTCACGTGCAGATGTTATTGCAGATGTAATGAAATGCTTGTGTTTCTAGCTCCCAACAGTTATTGCCTGATGAATGACTACAGTTAATGATTGTCCGACAAACTCACAGTCCGAATAATTGTTGACTCAATTACTTTTGATGGACAGAAATGGACAATGATTGGGGTGTATAGTCTAAAGGAACAAAAGTGGGGTGTGTGGGAGTTGTTGATAGTTAATCCACCTCCGGGAAATGCTGTCATTTTCTAATTTTGTGTAACTGTCTCTCTCTCTCAGATGTGATCAAGCTGCAGTTGGTGGAGGCGGGCCTGGTGGAGTGTCTGTTAGATGTGGTGACTCACACCGTGAATGGGGAGAGGGATGAGGATGTGGCCCAGCTCAAGACTGCCTCCGATCTGATGGTGCTGCTGCTTTTGGGAGGTACTACACACACACACACACACACACACACACACACACACACACAAACCAACATCGATTTCCGTTAGCCAGCAATTGCCGGCTTTTGGCCCAAAAATATTATGAAAAGCCGATTTTTAAATAAAAAATTACCGGGAGAAAGGAAAATGCATTGCAAAATAATGCTTTTTAATTGATGGAAATACCAATCGATGGAAATGGATTTGACTGTCATGCTTATCGGTCTATAGGTTCAATTGCATAATTTTGTGTAATTTAAATTGGCCTGTGTGTATCTGTAAGTCATCGTTTATCTTATTTATCCAACACAACTATCCTACGCGCGCAGCATACAGAGCCTATTTTGAGCGGGATTTCTCCTGCTGCTCCACAGGTTATTGTTGCTGGAGTAAAACATGCTTTATAAACATACACCAAGTTCCTTTTCACCCTTCAATGACCCCAACATATAAACTCAGCAAAAAAAGAAACGTCCTCTCACTGTCAACTGTGTTTATTTTCAGCAAACTTATTAGCATGTGTAAATATTTGTATGAACAGAAGAGTCAACAACTGAGACATAAACTGGACAAGTTCCACATACATGTGACTAACAGAAATGGAATAATGTGTCCCTGAAAGAAGGGAGGGGGGGGGGTCAAAATCAAAAGTAAGTCAGTATCTGGTGTGGCCACCAGCTGCATTAAGTACTGCAGTGCATCTCCTCCTCATGGACTGCACAAGATTTACCAGTTCTTGCTGTGAGATTTTACCCCACTCTTCCACCAAGGCACCTGCAAGTTCCCGGACATTTCTGGGGGGAATGGCCCTATCCCTCACTCTCCGATCCAACAGGTTCCAGACGTGCTCAATGGGATTGAGATCCGGGCTCTTCGCTGGACATGGCAGAACATTTGACATTCCTGTCTTGCAGAACGAGTAGTATGGCTGGTGGCATTGTCAGGATGAGCCTGCAGGAAGGGTACCACATGAGGGAGGAGTATGTCTTCCCTGTAACGCACAGCGTTGAGATTGCCTGCAATGACAACAAGCTCAGTCCGATGATGCTGTGACACACCGCCCCAGACCATGACGGACCCTCCACCTCCATATCGATCCTGCTCCAGAGTACAGGTCTCGGTATCATGCTCATTCCTTCGATGATAAACACAAATCCGACCATCACCCCTGCTGAAACAAAACCCTGACTCGTCAGTGAAGAGCACTTTTTGCCAGTCCTGTCTGGTCCAGCGACGGTGGGTTTGCCCATAGTCAATGTTGTTGGCGGTGATGTCTGGTGAGGACCTGCCTTACGACAGGTCTACAAGCCCTCAGTCCAGCCACTCTCAGCCTATTGTGGACAGTCTGAGCACTGATGGAGGGATTGTGCGTTCCTGGTGTAACTCGGGCAGTTGTTGCCATCCTGTACCTGTCCCGCAGGTGTGATGTTCGGCTGTACCGATCCTGTGCAGGTGTTACACGTGGTCTGCTACTGCGAGTACGGACATTGCAATTTATTGCCCTGACCACATCTGCAGTCCTCATGCCTCCTTGCAGCATGCCTAAGGCATGTTCATGCAAATGAGCAGGGAACATGGGCATCTTTCTTTTGGTGTTTTCCAAAGTTAGGACACTAAGGCCTTTATACTAAGTTTTCATAACTGACCTTAATTGTCTACTGTCTGTAAGCAGTTAGTCTTAACGACCGTTCCACATATGCATCTTCATTGATTTTGGTTCATTGAACAAGCATGGGAAACAGTGTTTGAACCCTTTACAATGAAGGTCTGAAGTAGAGGTCGACCGATCAATCGGAATGGACGATTAATTAGGGCCGATTTCAAGTTTTCACAACAATCGGAAATCGGTATATTTGGGCACCGACTTGACGATTAAATTGTAAAAAATTATATATATTTTTTTCACCCTTATTTAATCTTTATTTAACTAGGTAAGTCAGTTAAGAACACATTATTATTTTCAATGACGGCCTAGGAACAGTGGGTTAACTGCCAAGATTTTCACCTTGTCAGCTCGGCGGATCCAATCTTGCAACCTTAACTAGTCCAACGCAATAACGACCTGCCTCTCTCTCGTTGCACTCCACAAGGAGTTACACGAATGCATTAAGCCAAGGTAAGTTGCTAGCTAGCATTAAACTTATCTTATAAAAAAACAATCAAAATCACTAGTTACTAGATATTATCTAGCATGTCCTGCGTTGCATATAATCTGACTGAGCGGTGGTAGGCAGAAGCAGGCGTGTAAACATTCATTCAAACAGCACTTTCATGCGTTTTGCCAGCAGCTCTTTGTTGTGCGTCAAGCATTGCGCTGTTTATGACTTCAAGCCTATCAACTCCCGAGATGAGGCTCGTGTAACTGAAGTGAAATGGCTAGCTAGTTAGCGCGCGCTAATTGTCGATGTGTTCCTGGTTCGAGCCCAGGGAGGAGCGAGGAGAGGGACGGAAGCTATACTGTTACACTGGCAATACTAAAGTGCCTATTAGAACATCCAATAGTCAAAGGTTAATGAAATACAAATGGTATAGAGGGAAATAGTCCTATAATTCCTATAATAACTACAACCTAAAACTTCTTACCTGGGAATATTGAAGACTCATGTTAAAAGGAACCACCCGCTTTCATATACTCTCATGTTCTGAGCAAGGAACTGAAACGTTAGCTTTCTTACATGGCACATATTTTACATGGAACATATTGCACTTTTACTTCTGTTTTTGCATTATTTAAACCAAATTGAACATGTTTCATTATTTACTTGAGGCTAAATTGATTTTATTGATGTATTATATTAAATAAAAATAAGTTCATTTAGTATTGTTGTAATTGTCATTATTACAAAAAATAAAAATTGGCCGATTTTAATCGGTATCGGCTTTTATGGTCCTCCAATAATCGGTATCAGCGTTGAAAAATCATAATCGGTCGACCTCTAGTCTGAAGTTATTTGGATTTTTACAAATTATCTTGAAGACAGGGTCCGGAAAAAGGGACGTTGCTTTTTTTGCTGACTTTACATTCCTTTTACATCGAAAGTAATCAATAAGTTCTACTATGATAACATGACGTATACTTTGAGCTGGAATCCAACACCATTCTAGTGCAGGCAGCAGGCTATTAGTGCATCACCAAACACTTTACAATGTGAGTTGGAGGCAGTATGCATTTTGAAAACTTACTTAATTGGATAAATCCTGCCGTTTTTTTCTTTTCGTGTTATGGGGCATGTCTCAATGGTAGGATTGGTAGATTGTAGGCCTGCCTCATAGGTGTTAGACATGCCTCCATAAAATAAAACATTCAGGATTCAAACAATTATGTTTTCAAAATGCTTCAGACTTCATAGGCGGCCGGTGAGTTTCAGGTTTGTGGAAGCTTACAATTGATCCTACCATTTTCTGCCATTCTGCATGCCAGTTATGATTTTAATATGCACATTTTTGAGGAACAGTTTCATTTCAATAATGTTTTGGTTTCTAAAAAATCCTTGCCACGTGGTTCATCATAAAAATCGGAATTTAAAATGATAAAAGTTAAGTCAATAATTTCAAGATCGCCAGCTTCTTCCGTTCTGGAGAAAGACTCTCCTGTATCGTCGCCACACCCCTCCCCCATCTTGTCTCAACATTTTAAAATTCTACTCCACACATTTTAGATGCTTTTCACTGACAGCCTCAACTCAATAATCAGCTAGTCCTATTGCCACGCGCGCAGCCCAAATACTGGTCTTCTCAAATAGGCATTGATAGGCCTACGAGCTTGTGAAACAGTCCACAGCTAATGATCCTCGATTCCTCTGTGGCTAAGTCATGCTTTCTGGTGAAGTATTTTGAAGTATTTTCTTTTTCTGTATAGACAAGCATGCGGAATGTGTATTTTTTTTTTGGGGGGGGGGAGAAGAGTGCTTCTAGGCTATAAGGTAAATAGGAGAATGATGTTTCGCACATGGCTTATAGGAGAGGAGAAGAAACGAGACTCTATGCTGGTGATTTATTCCCACTCGGCCCATAGACTAGGAAACAAAGTGAATTATGTTATGCTTACTGGATGAAGTTGGACAAGTATTCAGACAAGTCTTCCTGATTTGAACCTTCGTTAACTACATTTGGGTGTGCAGAGCACCACCAGATGTAACTTTTTTTTGGAGTTAAATAAATCAAACGTGATAACTATAGTATCCGGTACTAGCGTTTGAAAAAGTGAATTCATTCTTCTCAAATGAATAATCTCTCCCCATCTTCCAAATCACGCTCGTATAATCAGTAGCCTATGCTTCGGAGGGAGTAGAGGCAGGCAGCATACAAACGTGCACGCGACACACACTGGCAAAGATTTACAGCTGGCAGACAGAAACTGGAATACGTTAATGAGTGACAGTGAGGGGCCTTGTAGGTGCTTTGTTGTGATTTTTTTGTTATGTTTTTGTGGGGCCTATTTTATATATTTTTTTAAGAATAATGCCCGGAATGTATGCTTTTAAAATAACGGTTCTGTTCCGGAACAGTATAGATCATTTCCATTCCCGTTTCTGTTCCTCAAAACATAAATATAGCATTCTACTTGCCTTCCAATCTTCCCTCACCACTTTGTTATACTGAAGCCAAGAAGTAGGACATTTATCCTGTAACATTTTCTTCCAGAAACATATATGCTTATTTGTGTGTGGTCTGCTTATTTTTTTATTAGATTTTTTTGTAAATAACTGCTGTGACATTTTGATGGCCTCTCTCCCTTCTGGTGCAGTGGGCAGGTGTTTTGTGTTGACAGCCTCTCTACATCGCTCTCCCCTCTGGTGCAGTGGTCAGGTGTTTTGTGTTGACAGCCTCTCCACATCTCTCTCCCTTCAGATGAGTCCATGCAGAAGCTGTTTGACGCGGGCAAGGGCAGTGTGTTCGAGAGGGTCCTTTCCTGGGTACCATCCCACAACCACCAGCTGCAGTTGGCAGGGGCACTGGCCATTGCCAACTTTGCCCGCAACGGTAAAGAGATTACTGCACACGTTGTCTGTAGTAACAGCTCAGTGGGCAAACCTGGTTGAGATTAAGTCATTGCAATGTTGAAACGACATCGTTACCATGTTGAAATGACATTATGCCATAAGGATAAGGAACCAACAAAATGGGTTATTCAGGATAAAACTGCCTCTTGATCTCATCACTCAAACTGGAAACATCATGTAGAACAGATACACTTCTCTCTCTAGTAGTAAGCACCAGTTAATCAATCAAATTTATTTATAGCCCTTTTTACATCTGCAGATGTCAGAGTGCTATACAGAAATCCAGCCTAAAACCCCAGAGGGGAAGCAATGCAATAGTAGAAGCACGGTGGCTAGGAAAAACTCTCTAGAAAGGCAGGAACCTAGAGCGGAACTTCTCTCTAGAGAGGAACCTCTTCTGACTGTGCCGGGTGGGGATTATAAGAGTACATGGCCATTTAAGGCCATATTGTTCTTCAAGATGTTCAAACCTTCATAGATGACCAGCAGGGTCAAATAATAATAATCACAGTGGTTGTAGAGGGTGCAACAGGTCAGTACCCCCAGGAGTAAATGTCAGTTGGCTTTTCATAGCCAAGCATTGAGTTTGAGACCGCAGGTAGAGAGAGTTGAAAACAGCAGGTCCGGGACAAGGTAGCACGTTCAGTGACCAGGTCAGGATTCCCTAGCCACAGGTAGACCAGTTGAAACTGGAGCAGCAGCATGACGAGGTGGACTGGGGACAGCCAGTCTTACCTGAGGCATAATATAAGGGCTCAGGTCCTCCGGGAGGGGAGAGGGAGGGAGAACTTAAATTCACACAGGACACCAGATATAAGACTGACCCCAGTCCCCTGGCACATACACTATTGCAGCATAGATACTAGAGACTGGTGTTTTTTTTGTTGTGCCCTCTTCACGACTGTCTTGATGTGTTTGGATCATGATAGTTTGTTGTTGATGTGGACCCCAGGATCTTGAAGCTCTCAACATGTTGCACAACAGCCCCATCGATGAGAATGGGGGCGTGCTCAACCCTCCTTTTCCTGTAGTCCACAATCATCTCCTTTGTCTTGATCACATTGAGGGAGAGGTTGTTGATCTGGCACCACACGACCATGGTCTCTGACCATCACGTTTGACTTAACCCACTCAAGTGACACACCCTTCCTAGGGACAGCATGGAAGAGCACTAGTAAGCACCTAGTAAGCATGCCCCCGTAATAAGGTCAGAGGCAGAGAATCCGAGTGGAAAGAGGGGAGCCGGCCAGGCAGAGACCGCAAGGGCAGTTAGTCGCTCCATTGCCTTGCTGTTCACCTTCGCAGCCCTGATCAGGGTCCCATGTGGCCCAGTGGTACAGCATGGCCCTTGCAATGCCAGGGTTGTGGGTTCAATTCTCACAGGGGACCAGTACGAAAGACTAAAATATAACACTCAGATTCTAGAATCGCAGTGTGTTTGGAAAGCGTTCAGACCCCTTGACATTTTCCACAATTTAAGTTACAACCTTAATCCACTGACAGTACTCCATAATGACAAAGCAAAAAACTGGTTTTTAGAATTTCTTTGCAAATTTATAAAAAAAATTTTTTATCACATTTATATAAATATTCAGACCATTTACTCAGTACTTTGAAGCACCTTTGGCAGCAATTACAGCCTTGTCTTCTTGGGTATGACGCTACAAGCTTGGCACACCTGTATTGGGGTAGTTTCTCCCATTCTTCTCTGCAGATCCTCTGAAGCTCTGTCAGGTTGGGATGGGGAGCATCGCTGCACAGCTATTTTCAGGTCTCTCAAGAGATGTTTGATCGGGTTCAAGTCCGAGCTCTGGCTGGGCAACTCAAGGACATTCAGAGACTTGTCCTGAAGCCACTCCTGCATTGTCTTGGCTGTGTGCTTAGGGTCGTTGTCCTTTTGGAAGGTGAACCTTCACCCCAGTCTGAGAACCTGCTCCAGAGTGCTGAGGATTCATCAAGGATCTCTGTACTTTGCTTCGTTCATCTTTGCCTCGATCCTGACCAGTCTCCCAGTCCCTGCCACTGGAAAAAATCCCCACAGCATGATGCTGCCACCACCATGCTTCACTGTAGGGATGGTGCCAGGTTTCCAGACATTACGCTTGGCCTTCATGCCAAAAAGTTACATCTTGGTTTCATCAGACCAGAGAATCTTGTTTTTCATGGTCTGAGTCCAAGCGGGCATGTGCCTTTTACTGAGGAGTGGCTTCCATCTGGCCACTCTACCATTAAGGCCTGATTGGTAGTGCTGCAGAGATGGTTGTCCTTCTGGAAGGTTCTCCCATCTCCACAGAGGAACTATGGAGCTCTGTCAGAGTGCCCATCGGGTTCTTGTTCACTTCCCTGACCAAGGCCCTTCTTCCCCAATTGCTCAGTTTGGCCGGGTGGCCAGCTCCACGAAGAGTCTTGGTGGTTCCAAGCTTCTTCCATTTAAGAATGATGGAGGCCACTGTGTTCTTGGCGACCTTCAATACTGCAGAAATGTTTTGGTAACCTTCCCCAGATCTGTGCCTCGACACAATCCTGTCTCGGAGCTCTACGGACTATTCCTTCGACCTCGTGGCTTGGTTTTTGTTCTGATATGCACTGTCAACTGTGGGACCTTTTTATATAGACGTGTGCCTTTCCAAATCATGTCCAATCAATTGAATTTACCTCAGGTGGACCCAATCATGTTGTAGAAACATCTCAAGGATAATCAATGGAAACAGGATGCACCTGAGCTCAATTTCAAGCCTCATAGCAAAGGGTCTGAATACTTATGTAAATAAGGTATTTCTGTTTTTATTTTTAATCACAAAATCTAAAAAACGTTTTTCGCTTTGTCGTTATGGGGTATTGTTTGTAGATTGAATGTATGTTATTTTATTCAATCCATTTTAGAATAAGGCTGTAAACAATGTGGGAAAAGGAAGGTATGAATACTTTCCAAATGTTCTGTATATAGAGCAAACACACTTCTCTGCCATGTAGAACCGAGAATCGACTTTTGCAAGCCCCCCCCCCCACCTTTTTCCAGATTTTCTCTCTAGTTAAGTTCCCCCCCAATGAAAACACACTCAGAGCTGAATACAAGTCCCAATCATGACAGTCATTCCAGGCCATTACTCAGCGTCACCACAGAGTTTCAGTAATATTAAAGCCAGGAAAATATTGTTTAGAAAATTGCGGGCTGTTTATACTATTTCCCCCCCCCCCCCCCCCCCCCCCCCCCCCCCCCCCCAGATGGTAACTGCATACAGATGGTGGAATCAGGCATTGTTCAGAAGCTTCTGGAGCTGCTGGATCGCCACGTGGAGGAGGGTAACGTCACCGTGCAGCACGCCGCGCTCAGCGCCCTGCGCAACCTGGCCATTCCTGGTGAGACGCCCAAGGCGCTCCATGCATGATTGAGTATACTGTGTTCTATATTTTCTATATGACTCGTAGGTTCAAGGCAAGTCTTTAACATTCATTTCCTGTCAGAAGTGCTTCCCCTGTACGTCTTTGTGATCTGTGGGTGGGGGCAGGTCTTGGCAAATGCAACTACAAACAACTTCTAGTCAAAAGTGCTTCCCTGTACTTAAGTTCCTTCTTTGAGCCTTAGTAACAATTGTATTCAATCAATATTAACCTAAGTTAGTGTATTGTTTATTTTCATGGTGTACAACATTGACATGTACAGTCCATATCTAAGGAAACAAAGCAGATTATACATGTCTTTGAGGAGGGAGCATAGTTTGAATGTATTTATTTAACATGTTTAATCTTTTATTTATAATCTTTCCCTAAGTGGTGAACAAGGCTAAAATGCTGTCAGCTGGTGTGTCAGATACGGTGTTGAAGTTCCTCCCGTCAGAGATGCCTCCTGTCCAGTTCAAACTGCTGGGGACGTTACGCATGCTCATCGACACACAGGGTAGAGCATCTTTATAACACCTATATATCACAATTATAGCACATTTAATACCCTGTAGAACAACTGCCTAATGATGCCCCCGACGTCTGTGCTTCGAGCTCTATTTAAATTGACCAGAATCAGTCACAGGTGTGAATGTTTCAACCCATTAACTTTGCAGAAAGATCTAAAGGAACCTTTTCTGAAATGGAGGTGATAATGCTTTCCTAATGATGCTCTAAACTTGATTTGTTCCATACCTCACTCTTTGTCCTTAAATTGATCAGTATCAAATCCAGGTGCGAAGATTTAATTTATTCAGCAGAGTATTTTCGAGAGCCATGCGTCCTCCGAAACACGGCCCTGCCAAGCCGCACTGCTTCTTGACACACTGCTCACTTAACCCGGAAGCCAGCCGCATGAATGTGTTGAAGGAAACACCGTACAACTGGCGACCGTGTCAGCAGAGCGCGATGGGACAAGGACATCCCCTATAACCCGGATGACTCTGGGCCAATTGTGCGTCGCCTCATTGGTCACCCGGTTGCAGCCGGCTGGCGACGCAGCCAGACATCGAACCCGGATCTGTAGTGACGCCTCAAGCACTGCGATGCAGTGCCTTAGACAACTGTGCCACTCGGGAAGCCATTGATGGGAAAGTACAGTCTAAAAAAATAAATTACAAATACATTTTAAAAAGCAAAGAATGCGATATGTTTCCCGCCAAACGTTTGAATCTTCATCAAATAGTGGTTGGGTTGGGGAGGACCGAACAAGGCCAAGTGCAGTCCAGCTGGATCCAAAGTGACATGGCGATCGATGGAGTCCATCTTTGAGTCGCTATGGACCGGAGTGTCACAGTGCGATGTTGACAGGGTGTTAGAATAGCAGGCAATTCAAGGTGATAGGACATTAATACCTGTATGGTGTTACAATACAGATTTTTTTATCTCTTCCTTCCTGGAGTTCAGACATTCATTATAACAAATACTAGAAAGTACTCATTGTTACCAAGAATTGACCCATTTAAAAATAATTTCAACAAGAAGTTACCAGTTTTTATGTCGAGTCATTTCAGTTTATATACCAGAGAGCTACCAATGGTAATGGGGATGTAAAATAAAGTGTTAACTGTTGTTTTCTCCCCAGTGGATGCGGCAGACCAGCTGGGGACCAATTCCAAGCTTGTGGAGCGTCTGGTAGAGTGGTGTGAGGCCAAGGACCATGCAGGAGTCATGGGAGAGTCCAACAGACTGCTCTCAGCTCTAATCCGCCACAGCAAATCAAAGGTTAGGGCCAGCTGCCATGGAAACACACACCATCTGTGACTGACTGACTAGCTGGCTGGCTGTGACCACAGAATGCATTCTGACCCATAATGGAACTGTTGATCATAAAGGGGAACAGGGGACTGGAATTTATTGTCTAACTCTTCCTGAAATAGGATCTTTCTTGTGGGATAATGCCTAGACCTAGTGTTGGCAGTTCTGCTACACTTCCCATCCAGTCTCATCTCAGGGGAGAATGACTCCGGTGTTACTTGGACTGGTTACCCCATTCTAATCTGTAGATTTGTGACCTCTGTCCTATTTGCAGGTCTTTAGACAGAATAGCACCCCTGTGGTAGTGCTAGAGATGTCATACTTACGCATGGGTATCCTAGTGGTTAGAGCGTTGGACTAGTAACCGAAAGGTTGCAAGTTCGAATCTCAGAGCTGACAAGGTACAAATCTGTCGTTCTGCCCCTGAACAGACAGTTAACCCACTGTTCCTAGGCCGTCATTGAAAATAAGAATTTGTTCTTAACTGACTTGCCTAGTAAAATAAAGGTAAAAAAAAAAAAAATCGTACACAAGTCATGTATCATTTAGAGCAGGGGTGGACTGGCCTAGTGGTCTCTCCTCCTGGAAAGTCACTGGGTGTGCAGGTTTGTGCTCCCACCCTGCTCTAACTTACACACCTTATTTCAGCTAATCAGAGTCCTGATGAGCAGTGGGTTAGAGGGTATGTGGGTTAGGGCAGGGCTGGAGCAAAACCCTGCACACCCAGTAGCTCCCCCACAAGGTGGAGAAAATATCCCCGTTTTAGAATTGTGCCCCATTTGAAATGTTTGTTTTTGTGGTTTTAGGACGTCGTAAAAACAGTCATCCAGGGGGCAGGTGTGAAGCACTTAGTAGTCATGGCGATGAGCGAACACATGATCATGCAGAACGAGGCGCTGGTGGCTCTGGGCCTCATCGCCGGGTTGGACCTGGGTAAGAGTCAGGGGTCACAGTCAGGTTCATGTCACAGTGCAGCCTAATTCTGACTACTGTGTTAGCCACATGGTTTTGTAAAGTCCAGATTGGTAGCACTTCCTTTGACTGTGCCTGGGTTGTGTTCAGTAGGGCATACTGTAGTAAAATGTTTAGAAATTGAGGGGGGGGGGGGGGGGGCAAAGTTCCTGTTTTACTCGGTTTTAAAATAATTTCAATTTTCCATGCTTACTGAACATGACCTGATATTGCATGGCTTGAATCAACTGCAAGTAGTTTGATGATGCACAGGGTGAGTTAGAACCATACAATGGAAAGCAATTTTGACCTATTGAGACTGTATAAATTAAATTCACTGTTGAAGCATTTGTAACGGGGTGCTCAGTATACCCTTTTCTCAGAAACAAAGCATTGACTCTGGTGGGGCATTGAAATGCATTAAAACAATTGGACAAATGAGTCTGTGACTTGTGTTTTTCATGTTTCAGTGGGGGCTGAAAAGGACTTTGTCGGGGCTGGCCTGGTGCAGGTGCTCCATAAGCTGCTCTCAGACGAGAGGACCGCCCCGGAGATCAAATACAACTCCATGATCCTCATCTGTGCGGTCATGGGCTCAGGTAAAAGGGGCGGCCATTTTGAATCAGCCACTTAGACACAACTTCTGCTCCAATATCCAAGCTAAGGCATAGCAGAGTGGTGTACTAGTATGGACATTGGGATGTAGCTGAATGTTCTGGTTTAGATTTGTGCTCTTCCTTTAAAGACTTCTGAATGAGACCTGTTATCTTTCCCTCCTCCAGAGCCTCTCCATAAAGAAGTGCAGGGCCTGGCCTTCATCGACGTGGTCTCCAAGCTGCGGTCGCACGAGAACAAAACGGTGTCCCACCAGGCATCGCTCACAGAGCAGAGGCTAACGGCACAGAGCTAAAGGACTCTTAATGCCCGCAATCCCCCACTCCCCCCAATGCCTGCCTCATAGCCAATCCCTGCCCCCCTTCCCTCTCTCTCCAGAACTTCCCTCTGTGTGTCCTATCATCACGTGCCAAGGTATCCTGTCCCTTTGCCCCTGCCTTACAGCCTGCCTTTAGCCTGCCTTCCCACACTACCGCCGCTCACGCATGCGTACTCCTCCATAATAAAAACAAGACAGCCTTTTCTTTCTGCAATAGACATACAAAGAGAACACTTTATGACCATAGCTGTGAAACCCGTTGAAAAACAATACAAAAGAACAAAAAAAACTGAGTAGGTTGGTCTGAAAACAAACTAAGCTGCCATGCATCCATCCTATGTCCCATCGTAGCTTGAGTTGAAGACGAACTGCATGTTTTAGTCCAGTTGATGGTGTATCCATGTTCATTTTGACCCTCGCATACCCAAAACCACAGCCCTGGGCAGATCTTCCAGAGCTGAGTAGAGTTCAGTCATGTTGTACTTAAACTGGCGTTTCAAAGGAGTTTTCTTGATAATCCCAACCGATCCCTCTCTATTCCCTTAACTTTCATACAAACCCGATTTAAACTTAACTTGCTGTCTCAAACAACCTTACTGTTATATCAAGGGTATGTTTAGAATGGGGAAATGTTACAGAATGTTCAGATGTAAATATATTATGTAGAACAGATATGACCGTCTGTCAAGTAGAATAGGGAATTGTGTTAACTAAATGTGTTAGATTTCTATCTGCAATGTTGTAAATGTTTAACCCCAACTGAACATACCCTAGGCTGACTCCACTAGCATGTAATAATTCTCACCTAAACATTGAGGAATCCTGTGTAAGTTACAAGTTATATCCCCCAGATGAACAGTCACTCTCTCCCTGGTCTCTGAGTGTACAGTGAAGCAGTCAGCCCTACCAGGTGCGTAGTATATGTCTGGATGGATTATGATGAGCCAGGTGCGCCAGGAAAGACCGATTTTGGGGGGGTGTCTTTTTTGCGTAGCGCTGCACATTTCAGAAGATTTCTATATCATATTAATGTGGTTCCTAAGTTATTTAACACTTCTCCAGGTGTTGTGAGATCTGATCATCTATATAACGCGACTGCAAAAGAGATGAACTGGAACGTCACCGTCGATTGGAATCTGGCTGCATCGTTTCACATAGTCACTGTGGTCTCCCTGACAGCTATGAGAACCTCCCCATAACCCTGTCAGAATGGGCCAATCCAGACAGCCAGAGAAGATCCCCCCGTCTATGTGTGGTACCTCTCTATGGTTTATCCCAGCCAGCGCTTTGTTTGCATGTGTGATGGTTTCTCTCCCACTCCAAGTATCGAGAACATGCCCATTCCAGCATGATGGATACTGCGTTAGGCAACGTCTGGTGACATAGGCGTTTTTTTTTAAATATAAATTATTTGTTTACTAATCGGTCTTGTTAAATTTGTTTTTTTTGTCAGGTATGAATGGTAATTTCAGATTTGTAACTTTACAAAGACACAATCAAATCAAGACGTAACTACAAACTAACTGCGTTACGGTATGTTTGTTGTAAATGTCATTGTTGTACATTTGGAAGATCGTAACTCAAACAGATAATTAAAGATGATTGCTGGCGATAATGTATCTGTTTCTGGAGTTTGTACTGCCTGTTGATATAGTAAGAGGGTGACGTCTGTTTCATATTATTGATAAGTCACTCTAATCCCGTTTCATTCATGGTCACACAGGGTTTCCTGAGTGCCTTGGCCAAGGCTATGGTGTCACCTAGGCTGCATTCCATTTCATATGGTTGTCCCCTCCCATCTATCCTTGTTCACTTCTCTTCATGGATCTGAGACAATTAGGTTAGGGGTAAGCAGAAGCTCCATCTCGAATAGAATGCAGCTTCACATGCCTGGCTTTGAGGTGCTCTGATAGGCCTGGCAAACACTACGTAGTTTTGACAGTGATGTAATGTCCATTGATCACACCTTTGTCACTGTTTCTGATTGGAATTAGTTCCATCTGATTGAGGGACTAGCCAAAGCACCATTGACCAATACAGTCATCCGTAATGGAGTCCGAGAGAAAGAGGATGCCAATTCACTTTCTGTCTTGTCCTTTTAATAATAATTAGTACTATTAACAATGTCAGCAGGTCAACAAAAATGATTTATTTCATGGGAATGAAAGAAAAACAAAGGGCTCGATTCAATCCCTATCGTGGAAGTTCAGTGTGATTTGAAATTTAAAGGTAGTTTGCGATTGAGCCGATATATCAAATCAAACAAGTGTAGACTTTACCTTGAAATGCTTACTTACAAGCCCTTAACCTCCAATGCAGTTCAAGAAGAAAATATTTACCAAGTCGGCTAGAATAAAAAAGTAACACTAAGAATAACCAGGCTATATAGATGGGGCACCGGTACCGAGTCAGTGTGCAGAGGTACAGGCTAGTTGAGGTCATCTGTACATGTAGGTGGGGGCGAAGTGACTATGTATAGGTAACAAACAAACGGCAAGTAGCAGCAGTGTACAAGAGGGGAGGGGGTATCAGTGTAAATGTTCATGAATTGTTCAGCAGTCTAATGGCTTGGGGGGTAGAAGCTGTTGAGCCTATATGCAAAATTTACCATGAGCGCAATCTCTGTGAGCGCAGGACATTAAAAGTGTCAATTGCGCTATAGCACTGATCTTCCACGATACAGATTGAATCAAACCCTTATTTTCTTGTTCTGAGGGCAGAAAGGAGTTTAATTGGTTATTTTAAAAGCCACACGAGGAATCGAACCAAGGACCTAATGCATGGACACCCTCGTGTTACGACCTCTGCCACCCAGGACCCCATCCACCCGCCTTAGGTTTTGGTCCTTTAACCAGTCACAAATGGTTAGACAAATGTGAAAAGTGATTGGTTAACTTTAGAAAGTAAGTTCAAGGTTGGAAAACAAGACATGGGGATCCTCAACAGGGACCTAGTCTCAACCTGTATCTAACGCGCCTGCCACCTCCCTACAAGCATTTATTTAATTTGACTCACTGATCATTGAGCTAGAAAACCGAAAGCACACAGGGATTTGAGCCAGGAACCCTCAGCACAGCAACCCATGTGTTACGCCCTCCACCACCAACAAATGTCAGGAAGTGAGTTTGTTTTATCACTCACTAGTCATTGTAAGCTCCCCCCGCTGAGCAATCGAACAAATCACATTCAGCCCTCAGAACAAGATTGAATATGAAGTGACAGGGATTCCTAAAGATTGACACTTCACTTAGCGGTATTGAAAACAGAAGACTACCATAGCAAGAAATGGACATGAAGTTTTTCAGTTCATTGAATGTATTGACAATTCATTTTAATGTAGAGTGTGCAGAGATCAGACCTGGGTCAAATACATTGATACTTGGAAGTGTGCTTGATTTAGCTTGTCTGTTACAATAGAACCAATTGACTAGTTCCCCCCCCCCCCCCCCCCCCAAACTCTTGCTAAAATAGGCCCACCTCAAGTATTTGAAAGTATGTAACGTACCTGTATGTATTTCACCCAGGTAGAGATGCCATGAAATATAACGAATGCGCAGAAACTCTTGAGCCTACAAGGCTACTGCAGTTCAAAGCGAACGACTTGAGGGCTGCGACTACTACTGTACATTTGTATTCTAGCACCATTACCCTCTTCCCTAATGCTCAGTCGCCACATACAGCTACCATTTTACTGTTAAAAATACCTGTGTCAATAAGAGCTTCTGTACATCATGAATTTAAACGAGCCTATGCCATTGTGATAGGCATGCAGTGCATTTACAAACACCCCCCCCAGAATTTTTTTGTCTTCATTATTTTCTGTACATTTCTACACAGTGTTTACCACATGGATGGAACCACATGGAACAAATGGGATGCAAAGCGTGGGTAACTTCCCCAAATTCCCAGGTTTTCCAGAAATCCTGATTGGAGGAATCTTCCAACTGGGATTTCTGGAAAATTACAGGAATTTTGCAACCCCAAACATCTTTAAAAAGGATCATAATGTGCCAGTCATCATGACGGAATATGGTGCAGGTGGTATCATTCCTAGTTCTAGCATCTTTTGATGCTCTGAGACTGGCGTAGCCATGCTGAAGAGACCTTGGGACAAATGGAAATCAAGGTCAGACACAGCTCTTAAAACAAACTAATCATAGTTTCAGTATTACTAGGGGCAACATTGAGAAAAGTCAACGACACGGTTGTATTTGAGACAAAAGTCAATTCTGATGTATTGTACCATTTACACTTAGCTAGGTGACTTGGTAGTGATCCTTACCTGTGCGTTCCTGGGTCAAGCCGGGCAGCGACATCAGGTAAATAAACTACACAGCAAGAGAAAGCAAAAGGAAGGTTTAAAACATGTTCCTTTCATTACATAAGAGCAAAGCCAGGGAGGGGGAGCATTCAGAATGACTAAAGTTGTCAAATATTATCAGGTGTTTTTCAGTCCTACTCTGCTGCATATTCAGTAATGATCACAATACTCTGGGACCACATGTTAAATTCTATTTACATTCCTGAGTTTTCTGTGAACATGTAATGCATCCTCAATACACCCCTGGTGGTGAAGTTGGGTGGGAATAGGGCAGGGAGGCAGAGAGTGATGGCTTGGCACAGGGGTGGCAGAGTTTGGGACAGTGACAAGTGGGAGTGGCCAAAGGATTGGTGGAGGGATCTGAGGGAAGTTGGTTATTATTCTGAAACTGTTTCTATTCTTCATGACCACAGGATCTGGGTTGAACTGATGGCTGAAGGAAATGGGTCATGTCCTTAAATCTATTGGCAGACTGTTGCCAACAGTGAGCTAGTTAAGCCTCCATCTTAGCCTGACATTTTGACTTACATACAAATGTTATACGTCAGGGATCATCAATTATTTTCTTGAGCGGATGGTCGTGGGGCCAGAGCACAAGAAAATATATATTTTTACACTGCCAATTGACAGCAAGAAGCCTAAATGGATAAAATATTTAACTAAAACAATTTCAAACCTTGATTACATTTGGGAACATTGTCCTGCGTAGGGTGCTGTCTTTCGGATGGGACATTAAAACGGTGTCCTGACTCTCTGTGGTCATTCAAAATCCCATGCCGGTTATTGTAAGAGTAGGGGTGTTGACCCCGGTGTCATGGCTACATTTCCAACATGGTCACCTAATCATCCCTGATTGGCATATCACTCCTCACCCTGCTACCTGAGGTGGGTGCCGCTCATTGCTGGTGGATGAGGTGAGTTTCCCCCTACTATGTAAAGCGCTTTGAGTACCTCAGTTGGAAGAAAAGTGTTATATAAATCCCATTTATTATTATTAGGATAATATAACATATGTCCCTCTGCTTTGGGAACAAATTTCCTAAATTAAAATTCTTTGGAGACGATTTTCTGTTTTTACATTTGTTTATGATCAACAGTGAAAATTATTTTTTTGCTCATAAAACTTGGGGGGCCAAATAAAACACATTTGATCTATGATCTTAATATCCCTGCCAGAGGTGTATTCCCTGATACTGATCTGTACTTTATTAATGTTAACATACTGTTATGAATGAAACATGGGTCTTGCAGGGTCTGGGCTGTGGTAAATCATTCACTACAGTGACTACTACTGATTCACGAAGGACAACAACACCCACCGGCTACAGGTCATACGGAGGACAACCACAACACCCACCAGCTACAGGTCATACGGAGGACAACAACACCCACCGGCTACAGGTCATACGGAGGACAACCACAACACCCACCAGCTACAGGTCATACGGAGGACAACAACACCCACCGGCTACAGGTCATACGGAGGACAACAACCTCTACCGGCTACAGTTAATACGGAGGACAACAACAACACCCACCGGCTACAGGTCATACGGAGGACAACAACAACACCCACCGGCTACAGGTCATACGGAGGACAACAACAACAACTGGCTACAGGTCATACGGAGGAAAACAACACCCACCGGCTACAGTTCATACACATGCTCGCGAGTACGTTCCTCATGCGTAGTATGCAGACCCTTTTTTTCCAGAGTGAGGCAGGGGTCGGTGCATGGAGAGAGAGGGCGGGGGCATCCTGACAAAGTATGGGGGATGAAAAATGAAGTGTGAGGTGAGTTGGCATGACGATGGTGTGGCAGAGGGATGGGATAGTAATGTGGACAGGGGGTGCTGTGCTCCTGTCTCCTAGCTGAGCGGCCAGCTGGAAGTAGCAGGGCGTAGAACCTTCGACAAATGACTCAGTCAAACTAATAGGTTAAGTTAGGAAGCAGAGCAAAGTCAAAGTACAAATAAACGTTTTTATA
This sequence comes from Oncorhynchus kisutch, assembly GCF_002021735.2. Classification (NCBI taxonomy): domain Eukaryota; kingdom Metazoa; phylum Chordata; class Actinopteri; order Salmoniformes; family Salmonidae; genus Oncorhynchus; species Oncorhynchus kisutch. The sequence continues at coordinate 32,309,335 of NC_034182.2, forward strand.
AATGTTTTACTCAGCATATTCTGGATCTGGGTTGATATGTAGCCAAAAACTAGTAAGAACCTTGTAAAATGCAGATTTAGTGGTTACAAACATCAATACTGTTGAACTTTTCATTTTGAGGAGTTAAATTCCACCATTGTTTCTTTTACAGCAGCTTGATACATACGGCGCAATATTTTCTTACTTTATTCTATGCCAAATATAATGAAGCACCTTTTCTAAAATACTGTCTGGTTTTGAAAATGTGATTCCAAATTCCCTTTTGGTCCACATGATGGCACACTATCAAACAAAACACCATTTAGAACCTTGGATTCAGTGATTGATTTTCCATGCTGTTAAAGCCTATCCTATGAAGTGTCAATCAATAATGAACCCAGTTAATAAAAAGTGGTAGGGAATGAGGAAACACATCAGATGTGATAGAATTAACTTGAGACGTTAATTTGAAGTATTTTATATTTCCTCACCAGCTTGCTCTCACAGCTTCGATGTCACTAACTAAGTTTTGTGCCAAGCATATTCCAAATATCTGTAAAAGAAAAAGAGAATTATGAATGTGATGTCTTTTGTAATTAAATCATGTTTTCATTAACATAAAAAATATATATTACACACACTGAACATAAACACAACATGCAACAATTTATTTCAAAGATTTGACTGTTACAGTTCATATAAGGAAATCAGTCAATTGAAATAAATGTATTAGGCCCTAATCTATGGATTTTACGACTGGGAATACAGATATGCATCTGTTGGTCACAGATTCCTTAAAAAGGTAGGGGCGTGGATCAGAAAACCAGTCAGTATCTGGTGTGACCAACATTTGCCTTATATCAGGTCATACGGACATTTGCGACATATCTCCTTCCCATAGAGTTGATCGTGGCTGGTGGAATGTCGTCCCATTTCTTATCAATGGCTCTGCGAAGTTGCTGGATATTGGTAGGAACTGGAAGATGCTGTCGTACCTGTTGATCCAGAGCATCCCAAACATGCTCAATGGGTGACATGTCTGGTGAGTAGGGGGGCCATGGAAGAACTCGGAAATTTTCAGCTTCCAAGAGTTGTGTACAGATCCTTGCAACATTACATTATCATGCTGAAACATGAGGTGATGGCGACAGATGAATGGCACAACAATGGGCCTTAGGATCTTGTCACGGTATGTCTGTGCATTCAAATTGCCATTGATAAAATGCAATTGTATTTGTTGGCAACGTATGCCTGCCCATACCATAACCCCACCATGGGTCACTCTGTTCACAACGTTGACATCAGCAAACCGCTCACCCACACAACACCATACACGTGGTCTGAGGTTGTGAGGCTGGTTGGACTTATTGCCAAATTCTCAAAAATGACATTTGTAGAGAAATTAACATTCAATTCTCAGATCAAGACCCTGGTGAGGACAAACAAGCACGTAGATGAGCTTCCCTGAGACAGTTTCTGACAGTTGTTCAGACCCACATTTTCATCAGCTGTCCAGGTGGCTGGCATTAGATGATCCCGCAGGTGAAGAAGCCGGATGTGGAGGTCCTGGGCTGGTGTGGTTACACGAGGCCTGTGGTTGTGAGGCCGGTTAGTACTACCAAATTCTCTCAAATTTACGTTTGGGTCGGTAGAGAAATTATGGTAGAGAAATTAACATTACATTATCTGGCAACAGCTCTGGTGGACATTCAGCAGTCAGCATGCCAATTGCACGCTCCCTCAAAACATCTGTGGCATTATGTTGCGTAACAAAACTGCAAGTTTTAAAGCAGCCTTTTATTGTCCCCAGGACAAGGTGCAGCTGTGTAATGATCGTGCTGTTTAATCAGCTTCCTCATATGCCACATCTGTCAGGTAGATGGATCATCTTGGCTAAGGATAAATGCTCACTAACAGGGATGTAAACAAATTTGGGCACAAAATCTGAGAGAAATATGCATTTTGTGTGTATGGAAAATGTCTGGGATCTTTTATTTCAGCTCATGTAACAATTTACCATCACTACATGTTGCGTTTATATTTTTTATTCAGTGTATACGTGTTTATATTGTCACATATGCCGGAGAGGTGCAGTGAAATGTGTTGTTTCACATGGTCAGCCATAGTAACCAGTGACTGAGTCACATGCAAGCTTCTCTGCTCTGAATTTCTGCTCGTTTAATCCACTTCAATCAGTGTAGATAAAGAGGAGGAGACAGGTTAAAGAAGGATTTTTGAGACATGGATTGTGTATGTGTGCCATTCAGAGGGTGAATGAACAAGACAAAAGATTTCAGTGCCTTTGAGCAGGTTATGGTAGTAGGTGCCAGGCGCACCGGTTTATGCCAAGAACTGCAACGCTGCTGGGTTTTTCACGCTCAACAGTTTCCCGTGCGTATCAAGAATGGTCCACCACCCAAAGGACATCCAGCCAACTTGACACAACTGTGAGAAGCATTGGAGTCAATACTGGCCAGCATCCCTGTAGAACGCCTTCAACACCTTGTCACCCTGATGAGACAAGTTAATGTTCTGAGTCGGAGAGTAGCTAGCCCTGTTTGTACACTAGGCTAAAAGGAGTCAAAGAAACGTTTCTCTCACCTGTAACAACGCAACTCCTATGAAGATCCCAGCCACTAGCGTCAGGTTGTCCTGTAGCCACTTCTCAAACTGTGGCACACAGCCTTTCACATGGATGTAGGTCTTCTGCTCTACGTCCTACAACAAGGGACAGTAACATGTTTATTAGAGGGAGCTCCTTAGCCTGCAAATGGCATGAAAACCAAACATACGCCTTCATTATACAACCATATGTGATCATTCATCATATAACCCTTTATAATATATGACTTTGTATATTCTGAGTATCTCTTAGATTCCATAATAATAAAGGTCACTATATCAAGGAAAAGTGTAGAAGGAAAAAGGTAGATGACAGAGAGAAATGGAACAGCACTCACAGTTTTGGCTCGTACGTCATAGCCACACTGCGTGTTTATCACATCCTCCTAATGAAGAGAAATAGAAGTTATCAAAAAAAGCAGATGTCAACTGTCATCATAACCCTGACCACCACTGATAATAGCACTGACACACATGACCATTTCCTGTTCAAAAGATGGACTGTTTTTTGTCGGACAATCATCATTCGTTGTCATTTAGCCGGCAACTCCCAATTAAGTGTTAGCTCCATCCAAAATTCTCGGGACACAAAATCCCAGTGTGTTGGTGCCCTTAACCTTGGTGCCAGTCTGAGAAATGAGTTTTGCCCTCTCATAGATACTGTCATCGGGGCAAACCAAATAATGGAAAACCATGTAAATCTGTATTTTCAGCGACTATAGTACTCATTCATTTCAACGTAGGATCTTAATTTGACCACTCTTTTGTTGCAGAGAATTTTCCTGCACAGTAGCAAATGCAAACTTGTAGCCTAGTTGAGGTTTAAAAAGGCTTCTGAAGTTTGTAATTTTCACTTTAAAATGTAAGACTTGATTAGCCGAACCCCATGACCCATGTCTCAGACCAACCCTCCCTAGCCCCTGTGAGAGTTCCTTGCCGCAGGGTCCTTGGTGCAGCAGGAGAAGGGGACTCCACATTTCTCCCGGCTGGGGTTGGTGTCTGTGCAGTTAAAATAGATGTTGAGGTTCCAGTCGTCCGCTCCGAATGCGCCACAACAATCCCACTAAGGAGAAGAAAACAGAGAAGAAGAGAACGTCAATAAGGAATTCATGTTTATTTAACCTTTAATTATCCAGAAAGTCCCATTGAGATCAGGATCATTATTTTACCCCACAACACATGCATTCGCACGCGCACACACACACCTCTTCTGCAGCGATATCATACATGATCAAAACAAAAAGAGGTCCAATGTTTAGAGGGGAAACTTGGTAGTGAATTCCTCTCTCGTCTCACACAGCATCAGTGTGGGTGGAGTGTGACCAACAGAGATTGGGGAAGGCTTGACAACAAGGCTCGTATTCACAGTGTCTCAGGAGTGCTTTCAGACCCTAATGAATAACAAAGGGGGTGAACTGATCCTAGATCAGCATTCCAACTGAGTTGCTTTGTGAATAGAGGCTCAGATGGAATACGATCTGGGAGTCATATGGTCAGAGTCGCCACAAGCGTCTCTGCCAACCAGTTGGCTACACTAACAAAGGCCTGCTACTGAATAGAGAAACTGACTTTAGACCAATCCAGCGCCAGAGAGGAGATTCTACTCAAGAAAGCCCTTGTGAATTCAATAAAAATGTGGGCTAAAGCATATCAAATCATTTACATTAACAATATAAGAAACTTGAGTGACGATTTTAAGACACATTCTTAAGTGAAGCAAAACAACTTAAATGTAGATGTTATGAATCATGTATTACAGTATATCATATCTCATTACACATCATGCTGTTGCAAAACTACTGTATTGCAGTGTAAGTAATTCAGCATAACTCTAAAATGGTAACCTCACAAGAAGGGTAGACTTAATAGCTTTAGCACATAATAATAATTTTACGAGGTGATTAGCAGCCCAATAAGGAAACAGGGTTTAGCTAGTGCTGGGGTAAATTGTATTGAACACTGTCATTAGCTTTCCACCGTTTATCTCTCTTCCCCCCCCCCCTCTCTTTCACATTTTGTCTGTATAAATCCATTTCCATAATGAAAAGTTTTAAACATGAAAGTTTTTTTGTTTGTTGTCACATTTAGGTCATAGGTGCTTAAGACTATGATTTGTCTTGAGAAGTTCATACCCTTTACACACAGAGCAATAAAACATTTTCCAAACACATTTCAAACAATCTGGAACAAATATAGGGATCAATTATGAAGCATGTACAACGTTATTAATTTGACACACAACCTAAGTACAGCAATGGGAGTAACTGCAGTTTCACAGCAATCTAGTGAGTTCATTGATTAGATTCAAGAGAAGCAAATCCCAGTAGACACTTGAGCCCTCAAGGACTTGCCCTCTTCTGAAATATATACTGGAGGTCATTGAAGTGTTTAAAAAAGGCAATCTCGATTTCAGTAACTTAGCCTATGGATGCCACAGTTTGTTTTGGTTGCAGTGCCCCAGGTGGGTGGAGATTTCAATTTAGTGCCAGTGGTGGCTGATGTGCTCCTCCTCCAATTTAGTGGCATTGTAATAGCTGGAATGGAATGATGGAAAGGTATCAAACACATGATTCTGTCACATCCTGTTTCCATGTGGTTGATACTGTTCCATGTATTCCATTCCAGTCTTAACTATGAGCCTTCCTCGCGGCAACCATACTCCGCCACCTCATTGCCAAAGTCAATCAAATATGAACACCACCACTGTGAACACCTGCACTCATTTAGCTGCTCTGTGATTGTTCCCCCATGTATCTCACTTGATGAGATATGATGAGAGAGTTGCAGTCCTCTTTTACCCGTCTCAGGTTAGAGCACTGATACTCTGGTTTGTCACATCTCCACCCAGAAACAGTTAGCTTGATGTCTTTACGACCTTGGGATCCACAAAGTACTCTGATCGCCTCCTGTGTCAGCCAAGTGCAGAACAACTTACCGTTGTGGTCTTCTCTGGCGAGCCTCGTCTTGTAACAAGAAAATGAAAACACCGTGACCATTTATCACTGCTGGAAATATAGGCATGGAAAAGGATGCCAATCAAGCGGATATGTACACTGTGTAGCCTTTCACACCTCAGGATTAAGCTTACCAAACGTGATGCAGTCTCTGCCACCACAGTAGTGCCTACGTCAAGTTCTACAAAGAGGTTTTGCTGCACACTAAGAGCCATGAGGAGCAAGGCCATCTGCTCATCATAAAGATGATTGACTATCCTCGCACTGAAATGAGTCAGACTGTCGTTCTCCCGAAGAGCTGAGCAGAGATGTATAACTTCATGGGGGGGGGGGGTTCAGACTTCGGGTAAGTCGACTGTTTTATCCAGTATCGTAACTGTGAATCAGTTGGCAGGTCAATGTTGAAATGCTCCTTCAGGAAGCAACTCGTGTTTCTGTTAAACAGGCCAAATAGAAATGGCAAAATTGCATTTCCCAAGTTGATTGCAATTCCGTTAGTAAATCCTTCCAATAGCTTGGTGATCCTTCTCTCTGACTCTTCCTCATCACACAGAACCAATGATAGTGCTGTGAAGAACTCTTGGAGGGTGAGGTGAGCAAAGCTGTTATCAGTTTGGCAGCTGATTGTCTTTTTCATTAAGACACTTGGGAGAGCCCAGAAAACTCTTGAATCTTAATAAACTATGATTCCTTTAAGATAAACTTTGAGTGTCCCATGTGTAGAATTCCCATGACAACAGCATGATCAGTACACAGGTGCACCTTGTGCTGGGGAACAATAAAAGGCCAGTCTAAAATGTGCAGTTGTCACACAACACAATGCCACAGATGTCTCAAGTTTTGAAGGAGCGTGCAATTGGCATGCTGACTGCAGGAATGTCCACCAGAGCTGTTTCCAGATAATTGAATGTTAATTTCTCTACCATAAACCACCTCCAACATCATTCCAACTGGCCTCACAACCGCAGACCACATCAAACCACGCCAGCCCAGGACCTCCACATATGGCTTCTTCACCTGCAGGGTAGTCTGAGACCAGCCACAAGCACAGCTGATGAAACTGAGGAGTATTTCTGTCTGTGGGGAAAAACGTATTCTGATTGGCTGGGTCTGGCTCCCTAGTAGTTGGGCCTATTCCCTCCCATGCCTGTGAGTGGGGCTACCAGGCTCTCTCCTGCTCACTCACTCACACACACACCTGCTCCTACCCCCGCAACCTACCAACTCTTCACCTCACTCAAACCAGAGCTCCATGGAATAAATGGAACAGTATAAAACACATCAAACATTTGGAAACCTCATGCTTGACTCAGTTCCATGTATTCCATTACAGCCATTACAATGAGCCCATTCTCCTATAGCTCCTCCCACCAGCATCCTCTGACACACATTCACACTGATTTTCAAATGCGTACATATTCCTGAGTGAAGTCTATAAGGTTCTGGAGGTCGATGTCGTCACGGTATGCCCGGATGTTGTTATTGATGAAGAAGTTGAGCTGGTCCTTGATCCAGTCCTTGAAGGTGAAGGCCAACACTCCAGCTGTCAGCTCCAGGAAGAAGATGATCCCCAGGAACACAGAAAACTGGAACAGAATGGGGGGGGCATGTGAGCAAACATAGAACAAAGCTATGATTAAGCCCCAAAGTCCAGTGTTTCTCACTCCATTCCTGGGGGATCCAGGGGGTGTATATTTGTGTTCTAACCCAGCACTAACACACCTGATTAATCAGCTGTAATTCTGTCATGTCATAGAGGGGACATGGAGGGCTGGTCTCCCAGACTCAGATTAAGCCTACTCATCATGGACTATACAGAGTGGGACAGTCCAAGAATAAGCTTCATTTGAGTCCAGGAAACTGGGGAGGGAGTGGGAGTTCAAAGTGGAGTCAATGATGAATAAAAAGACATCTAATGTTAACCCTAATAATGCATAGGTATTATTTAGAGCTTTTCATGGAGAAATACATAGACACTCCCCTCTGTATTTAGTTTGACAGTGAAGCTAAAACTTTTAGTTTGTGACTCCAAAATGACCCAATATATTATTCACCATTCAGTTCCTATTGGGCACAACATAATCCGAATCACAAGCAAAACAAACTGCAAATGCATCCAACAAGTTTGCAGTCACAAGTTTGATGTAGTCAATGTGTGCTAGGACTATGGAACCAAATACTAAACTTTTGACTACTTTAATACACTATAAGTGGATTTGTCCCAAAACATTTGCACATTCAAATAGAGGGACTTCATACATAAAGTCCTTTAATTTCTAAACGGTAAAACATGTATGTATGAAAATACCCTCAAATAAATGGTTTACATTCTTTACTGTCATCTCATATGAAAGATTTGATCTCAAATCCCAAATGCTGCAGTATAGAGCCAAATTAAATAAATACAGAGGGGAGTGTATATTCATATATTTGTTAATGTCCATGTCTAAGGGGCGAGCAGAGTGGGAGTGAGAGAGTTGTGGACGTACAAACTTGAGCAGGAAGGTGTTTTCCCTCAGCGCTCCGATGCAACCGGCAAAGCCCAGGATGAACATGACCCCTCCCGTCACCAAGAAGAGCCAGACGGGGTCAAAGCCCCCCAGGTCTGTGATGGACGAGATGTTGGAGAGAACACCCTAGAGAGGCAGACACAGAGACAGAGAAACACAGACAGACAGACATGTGTTAACAGTGAGCACAGTAAGAATGGTATGCTTTGCCACTCTTCCAGACACAAGGGCGGTCCAGGGAAAAGACTGATTATCTATTGTACTTATTTGATTATTTATTTGTGTAATATATACACTATGTGGACACCTGCTCGTCGAAGATCTCATTACAAAATCATGGGCATTAATATGGAGTTTTTCCCCTCTTTGCTACTATAACAGCCTCCACTCTTCTGGGAAAGCTTTCCACTAGATGTTGGAACATTTCTGCGGGTCTTGCTTCCATTCAGCCACAAGAGCATTAGTGAGGTCGGGCACTGATGTTGGTTGATTAGGCCTCGCTTGCAGTTGGTGTACCAATTCATCCCAAAGGTGCTTGATGGGGTTGAGGTCAGGGCTCTGTGCAGGCCAGTCAAGTTCTTCCACACCGATCTCGACAAACCATTTCTGTACAGACCTCGCTTTGTGCACAGGGGCATTGTCATGCTGAAACAGGAAACTTCCAAACTGTTGCCACAAAGTTGGAAGCACAGAATCGTCTAGAATGTCATTGTACGCTATAAGATTTCCCATCACTGGAACTAAGGGACCTTGCCCGAATCATGAAAAACAGCCCCTCACGATTCTTCATTCATCATCCACCAAACTTTACACTTGGCACTATGCATTTGGGCAGGTTGCCTTCTCCTGGCATCCACCAAACCCAAATTAGTCCGTTGGACTTCCAGTTGGTGAAGAGTGATTCATCACTCCAAAGAAAGCGTTTTCACTTCTCCAATGGTGGCGAGCTTTACACCACTCCAGCCGATGCTTAGCATTGCGCATGGTGATCTTAGGCTTGGCCATGGAAATCCATTTCATGAAGCTCCCGACGAACAGGTCTAGTGCTGACATTGCCTCCAGAGGCAGTTTGGAACTCGGTGAGTGTTACGATTTTTACACGCTACGGAACTGCAGCACTCGGCGGTCCCGTTCTTTGAGCTTGTGTGGCCTACCACTTCGTGGCTGAGCCGTTGTTGCTCTAGACATTTCCACTTCACAATAACATTAATCATGCAAAGACATTTATTTTTTATGATGGCAAGGATTCAGTGAGATTCAAACCTCTAATCTAATCTTATTTTTTCTATCCATGGATAGTAAGTCCCCTTCGACACCAGGATCGAGCTAGCATGCCAGTTTTTTTTACTCATACAAAGCTGTTAATTTTTGTTTATTCAAACAGACCCCATTTCAAAGGAAACAAGCACTCATTAAGATCAGGTGTGGACAATTAGTGGCCACGTCCAACACACCTGAACACACTTAACAAGATAGCGGATAGAGTTTTATGGACGCTGAGAACGGAATGTACAGTGCCTTCAGAAAATATTCATACCCCTGGACTTAATCCACATTTTGTTGTGCTACAGCCTCAATTCAAAATTTATAAAAAATTAAAAAAATCTCACCCACCTACACACAATACCCCAATATGACAAAGTCAAAACATGTTTTTAGAAATGTTAGAAAATGTACTGAAAATGAAATACATATCATTTACATTAGTATTCACACCCGTGAGGCAATACATGTTAGATTCACCTTTGGCAGCGATTACAGCTGTGAGTCTTTCTGAGTAAGTCTCTAAAAGCTTTCCACACATGGATTGTACAATATTTGCACATTATTATTTTAGAAAATTCTTCAAGCTCTGTGAAGTTGATTTTTGAATATTGTTAGACAGCCATTTTCAAGTCTTCCATAGATTTTTAAGATAATTTAAGTCAAAACTGTAACTCGGCCACTCAGGAACATTAAAAGGTAGCTTTGGTAAGCAATTCAAGTGAATATTTGGACTTGCGTTTTAGATTATTGTCCTGCTGAAGGGTGAATTTGTCTCCACAAGTCTATTGGAAAGCAGACTGAACCAGGTTTTCCTCTAAGATTTTGCCTGTGCCTAGCTTAATTCCATTTCTTTTTATCCTATAAAACCCCCTAGTCCTTGCCGATTTCAACCAACATGCTTGAAAATGTGATGAGTGGTACTCAGTGATGTGTTGTGTCGGATTTGCCCCAAACATAACACTTTGTATTCAGGACATAAAGTAAATTTCTTTGCCACATTTTTGCAGTTTTACTTTAGTACCTTATTGCAAACAGGATGCATGTTTTGGAATATTTGTATTCTGTACAGGCTTCCTTCTCCACTCTGTCATTTAGGTTAGTATTGTAGAGTAACTACAATGTTGTTGATCCATCCTCAGTTTTCTCCTATCACAGCCATTAAACTCTGTAACTGTTTTAAAGTCACCATTGGCCTCATGGTGAAATCCATGAGCGGTTTCATTCCTATCAGGCAAGTGAGTTAGGAAGGACGCCTGTATCTTTGTAGTGACTGGGTGTATTGATACACCGTCCAAAGTGTAATTAATAACTTCACCATGCTCAAAGAGATATTCTGTCTGCTATCAATAGCTACGAGGCAATAAAAAACCTCCCAGGTCTTTGTGGTTGAACCTGCATTTGAAATTCACTGCTCGACTGAGGGGCCATACAGCTAATTGTATGTGTGTGCGGTACAGAGATAAGGTAGTCGTTGAAAAATCATGTTAAACACTGGTATTGCACACAAAGCAACGTATTATGTGACTTGTTAAGCAGAGTTTTACTCCTGAACTTATTTAGGCTTGCCATAACAAAGAGGTTGACTACTTATTGACTCAAGATATTTCAGACTTTCATTTTTTAAATTAATTTGTAAAAATGTCTAAAAACATAATTCCACTTTGACATTATGGGGTATTGTGTGTAGGCCGGTAACACAAAATCTTAATTTAACCCTTTTAAATTCATGCTGTAACACAACAAAATGTGGAAAGAGTCAAGGGGTGTGAATTCTTTCTGAAGGTAGTGTATATGTGGGGAAGGTAGTGTATATGTGGGGAAGGTAGTGTATATGTGGGGGCGGCAGGTAGCCTAGTGGTTAGTGTTGGGCCAGTAACCGAAAGGTTGCACGATCAAATCCCCGAGCTGAAAAGGTAAAAATCTGTTGTTCTGCCCCTGAACAAGGCAGTGTTCCTAGGCCGTCATTGTAAATAAGAATTTGTTCTTAACTGACTTGCCTAGTTAAATAAAATAAAAGAGTCAAGCACGAGCTTGCGGGATCCAATTAGATATTTATTAAATATGTTTTTAATTAACATTCTTAGAACGTTATGTTGAACTACTGAAATTCCCACAGAAGAACGTTGTTTCTTAAAGTTCTCTGAAAAATGTGAGAACATTACTTTAAATGGAACAATGAGGAGACCTGTAGGAAACGTTATGCTGATGTATTGAAATTCCCACAGAAGAACGTTGTTCATTAACATCCTCTGAACTACCAAACATTACATTAAACGTAACCATGTTTGAACTTTTAGGAAATGTTCTGTTAAAGTCATGTAATACCAAGAAAATAACTTTACATTTCCTTAAATGTGCTGAGAATGTTCCAAAACCAAGGAACTACAATGCACCATTCCTAGAATGCTGTGGGAAGGTTGTATGGAGAATATCCATATCACAACCACTATCTCACCAAACTCTAAGAGATACGGTTCTCAGAACGTTATGTGCTAGCTGGGTATATTATTTTCTTACTGTATATTGTTCTTCTTATGGTATGATTTCTTTGTGTAATATACAGTACCAGTCCAAAGTTCAGACACACCTACCCATTCAAGGGTTTTTCTTTATTTTGTATTATTTTCTACATTGTAGAATAACAGTGAAACTATGAAATAACACATATGGAATCATGTAGTAACCAAATTGTTAAACAAATCAAAATAGATTTTAGATTTTAGATTCTTCAAAGTAGCCACCCTTTGCCTTGATGACAGCTTGGCATTCTCTCAACCAGCTTCAGGAGGAATGCTTTTCCAACAGTCTTGAAGGAGTTTCCACATATGCTGAGCACTTGTCGGTTGCTTTTCCTTCATTCCGAAGTCCAACTCATCCCAAATCATCTCAATTGGGTTGAGGTCAGGTGATTGTGGAGGCCAGGTCATCTGATGCAGCACTCCATCACTCTCCTTCTTGGTCAGATAGCCCTTACACAGCCTGGAGGTGTATTGGGTCATTGTCCTGTCGAAAAACAAATGATAGTCCCACTAAGAGCAAAGCAGATGGGATGGCGTATCACTGCAGAATGCTGTGGTAGCCATGCTGTTTAAGTGACACTGACAGTGTCACCAGAAAAGCACCCCGACACCAACACACCTCCTCCTCCATGCTTCATGGTGGGAACCACACATGTAGAGATCATCCTCTCACTTACTGTGCGTCTCACAAAGACACGGCGGTTGGAACCAAAAATCTCAGATTTGGAAATCTCAGAAATCTCCACCGGTCTAATGTCTATTGCTCGTGATTCTTGGCCCAAGCAAGTCTCTTCTTCTTATTGGTGTCCTTTAGTATTGGTTTCTTTGCAGCAATTCAACCATGAAGGCCTGATTATTTATTTTTAAATGCCTTCCTAACCATCTTAAATAAGCATGCCCGATTCAAGAAATTTAGAACCAGGAACAGATATAGCCCTTGGTTCTCCCCAGACCTGACTGCCCTTAACCAACACAAAAACATCATATGGCGTTCTGCATTAGCATCGAACAGCCCCCGTGATATGCAGCTTTTCAGGGAAGCTAGAAACCATTATACACAGGCAGTTAGAAAAGCCAAGGCTAGAATAAGAACACCTCCTCCCAGCTGCCCACTGCACTGAAGATAGGAAACACTGTCACCACTGACAAATCCACTATAATTGAGAATTTCAATAAGCATTTTTCTACGGCTGGCCATGCTTTCCACCTGGCTACCCCTACCCCGGTCAACAGCACTGCACCCCCCACAGCAACTCGCCCAAGCCTTCCCCATTTCTCCTTCTCCCAAATCCTGTCAGCTGATGTTCTGAAAGAGCTGCAAAATCTGGACCCCTACAAATCAGCCGGGCTAGACAATCTGGACCCTTTCTTTCTAAAATTATCTGCCGAAATTGTTGCAACCCCTATTACTAGCCTGTTCAACCTCTCTTTCGTGTCGTCTGAGATTCCCAAAGATTGGAAAGCAGCTGCGGTCATCCCCCTCTTCAAAGGGGGGGACACTCTTGACCCAAACTGCTACAGACCTATATCTATCCTACCCTGCCTTTCGAAGGTCTTCGAAAGCCAAGTCAACCAACAGATTACCGACCATTTCGAATCTCACCATACCCTCTCTGCTATGCAATCTGGTTTCAGAACTGGTCATGGGTGCACTTCAGCCACGCTCAAGGTCATAAACAATATCTTAACCGCCATCGATAAGAAACATTATTGTGCAGCCGTATTCATTGATCTGGACAAGGCTTTCGAATCTGTCAATCACCACATCCTCATTGGCAGACTCGACAGCCTTGGTTTCTCAAATGATTGCCTCGCCTGGTTCCCCAACTACTTCTCTGATAGAGTTCAGTGTGTCAAATCGGAGGGTCTGCTGACCGGACCTCTGGCAGCCTCTATGGGGGTGCCACAGGGTTCAATTCTTGGACCGACTCTCTTCTCTGTATACATCAATGATGTCGCTCTTGCTGCTGGTGAGTCTCTGAACCACCTCTACGAAGATGACACCATTCTGTATACTTCTGGCCCTTCTTTGGACACTGTGTTAACAACCCTCCAGGCAAGCTTCAATGCCATACAACTCTCCTTCAGTGGCCTCCAATTGCTCTTAAATACAAGTAAAACTAAATGCATGCTCTTCAAACAATCGCTACCTGCACCTGCCCGCCTGTCCAACATCACTACTCTGGACGGCTCTGACTTAGAATATGTGGACAACTACAAATACCTAGGTGTCTGGTTAGACTGTAAACTCTCCTTCCAGACTCACAACAAACATCTCCAATCCAAAGTTAAATCTAGAATTGGCTTCCTATTTCGCAACAAAGCATCCTTCACTCATGCTGCCAAACATACCCTTGTAAAACTGACCATCCTACCAATCCTCAACTTCGGCGATGTAATTTACAAAATAGCCTCCAATACCCTACTCAACAAATTTGATGCAGTCTATCACAGTGCCATCCGTTTTGTCACCAAAGCCCCATATACTACCCACCATTGCGACCTGTACGCTCTCGTTGGCTGGCCCTCGCTTCATATTCGTCGCCAAACCCACTGGCTCCATGTCATCTACAAGACCCTGCTAGGTAAAGTCCCCCCTTATCTCAGCTCGCTGGTCACCATAGCATCACCCACCTGTAGCACGCGCTCCAGCAGGTATATCTCTCTGGTCACCCCCAAAACCAATTCTTTCTTTGGCCGCCTCTCCTTCCAGTTCTCTGCTGCCAATGACTGGAACGAACTACAAAAATCTCTGAAACTGTAAACACTTATCTCCCTCACTAGCTTTAAGCACCAGCTGTCAGAGCAGCTCACAGATTACTGCACCTGTACATAGCCCACCTATAATTTAGCCCAAACAACTACCTCTTTCCCTACTGTATTTATTTTATTTTATTTATTTATTTTGCTCCTTTGCACCCCATTATTTTTATTTCTACTTTGCACATTCTTCCACTGCAAATCTACCATTCCAGTGTTTTACTTGCTATATTCTATTTACTTTGCCACCATGGCCTTTTTTTGCCTTTACCTCCCTTATCTCACCTCATTTGCTCACATCGTATATAGACTTGTTTCTACTGTATTATTGACTGTATGTTTGTTTTACTCCATGTTTAACTCTGTGTCGTTGTATGTGTCGAACTGCTTTGCTTTATCTTGGCCAGGTCGCAATTGTAAATGAGAACTTGTTCTCAACTTGCCTACCTGGTTAAATAAAGGTGAAATAAAAAATAAATATATACATTTTAAAAATTCACGTAGTCTCCTCTGAACAGTTGATGTTGAGATGTGTCTGTTACTTTGTGAAGCATTTATTTGAGCTGCAATCTGAGGTGCAGTTAACTCAAATGAACTTATCCTCTGCAGCGGAGGTAATTCTTGGTCTTCCTTTCCTGTGGCGGTCCTCATGAGAGCCAGTTTCATCATTGCGCTTGATGGTTTTTGCGACTGCACTTGAAGAAACTTTCAAAGTTCTTGAAATTTTGACTGAACTTCATGTCTTAAAGTAATGATGGACTGTCGTTACTCTTTTTGCTTATTTGAGCTGTTCTTGCCATAATATGTAAATGGTCTTTTACCAAATAGGGCCGTATACCACCCCTACCATGTCACAACACAACTGATTGGCTCAAACGCATTAAGGAAAGACATTCTGCAAATTAACTTTTAACAAGACACCTGTTAATTTAAATGCATTCCAGGTGACTACCTCATGAAGCTGGTTGAGAGAATGCCAAGAGTGTCATCAAGGCAGAGGGTGGCTACTTAGAAGAATCTCAAATATAAAATATCTTTTGATTTGTTTAACACTTTTTTGGTTACTACATGATTCCATATGTGTTATTTCATAGTGTTGATGTCTTCACTATTATTCTACAATGTAGAAAATAGTAAAAATAAAAGAAAAACCCTGTAATGAGTAGGTGTGTCCAAACTTTTGACTGGTACAGTACATGTATATCTCAATCTCTTCATTCAAAGACTCAATCATGGACACTCTTAGTCTCACTCACCTTCTCATTCCAGGCCCATAGTCCAATGCCCAGGAAGGCCACACCGAGCAGCTGAAAGAGAACAGACAGACAATAAGTAACAATTAATAATCACATAACAAACCTCAGGGAGATACCCAAAGGGTGAAACCTCCCCCTCAAGTTCACTTTTGTTGAAATTCCCGGAGGATGAATTATCTTTCAATTTCTCCTTCGATGCTTACAAAGGTTACAGAAACACACATTACTTCACTTTCGAGTACTAAATGTCATGTTTGGACATCTTCAATTGGGTAATCTAAACAAGAGTCAAGCATCAACAAGCAGGAATGTACAATCCTCCTGGGGAGTTTCTTCACCCTTAATAAGTAGCCTACAATGTCTGCAAAGTAAAGAAGTCATTGGTTTTAGTCATTTGGCAGACGCTCTTATCCAGAACGACGTACAATTAGTGCATTCATCTTAAGATAGCTTGATGAGACAACAACACATCACAAGTACATCAAGTACATTTTCCCTGAAGAAAGTATTTATCATCAAAGTCAGTGGTAGTAGGAAAAGTGCCCTTTTTTGAAGCGGGGGGTGTGAGAGTTATTTAAGATACTCTTCAGAGAGGTAGGGTTTCAGACGTTTCCAGAAGATGGCCAGTTCCCCTTGACGCCACACTGTCCTGACTTTAGGGGGAATGTTGATCCTCCATTGGGGTCCCAAGACAGAGAAGAGCTTTGACTGGGCTGAGTGGCGGAATGGAATGCTCGGGCATTCCTGAGAGGAAGAGCAGCTCCGTTTTGTTGAGGTGGGCCATGAAGTGGTGAGCCGACATTCAAGCTGAGGTGTCTGCCATAATCGACCGATTATGATTTTTCAGCACTGATTCTGATACCGATTATTGGAGGACCAAAAAAGCCGATACCGATTAATCGGCCGGTTTAAAAAATTTATTTTGTAATAATGACAATTACAACAGTACTGAATGAACACTTATTTTAACTTAATATAATACATCAATAAAATCAATTTAGCCTCAAGTAAATAATGAAACATGTTCAATTTGGTTTAAATAATGCAAAAACAAAGTGTTGGAGAAGAAAGTAAAAGTGCATTATGTGCTATGTAAGAAAGCTAACGTTTCAGTTCCTTGCTCAGAACATGAGAACATATGAAAGCTGGTGGTTCCTTTTAACATGAGTCTTCAATATTCCCAGGTAAGAAGTTTTAGGTTGTAGTTATTATAGGAATTATAGGACTATTTCCCTCTATACCATTTGTATTTCATATACCTTTGACTATTGGATGTTCTAATAGGCACTTTAGTATTGCCAGTGTAACAGTATAGCTTCCGTCCCTCTCCTCGCTCCTCCCTGGGCTCGAACCAGCAACACAATGACAATTAGTGCGCGCTAACTAGCTAGCCATTTCACTTCGGTTACACAAGCCTCATCTCGGGAGTTGATAAGCTTGAAGTCATAAACAGCGCAATGCTTGACGCACAACGAAGAGCTACTGTCAAAACAATGAAGAGCTGCTGTCAAAGCGCACGAGTGCTGTTTGAATTAATGTTTACGCGTCTGCTTCTGCCTACCACCTCTCAGTCAGATACTTAGATACTTGTATGCTCAGTCAGATTATATGCAATGCAGGACACGCTAGATAATATCTAGTAATATCATCAACCATGTGTAGTTAACTAGTGATTATGATTGATTGTTTTTTATAAGTTTAATGTTAGCTAGCAACTTACCTTGGCTTACTGCATTCGCGTAACAGGCAGTCTCCTTGTGGAGTGCAACGAGAGAGGCAGGTCGTTATTGCGTTGGACTCGTTAACTGTAAGGTTGCAAGATTGGGGCCCCCGAGCTGACAAGGTGAAAATCTGTCGTTCTGCCCCTGAACAAGGCAGTTAACACACCGTTCCTAGGCCGTCATTGAAAATAAGAATGTGTTCTTAACTGACTTGCCTAGTTAAATAAAAGGTATAAAAAAATATATATATATTAAAAAATCCGCAAATCGGCGCCCAAAAATACCGATTTCCGATTGTTATGAAAACTTGAAATTCCGATTAATCGGTCGACCTCTAATCCGCATAGCAATTATTGGAGAGACCATGTGAGGATATGACAGGGGACAAGTGGCTTTGTGCAAAGAGAAAAGAGGATTAAAATGTTGAAGCCCTTTAAATTCCAGGTTTGTCAGAACTAAAGGTAGGCTTGGTGGTAACATCTAAAACCACTGTCTCAGGGTAAGTTGAGGGGTGGGGGGGTCTGAAGTGTCTGCATGTCTGTCTATCTGCCTGTCTGTCTGCCTGTCTATTTGCCTGCCTATCTGTCTGCCTGTTTATCTTCCTTCCTGTCTGTCTAACTGCCTGTCTGACCGTCTGTCTATTCTGTTTTTCTGCCTGTTCATCCTTCTGCCTGTCTGTCTGAGAGGATGCTGTGGGGTGGGGGCCCGGGCATTTGGAAGCAGACAATGCCGGGGCCAATTCAAACAACAACAACAACAAGTGAACGGGACAGGCCCAAGCGCTCCACCCTTCCAGCTTGTCTTGATCAGGCCATGTCAGCCAGCTATGTTTAACTCTGCTTGTTCTATAATGTCACTGAATGATAAGAACAAACTACTGCATCTACAAGCCAGCAACAGAGGACCTTGGCAGAGTGGCCATTGAACCAAGAGCCACTTCATGTGGTTGTAATACAGAGCTGTTGGTTAAGGGCTGGTCTGAGATCAGAGGCTAGGGGGGAGTGCAAAGACGGTGCTACAACAAAAAGAGATGTGTGGCTACATGAGCGGAGCTGTAAAGAGGAGCAGCACACCTCTAACTTTCAATCAGCCTTTGTTCAATGATCAACGATGGAAGTTCATTGACACTCTGGATAAGAATAAATACAAGGTCATTCCATGTAAAAGGAAGGCCCAATATTGATGGCCATAGTGATAATCATTTTTACTGTCTGTCAGTCGCAGGGCCCCACTAGGCAAACACTTTCCACGTCATTTCAACAACAAAATGTCTATGTTATGACATTGAATCAACGTGGAAAACATTTTTTTTTTTAAGTCATCAATGTAAGGGAATTGTCTTTTTTTCACAACTTTTAACCTAAATCCAATGACATTGTGAATTATTTTGTTGATTTCATGTTGAATTCACATTTAGTTGACAACTCAACCAAATATAAATCAAAACTAGACGTTGAACTGACATCTGTGACCAGTGAGGCAGAATGAGCAGTCCTGCTTGTCCTGATGGTCGGAACACCCCAAGGGCTTGGATCAATAGGCTGTACTAACACGAGAAACAGCTAAGCCTCATTAGCTGGGGGTTTCACACCGTCAATAAACACATACACGGCACACACACACACACACACACACACACACACACGCACACATTCAGACATGCAAACATTCACGCAAATCACAAATGGAGTGGTACACAGAAATGTGGTAGCTTGATGTTCTCATACAAACACAGAAACCCCAGCTGTAACTCAAACATATGTCCCAGTTAAAGCAACCTCTTCCAGCTGTTACCGACTACAGGTAGGCCCTAATATTTGTGTTTGTAAACTGAGGGGTTTTGGCAAATGTAACGGATGACAATAAGGGTGGTTTTGGGTAGACTGGTCCCAGATCAGTTTGTGCTCTTGCCAACTCCATTGCTGTCATTGTCCAGCCAAACATGCTAACACAAACAGACTGTTACTCAGGCTGGGTTTTGGAGGACAATTACATCAATGTCCGTCATTTTTATTTAAATGACGTGGAAACAACTTTGATTCAACAAGTTTTTGCCTAGTGGGGCCCTGCCACTGACGGAGAGTAAATGTGACCATCACCTTGGCCAACAATATTGGGCCTTCCTTTTACATGTAATGACCTTGCAGTTATTCTTCTCCAAAGTGGCAATGAACTTGCATTGTTGATCATCGAACTAAGGATGATCGAAAGTTAGAGGTGTGCTGCTCCTCTTTACAGCTCATCTGCCAGATGATTCCTAAGAACAACCTGGTTGCTAAGTTCCTTCTCCTCGACTACGAGCCAACTCCTAAAGGCATCCGTTGTCGTGACGTCAGAGAGGACCTGGACCTGTCCCTCATCTCAGCTTGGCTCACGGTCACATATAACCCTGCATGACATGCTCATACCAAACATGCCACTGTAATAACTGACACTCACAATGTCACTGTAACAGAGTGGGAGCAGAATAAGCCATCACACCACCACAATCAGTATTATCATTACTGTGTAATTAGTCCTAGTTTTGATTTCATGACAGAGACAATGGAGTTAAAAGTGAGAATAGAAAGTAAGCTGTATTTTCATATATTTACAATTGAGTCATTTAGCAGAAACTCTTATCCAGAGCGACTTACAGGAGCAATTAGGGTTAAGTGCCTTGGTCAAGGGCACATCGGCAGATTTTTCACTTAGTCGGCTTACGGATTCAAACCAGTGACCTTTCGGTTACTAGCCCAACGTTCATAACCATTAGGCTACCTTCCACCCTATACATGATGACTGACTTTGGGAAGAGAATAATGGTGTTAAATCTCAGGTTGTTCAATGCTGTATCAAAGCCACCTTATCAACACTGTGGATCACGTAGTCTAGATATGGTTCGTTTACTGTATGTTTTGAAGCCCCATACGCGGCTCTAAAGAAAAGAGAAAGTGGATCTGGTCCACTGGGTACCATTTTGAAGGTAACCTGGTTGAGGGAAGAGAGAGCCATGATAATTGAAGACACCCTAAATAAAATAAACCATCTAACATGTTAGGGTAAGGTATATTTTATATCTGCATCATTGAAAGATGGATTAAAGGTTACTTTGACTAGTACACATAAATACTAGTTATTTGTTTGTAAAAACATGTGTGAATTATAACCCTCTCTATAATTAATTCTCCCTTCAGCCATTGAAAACAAGACAAGTGCGACATTGGCACAGGAAAATGCATACTGTCACTTTAATTCCATTGAATATTAAAATGGGCGGCAAGACCTGATAGCTTTTCCAAAAACCTATACACATTCAAATGTAGGTAACTTGACCTGACGATGTCCCGGACATTTTCTGGAGGGTCTTTTACACAGCTCACATAAATATTGCAGTGGAGCCAAATGTCAGAGTGCAAGCTCATGCTGTTTCTATGGCGACGCCTCTAGTGTCTAGATTGGTGGAGGGGGTGCCGGTGAAGTTAACTGGGCTGCTGGGGAGCACAGAGCTAAGCACTAAGCATTGAGCTATGGGAGAAACATTGGGAAAAGAAGTCCGCCAATACGCATGTGTGTCAAATCAATACATAGAGAGAGACGTCCCAAAAGGCACCGTATAAGGCACCCTATTCCCTATATAGTGCACTACTTTTCACCATGGGCTCATTGACCTCTGGTCAAAAGTAGTGCACTATGTGTAAGGAATAGGGTGGCTTTTGGGGGATAGACATACATTATGCTACACAGATTCACACTCCTTGGTTGGACTGAGAGTATTGCTTCAGAGATGATTGACAACGAGACAAATCCTAAAACCGTCAGACACTATATCAGAACGGATTAAAATGAGAATATCTCCAAGGGCCAGAGGATAAATGTCAATTTCAGCATTATTTCAACACTCTCGGGGGTCTCGGTCTAAACTCACATGGATAGATTTAAGCGACGAGGAGGATTATCATACTGTATAAAGCTATAGCCATATTTCCCCCACACTCCTCTGTGTCCATACAGATTTAACTAAATCTACTGACATGACAGTGACAAATTACACCCTAACCCTTTGGTTTCCATGGTTCTTGTTTTGTAAAGACTCCAATTGTGCAACATGTGACCCCGAACTTCACCACACACTGCGAGGTCCTCCAGACTTTGGTCCCAGACGGACCAGTCTCCTGGCTACGGTTCTATTACTATAGCTGTGTCCAAAGCCTTCATTTATCCACTGACATTCAGTTCATTACAACTCCATGAGAACATTCTGTAATGTTGATAGAATGTAGTGTAGATACAACTTTTATATAATGCAAATACTGACTTCCAATACCAGAAAGAACAACATTATTTGGGTTATAAATGATCATGTTAAAAAGTGGTTGAGTGCATTCAGTGAGTTACAACCTTTACATTTTAGTCATTTAGCAAACGCTCTTATCCTGAGCGACTTACAGGAGCTTTGCTCAAGGGCACAGACAGATGTTTCACCTAGTCGACTCAGGGACTCTAACCAACGACCTTTCGGTTACTGGCCCAAAGCCCTTAAAATCACTAAGCTACCTGCCGTCAAAAGTCGCGCTCAACTATGTGGTAGCACAATATATGGAAATACTGAATGTATGAATTACATTGGGCATCATGTGAATGTGTGGCTACACAAAGAGAACGTTTTTGAGAAGGTGTTGGATCAGATAGCATATGCCATGACAGAAAGTTTCAGGCTGACACTGCACTCATAATCTAATTGAAAAGCAATCAATTATTGACACAACCTCTCTTCAGCTCACTAGCTCCATTAGTTAAATCTGATATCATATGCACCTACACTACTGTTCAAAAGTTTGGGGTCACTTAGAAATGTCCTTGTTTTTGAAAGAAAAGCACATAATTTTCTCCATCAAAATAACATCGAATTGATAAGAAATACAGTGTAGACATTGTTAATGTTGTCAATAGTACCCGCAAAACACCAATCTCAACGTCAACAGTGAAGATGCGACTCCGGGATACAATAGTCATTTACAACATTAACAATGTCTACACTGTATTTCTGATCAATTTGATGTTATTTTAATGGACAAAAAAAATTGCTTTTCTTTCTAAAACAAGAACATTTCTAAGTGACCCCAAACTTTTGAACGGTAGTATATGTATTACACAATGCACGGTACACTGGGGCGGCAGGTAGCCTAGTGGTTAGAGTGTTGGGCCAGTAACTGAAAGATTGCTTGATCGAATCCCCGAGCTGACAAGGTAAAAATGTGTCGTTCTGCCCCTGAGCAAGGCAGTTAACCCACTGTTCCCAGGGCACTGAAGACAAGGATGTCAATTACAGCAGACCCCCGCACCACTCTGATTCAGAGGGGTTGGGTTAAATACGGAAGACGCATTCAGTTCCCTTCCAAAGACATTTAAGTTGTAGCCCTGTAGTTTATCAGCTTTACGAAAAATATTAAAAGCACATATTTTATAGGCCTAAGCATGCCATGAAAGGTTAAACAGGCACTTGCTGCCCCATTACTGAAGACCTCACTAATGGCCAAATCAGTACAACACTGGCTCTCACGGTCATGGACATGGCAAACGGCACTGAAAACAGACAATGGCGAATGGGAAAGAATTTAGGAGGGTGGACAGAGGGAGGGGTGGAGGGGTTGAGGGAAACAAAGGCGATGGAGGGCGTTGAATGGGAATACATTAGCATTGAATTGACCAGGAAACCGGCCTGTCGGTATCAATTCAGCCAAACTCCTGTGAGCCAGAATGAGACCCGAGAGAGTCACATGACCTCGACGTGACATCATCTGAATGGGACAAGCGGAGAATATCTCTAGTCTTCTATTCCCAGTCCAAAACCATACAGGGCCATCCTTCAGGGAAAGACGTAGAAGAGACAAATTAGATTATCCGGCACATACGGTTATTATATTTCAACATTGTTATTGTCTTTGTCCCTCTGGAGATGAGAAATTACTATTAAGCTCAGGCTTGTGCATTTCTCTAAGAGAGAAGTTTAAACAAAATGAGAATAAGAAAACATGTTCCAACAACAATAGAATCTGAGAGGCTTATTTAGTACATTTTTCCAGCTACTGGGTATTCTATAATGAGCTCTTCCTGTGTCTGAGATGAAGTCCCTGAAATATTGGTTGGAGCTTTAGAAGCTATCCTCCCTTTTCAGTGTGCACTCGTAGTCCAGCAATCAATGGTAGGCTATAGTTTCGCAGTAGATTTGAGACAATTCACTAATTGGCCTAGTCACAATTAGATTATTGTTCACCTAACACTAACACACCTAAACTGTCTTGGAATCAGTGGCGATTTTAGCATGTAAATCTTGGTTGGTCAAACAAAAAAATTATAATTAGGATGCATGCCAGCAAAGCCACTACACTACACAAATCAATAAATTAATTGCACTATAACAGTGACAAATGGTGCCAACAAACTGTTAGGGCCATAAACCTGTTCCAACATCAGTCACAACACCTTACCATCACTACACCTGGCTATCAGCAGAGCAGTGAAACAGTCTGGCAGTGAAACAGTTCATTCAGCCTCATTTACTGCCTTAAAACAAAAGCTGATGTGGCTGACTTGCTTAAACAAACATAGTTTCTACTGACAATTTACAGTGCTGCTTGAAAGTATGTGAAACCTACAGGGCTGGTAATTATTTTGCTATAGAATATTAAAATAAACATAAAATCCTTTAATGACAGAAACAAAAAATATATATATATTTTCATTGTTTATTTAACCAAAGTGGTTTATTTAACAGAAACTCAGATTTGATGTTTGCACAAATATGTGAACCCCTTCAGTCAATAGCTTGTGACACCTCCATTAGCAGCGATAACTTGGAGTAAACGTCTCCTATAGCCAGTATTCAGTCTCTGACATCTGTTTTGAGGGATTTTTGCCCACTCCTCCTTACAGAACTCAGCCAATTGTGTGAAGTTTGAGGGGTGTCTGGCATGAACTGCCCGCTTCAGGTCCTGCCACAGCATCTAGACTGGATTTAGGTCAGGACTTTGACTTGGCCAACCGAAAACACAAATCGTCCTTCTCCTGAGCCCTTCTTTGGTAGATTTGCTTCAATACTTTGGGTCATTGTCTTGTTGGAAGATCAATTTTCGGCCCAGCTTTAGCTCCTTTACTGATGGCCTGACATTCTGTTCAAGAATCTCCTGGTATACCTCAGAATTCATGGTTCCCTTTAATGATGTGGAGTCATCCAGGTCCAGAGGAGGAAAAGCAGCTCCAGATCTTGACATTCACACCACCATGCTTTACTGTTGGGATAAGGTGGTCTCTGGCAAAGTTAAGAAGGGCATTTTGGTTATTTTTGACAGCAGAGGCTTCTTCCTAGCAACCCTCTCATTAATGGCATTTCGATTCAGTGTTCTTATTGTTGAAGCACACACAGTTACCTGAGATGCAGCAAGGGAGGTCTGCAAATCTCTAGATGTTATGTTTGGGTTGGCTTTTACCTGATTTACTATTGTTCTTGTGGCTCTTGGGGATATTTTGAAAGGGCGTCCACTTCTAAGCCGAGTTGCTGTCATGTTAAATGCTCTCTATTTGTAAATGATTTGCCTCACAGTGGACTCATGGAGCTCAAATACATTTGAGATGATTGTATAGCCTTCCCCAGACTGATGTCCTCTGAGATCTCCTTTCCTCTCGGCATGGTGTGGTTTGTATTCACCTGGATGGGTAACACCAAACTGACCACGTTTCTTATCTCTACTTATCAGAGTCCCACCCAAACTCTTTCCTAACAATCTCTCCTTTGATTGGTTCATTTTGTACCCAATTATTTACCCACCTGAATCTACTTACCTACTTGATTTAACCAATGCAACTTGGGGTTCACTTATTTTTGCACCTGCACTAATTCCTTTTTAATTTAGTTTTTCTACGACACGCATGATTTCCTCGACACCAGTGGAGGCTCCTCATAGGAGGAAGGGGAGGACCATCCTCCTCAGTAAACGTATTCCTTTTTAAAAATTACATTTAAAAAGTTATAATTTTTAGATAAAACTATTCTAAATATATTCACATTTCACCAAATAATTGATTAAAACACTCTGTTTTGTAATGAAGGCCTACAGTAGCCTCAACAGCACTCTGTAGGGTAGCACCATGGTGTAGCTAGAGGACATCTAGCTTCCATCCTACTCTTGGTACATTGACTTCAATACAAATCCTAGGAGGCTCTTGGTTCTCACCCCCTTCCATAGACATACACAGTATTATGACAACTTCCGGAGGACGTCCTCCAACCTATCAGAGCTCTTGCAACATGAACTGACATGTTGTCCACCCCAATCAAAGGGTCAGAGAATTAATCTAGTACTGAAAGCATAAGCTACAGCGAGCTAGCACTGCATCAAATGTGGCTGAAACACCTGCATTTTGGAGCTGCCTTACTCAAGAAAGCAAAGAAGAGAAGAACCATATTTGTATGGAAGCTTCATTAACTCGTTTTGTTATGCAAACGGATGTGTGACACGTATTAATGCCAAAATAACATGCAAAACAGACAACAACAACAAATGTGGGGCTCTGCACCTGCCATGAATGACAGGCCGCCACTGCTCGGGAAGAACCTTCAAATCAGGCCTAGTGTACTTTCTTACGCAGTGGGAATTGAATGCGACATAATGTTGTCTGATGATGATATATTGCATATTCATGTTTATTCATACATTTGCATGTGAGGACAATAAGCTTCTCACGTGTCACGTACGTGAGTTCGTCACGACAAACAAGGACAGAAAGCGGATTACCCGGGACACTGGAGTGTAGGCGACTTTAAATTAAAAAGTGCTCTGGGTAGCAGCCTACAGTATGTGAAGGCTATTGTGTATGTCAACAAATCTAAATAAGCAAGATTAAAAAGCGCTTGTAATGCATATCAACACAAACAAAAGGTTTTGCTGCTATTCACATATCAAACGATCACATTTGAATGTTTATCATCGGCTATTACAGCCTATTATTATAGACCTAGCTAGCTTGTGAGGGATTGGTCGTAAAATAAGCATGAACAAATGACAAATTATCATTTAATTTATGAAGCCATTTCCTCTAGATGGGCCTACTGTTTAATTTAACAACATGGATTGAAGATTGCCCAATGAAAAACAATGAGACAAATATAGCAAAAATAAGAAAAATAAGAAAACACTTACCCAAAATATTATGTTAAATCCAAAAATAAAATATTTGATGCAGCAACTGACTTCATGACCTTTAAATTGTTTTCCTGACATGCTTGAATTTCATCAACATACAGTACGCTTCAAGTCAACGGGATCATGGGCTCGCAAGTGGCAGGTTCAGCGATCCAGTTCTCCAGCAACTTGCTGCCTGCTCGATTCATCCAAATAAAATAAACATAATGTAGCCTATCCCTTGATACGGATGCCACAATGACAAGAGTAGAACAATGCACAATCCAACACGGGAAAGAGCAACAAACGTCAACCTACTAGGCTTTGTATTTAGAACTAACTGACTAGTATTCTGCCCGCAGCACAAACGAGGTCACGTTCGTATGATAATGAGGAAACCTTCAAAATAAAAGCCCGCATTTCAAAGCATTGCTCCTTCAAATGATGTATAAAGGATACTCAAGAAAAGGCTATGCGTTCTATGGAAAATAATGAACTATGTAGAATGTGTGTTCGAACGCGCAAGCAGACTGGAATTTACCTTCCGCAAAGTTGCATTATTTTCCAGATAATGCATAAAGCGAGCCCCTCGTTGATTATCTCGTTAATACCATGTCTATACATTTGCCACTAGAAATGTGTTCAACAACCACTGAAGTAGCTAGCAAACTTAGGCTACAGTGGTTGCCATGGTAACCAAACAAACATATTTAGCTAGTTTGGCTAACAAGAACATCAGAATATGAACATCGAATTCAACAATAGCAATACTGTTTTCAATTAGACTTTTTCTTTCAGAATGAGCTCAAACAAAACTTGTAAAAAAACTATAGACATTGAATTCTACCATGCAAATATACAGTGCTTTATTGTAATCGCTCCTCGTTTACCCCAGCTGCCAAACTAACCCTGATTCAGATGACCATCCTACCCGTGCTAGATTTATAGATCGGCAGGTAAGGGTGCTCTCGAGCGGCTAGATGTTCTTTACAATTCGGCCATCAGATTTGCCACCAATGCTCCTTATAGGACACATCACTACACTCTATACTGGTCATCTCTGTATACCCGTCGCTAAATCCACTGGTTGATGCTTAGTTATACAATTATTTTAGACCTCACTCCCCCCTATCTGAAATATCTACTGCAGCCCTCATCCTCCACATACAACACCCGTTCTGCCAGTCACATTCTGTTAAAGGTCCCCAAAGCACACACATCCCTGGGTCGCTCCTCTTTTCAGTTCGGGCAGCTAGCGACTGGAACGAGCTGCAACTACAAACTGGACAGTTTTATCTCAATCTCTTCATTCAAAACTCAACCATGTACACTCTTACTGACAGTTGTGGCTGCTTTGCGTGATGTATTGTTGTCTCTACACTCAAGCCCTTTGTGCTGCTGTCTGTGCCGAATAATGTTTGTACCCTGTTTTGTGCTGTGTTGCTACCATGCTGTGCTGTCGTCTTAGGTCTCTCTTTATGTAGTGTTGTCTCGCTTGCCGGGATGTGTGTTTTCTCCTCTATCTTTATTTAATTTATTTGGAATCCCTGCCCTCGTCCCCGCAGGCCTTTTGGTAGGCCGTCACTGTAAATAAGAATGTGTTCTTAACTTAATTGCCTAGTTAAATTTAAAAAATATGGAAATAATGCATGTCTAGAATGCCCTTCAAGGCAATCAGAAATGATTATTCAACAATGCCATGGTATCCACCTAGGGCGTGTTCGTAAATTCACTCTGGCTATCTACTCCGATTTTAGAGCGCTCTCGTCTGAGTGTGCCAGAGCGTAGAATAACTGATGAATTTATGGACGTTGAATATAGCCGGTGTCAGTAAACATGCAATGAGGTGTTCTCTCATTTATGTCTGGAAGTAGCTAGCAAGCTAGCTAACTTTAGCCAGTTAGCTTGGGTGCTTGACTGCCGTTGTTCGCTCTGAACAATCTGACAACTCTGAATTTTACGAACGCCCAGAGCACACTGAGGGCTCTCCTGAGGGAATTTACGAACGCACCTCTAATTTTCTAATGCTTTTAAAACCCGAAAGCAAAACGCGGAAACTATGGATACAACTTCCTCCGCACTCGCGCATTATTATAATTCATATGTATGCCATTAGAAATCGCTGCATTAGCATGCTTCTGTTAGCCAAATATCCTGAAAAAAATACACCAGATATTACTGGTCTGCTAATGTTCCTGGACATTGTAGGCTAAACTACAATGAACAAACCCATAACTGATCCAAATGGTTGCCCAATCAGGCAAGCTATGTGCCGTTTATGCATTCAAAACGCCAGGCTTTTGAGCGGATATTCAAATGGTATAGGCCATAGGCTATTCAATGCAGTTTACACCCTAGACTAGAGTTTTGTACGCACTTAAAAACAATAACGTTCTTCATTACATTGTGTTGTTGTAGCCTAGGCAGGATCCATTTCTCGTCCTTCACATTTTTTAACAATATGGTCGATTTTCGAGCTGGTACCCAGGGTCTGGGAGGGAGCAGTGCACACGCAGTTTCGGGGGTGCACATAGTGTAGGCTAGGTTTCCTATGATTTCATTATCTGATCCACTTTTTTCCCCTTTGTTCTGTTATGCAATTAGTCACCTGCCTCTCCGCAAATCTTGTGGAGTCCCAGGAAAAGCCAAACTACAAAAGCTTGTTGGATACTTATTTCGATTGATTTGCCTTAGCATACTAATAGCCTATTGGACGAGATGCACGCTCACTCTCGCTTGTTGAACGTGAAATAGGCTACACTACAGCATTAGGAACGGGCGGGGAGTTGGAAAGGAGTTATTTCATAATGAAACAAAATAGGACGTTTAAGAGGTTACTCAAATTAGCCTACATCCCCGCAGTTTATGGCCTATTATTGGCCTATGGACAATAATTGTGTACTCCCTTGATAATAAAAAAAAAAAATCCTCATTGTACGTTGTTGTAGCCCAAGGATAAAAATGATCGTCTAAAAACATAGGCCTAATCAATTGTGGCGTTTGCATGCCCTGGGACCATAGATTGCAGCCTGCTGGAATGCACTACAGATCTGTCATTTCATAATCTTTTTTTTTTTTTTTTTGCACTTTGACAGGAAAATATTTAGCCTAAAGCCATAAGAAGCTAGATATTAGGCCATTCATTAGCAAAATTGTAGATAATGAATGGCCTAATACCTAGCATCTTACTTCACCTCACTAGCCTCTCCTCTAGCTGTTCCGTGAACAACAACACGCTATAGCAGGGATGGGTAACCTTCGACTTCATGTTGGTTGATTTAACCGATCTGGAAGACCAGGTGTGTTGAATTTTGGCAATCATTGAACTGATCAATTTGCTCAGGTGTGGTGTCTAGTTGGGGGAAAAACCCTGGGTTGCCTTACCCCTGGGCTATAGGCTATGCAAGCCTCTCTGCAATAGGCCATTACTCTTCTCGTGAAATACCAGGAAAAGCTATAATTAAAGCTATAGGGCATTTATTTTTTATAGCCTATTCTGGGGAAAGGAGCAGGCTTGCTCTTGCTGAATGTATAACAGGCCCACAGCATAGAACATGCATGTCAGGGAATGTCGAGGAGACAAAGTGCATTGGTGTGATCACTTTTGGCCGGTTATGATAACATTGCGGCACTGATGCATTGCAAATAGTTGCAGAGGATAGACAGAGATGAGCACAGTGAAAAAGAAGACACAAAGGAATTGACAACCATTAGAAAAATGGAAATCACTTGCAAACCACTTGAGCAAGGAGACAATGACATGCTATAATGTGTGCAAGCTAAACAGTGTTTGCTGTTGAATTGTTACATTTAAATACAAGTTACTTCATTTTCATTAGGCCTATGTAACCGATGTGAAATGGCTAGCTAGTTAGCGGGGTGCGCGCTTATAGCGTTTCAATCGGTGACATCACTCGCTCTGAGATCTTGAAGTAGTTGTTCCCCTTTGCTCTGCAAGGACCTCGGCTTTTGTGGAGCGATGGGTAACGATGCTTCGAGGGTGGCTGTTGTCTGTGAGTGCAGAGGATCCCTGGTTCGAGCCCAGGTAGGGGTGAGGAGAGGAACGGAAGCAATACTGTTACACCTACATGTGACTTAAAATTGCAGTTGTTCTTTTGACAATGAACACATGCTGATAGCACTGAATGATCTGAACCAGTATCTGTGCGTGAGAGACCTCATGAATAGTCTTGTTACAACTTTTCTAATAGGCAGCGTGCAATAGGATGCGTTGATTGACAGGTGTAGGACTGCAGAACTATAAACTGTTAGTGTCCTCTAGTGTGGCTGCTCACCAACGTTTTATAGTTATTGCTTTGGTGGATGGTCATTAACTGACAACATAACTAACATTATTATCACAACAGAAATAGTCTACTAGTGTGTCGAGCTAACGTTAGCGAACCTGAATGAAATAAATATAAAATTACACATACACTTGTTAACTTGACTTTTATACTCTATAAATTGACTCCTTCAAATAATGTACTCTGGCAAGTTTGCCACAGGCGCGCTGCAGTAGGCAAGTAAAGCAGAAGTCGATTGTTTGGCAATACCCATAGCAACATTCGAAAATTAGGTGGATAACAGTGTTGAATTTTAATCAATGGCCACTTTTATTGTGCCAACAAGAAAATTCAATAAGTAATTTATGAAAACAAATCAAAGATGGTTTTAAAAACATTTTTTATGACCAATAATGAAAAAATACAATGTTGACACATGGAAAGCGGTATCAGAGCGCTAAGTCCTAAGAGGCTTCTAAACAGCTTTTACCCCCAAGCCATAAGACTCCTGAACACCTACTCAAATGGCTACCCTCTCCCCCTCTTTTACACCACTGTTATCGTCTATGCATAGTCACTTTAATAACTCTACCTACATGTAAGGTTGAAGTCAGAAGTTTACATACACTTAGGTTGGAGTCATTAAAACTCATTTTTCAACCACTCCACAAATTTCTTGTTAACAAACTATAGTTTTGGAAAGTCGGTTAGGACATCTACTTTGTGCATGACAGTCACACAAGAGCTTTTTATGTCTCTATTTTGGTTTGGTCAGGGTGTGATTTGGGTGGGCATTCTATGTTGAGTATTTCTTTGTTTTGGCCGGGTATGGTTCTCAATCAGGGACAGCTGACTATCATTGTCTCTGATTGGGAACCATACTTAGGTATCTTTTTCCCACCTATGTTTTGTGGGTAGTTGTTTTCTGCTTAGTGTTTTCTGCACCTGACAGGACTGTTTCGGTTTCGTTTTTGCACATTGTTATTTTGTTCAGTGTTCAGTTCAATAAAAGTCATAAACACTTACCACGCTGTGCTTTGGTCTGATTTTTCCTCATCTGACGACGACACCCGTTACAATGACAAGTAATTTTCCCAACAATTGTTTACACAAAGATTATTTTGCTTATAATTCACTGTATCACAATTGCAGTGGGTCAGAAGTTTAAATACACTAAGTTGACTGTGCCTTTAAACAGCTTGGAAAATTCCAGAAAATGTCATGGCTTTAGATGCTTCTGATAGGCTAATTGACATCATTTGAGTCAATTGGAGGTGTACCTATGGATGTATTTCAAGGCCTAACTTTAAACTCAGCGCCTCTTTGCTTGACATCATGGGAAAATAAAAATAAATCTGCCAAGACATCAGAAAAAACATTGTAGACCTCCACAAGTCTAGTTCATCCTTGGGAAGAATTTCCAAATGCCTGAAGGTACCGCGTTCATCTGTACAAACAATAGTACACAAGTATAAACACCATGGGACCAAGCAGCCGTCATACCGCTCAGGAAGGAGAACGCGTGTTCTTTGGTGCGAAAAGTGCAAATCAATCCCAGAACAGCAAAGGACCTTGTGAAGATGCTGGAGTCCTATGTCGACATGACCTGAAATGCCGCTCAGCAAGGAAGAAGCAACTGCGCCACAACCGCCAATCAAAAGCCAGACTACGGTTTGGAACTGTACATGGGGACAAAGATTGTACTTTCGGAGAAATGTCCTCTGGTCTGATGAAACAAAAATGTAACTCTTTGGCCATAATGACCACTGTTATATATGGAGGAAAAGGGGGATGCTTGCAAGCCGAAAAAGAACACCATCCCAACCGTGAAGCACGAGGGTGGCAGCATCATGTTGTGGGGGTGCTTTGCTGCAGGAGGGACTGGTGCACTTCACAAAATAGATGGCATCATGAGAGAGGAAAATTATGTGGATATATTGAAATATCATCTCAAGACATCAGTCAGGAAGTTAAAGCTTGGTCACAAATGGGTCTTCCAAATGGACAATGACCCCAAGCATACTTCCAAAGTTGTTGCAAAATGGCTTAAGGACAACAAAGTCAAGGTATTGGAGTGGCCATCACAAAGCCCTGACCTCAATCCTATAGAACATTTGTGGGCAGAACTGGTAGTGTGTGCGAGCAATGAGGCCTACAAACCTGACTCAGTTACACCAGCTTTGTCAGGAGGAATGGGCCAAAATTCACCCAACTTATTGTGGGAAGCTTGTGGAAGGCTACCCAAAATGTTTGAGCCAAGTTAAACAATTTCAAGGCAATGCTACCAAATACTAATTGAGTGTATGTAAACTTCTGACCCACTGGGAATGTGATGAAATAAATAAAAGCTGAAATAAATCACTCTCTACTATTATTCTGACATTACACATTCTTAAAATAAAGTGGTGATCCTAACTGACCTAAGACAGGGAATTCTTACTAGGATTAAATGTCAGGAATAGTGAAAACCGAGTTTAAATATATTCGGCTAAGGTGTATGTGAACTTCCGACTTCAACTGTACATATTACCTCAACTAACCGGTGCCCCCGCACATTGACTCTGTACAGGTACACCCCCCCCCCCCCCCCCCCCTCTGTATATAGTCTTGCAATTGTTATTTTTACTGCTGCTCTTTAATTACTTGTTACTGTTATTTCTTCTTCTTATCCATATTTTTTTTTTTACTGCATTTTTGGTTAGGGGCTCGTAAGTAAGCATTTCACTGTAAGGTGTTGTATTCGGCGCATGTGACTAATAACATTTCATTTGAATGTTGGGCTGTAGAGAGAACTTTTGTATCTATCTCAGCTAAAGTCCGGTGAAAAATACTCAGTAGGGTCTCTACTAACCAAGTATGGTTAGCTTTGGAGAGGGACTGTGTCGCACGGCCTTCTGCTGGCTTTTCACTCCACCCCCTCCGTAGCCCCCAATGCAATACACTGTAATAGACTGTACATGGGATACATATTGGCTTGTAGCGAGATACGTTTTCTACCTGTCTCAGCTAAAGTAGGGTGGGAAATACTCCGTAGGGTCTCTACTAGCCGTTTCTTTATAGAGAAATAAAATCAAGAACTTTGAGGAACACTGGTCTGAAGGGAGATGTAATTTTCATTAAGCAAATATTCAACCTAGTTCAGCGCAAAAAAAATTGATAATTAATTACAATGAGCATAATCCATTGCACCAGTTTGTTCCGGCTCAGAGAGGAAGAGGCGATGCGAGAGGTTTCACGCTTGCCAAAATCTGTCCAAAATAAACTCAATGTGTTTCTGTGGGCTTATTTTGGATTTAAGCTTGTCTCCTGCCTGCCTTCCCGCCGTTGGGACAACAACTACCATTGTTAGGGCATAGACATGAGCACCTCTTCATTATATACAGATCGCTGGATGGAAAGGCCTACACTTTTAAGCCTGTACCTTAGGTTAGATACACAGACCACATGAGACAGGAATGTACACAACACAAGGGCGAGATAGACAGAGACAGTTCATGAACATCTACCTTATCTACTTTGAAGAACTAGTCAAATGATTTTGTCAGACAGCTGTGCAGCATACTTAGGCAGGCTAGCTAAATAGGATGACTAAGGACAGTAAGTATAGTATGGGGAGCACATTGGGTTACTGCTACTGCCTGGGCAGAGATGAGATGATTACTTTAAAGGAAAAATCCACCCAAAACCACTCATTCCTTTAATTTACAGTGTTAAATAGCACTAATATGTGAAAATATTTTTTGTGAGCAAATTCATTTTGGCGTTTTAAAGTTGGTAGCGACATGGAAAATCCTTGTGGAAATCTGTTGCAGCTCCAGTCGACTCCAAAGTCCACTACAATGTCCACAATGCAAGGTTCTCTCTAAGGACTGGTCTGCAAGCTAGCAAACGTAGCTTAACACAATAATACCAAAAGGCAATATCAGCATGTAACATAAACATAGTTAGTTAGCTGTAAAATCGCCTAAACAAACTGCACTATCAATTTAGGAGTCTGCAATCTCACCATGTTCAACCCGCAGATCGATGAACCTCACCGAGTCTAACATTCTTAACGGTTGAGGAGATGGGTTACGTTTCCCATGCTTCGTCAATGGGCCACGCTGTGCATTCTGGGCGATTCTGGGACCAGGAGAGCTCTCCTTCAAGGAGTGTATGAGAGTCTATTGGGCACAAACTCAAAAACCCAACATTAGCAATACTTTTGTGCAATGAGGGCGTTATATGTTCCTTCATTCTTTGAATTCCTATCTCATTTTTATAATGTCTCGGGCAATGGAACCATGCAATGCACCCTGGACTAAAGAGGCAGGCAAATAGGAAAAATGTGCTAGACCCTCCGTTAAATGAAATATTTATCAAGGTAGGAATATCGCAAATGATCAATGGCTCATTCGAGAGAAGACATCCTCACGATTTATGACATCGGCCAGTATTAAAATCTGACATGTATGATAGACGTTTTCACGATCTAAAAGTCGTATTCCTATTAACTTCCAGTGTGGTGAGAGCGAGTTTATCACGGTGCTACGTCATATCGGACGGATTTCTGCCTGCTTTAATGCCAATAACTCAGATACACAGGAAAACATGAAATGACAGAGGGAATTGACAGAATATCACTCAGAGAAGCACAAAAACAATACAACATTCAAAATGGGTGAACCTTTAAGGAATGAAAAATAATAGTTATCAAATAAAAAGTAATATACACAACTGAAATATTTTATTATTTCATAGTAATTTCCTATTTTTCTTTTGATGTCTATCCAATGTGGACCTGACAGAGACAATGGAACATTTTCATTGTTTTGGTAATTCAATGTTCACTATTTTTGGCTTTGGAATTTCCATTAAAAAGCCCCAAAATCATTGTACGGTCATTATTTCATAATACATTTCATAAAAAAATAAATAATAATAATTGCACTGAAACTGAACCGACCTCAACAAGCACTAATCCGGCGCTATAGAGGGGACAGAGAACGACACACTCCAAAACTAACCATATTTGGTTAGTAGAGACAGTACTGACTATTTCCCACCCCACTTTAGCTGAGAGTATCCCATATACCGTGTATTTCGTTGCAGTGATAGGAGTGGTTGGTGTAAAGAGTCACCAGTACACAAGATACCCATTTAGGTTTTGCAGACTCTTTTGAGTAATTCCAATAACATATATTTGTATTTTATTAAAAGTGTATTTCTTTAACTATAGCCTACACAATAGCTTTAAATATACCAGTGTTTGTGTAAACTTTCAAAAGAAATGCTGGGCTCCCGAGTGGCGCAGAGGTCTAAGGCACTGCATCTCAGTGCTGAGGCTGAGCGTCACTTCAGACCCTGGTACAATTCCAGGCTGTGTCACAACCGGCCATGATTGGGAGTCCTATAGGGCGGCTCACAATTGGTAATGCATAGTGGATGTCTACATGTATCCAGGCTACTGCAGTAGGCTATCTATAATGCATGTTGGATATTGAGTTCTCTCCTCAATTGGTCATCTCTGTCTAAATTATTCTATGGACACTCCTAAATTCCCAATGTGGCAGGTACCTCTGAATGGGATAACACTCTTATTATAAAAGCTTAGGAGTTGGATGATCACTTCACGACCCAGTCAGCGGGCAAGATTGTTGTAATGATGGTTGTTAAATAAAAAATGTATGCATGAATTTACCTCGTGGAGCACCAGGCTCCCACTCTCGTCTGTGTAGCACAGCTAGAAGCACACCACGTCCAGAGGCTTGGAGGAGAACATGAAGGGGGACACGTCGTACCCGGACGAGGGTAGCTGATTCAGGGTGAAGAGCCTCTCCACCAGGGGGGTCTCATGCTCAGGCCCCCTGCGTCAGGGTGTGTAAAGCTACTGTGACACTGAGGGGGTCGGGGTGGAGGGTCTTGCAGGCCAACACAAGCTTGGAAGGCTTCAGGTTATGGGCCTGCTCGGTCCAAGGAGCATAAAGATAGACAATGTTGATCAATGGAGTTGATTGCATCCAAAGTCAGCCCATAGCACACAACACACAGACATGACGTTCCTGGGATAAGACACAGGCATCAATTAACAACATCACATACATAACTTTCCTGGGACAACTATGGTATAATGCAGTTGATATTAGCGAACTACAAGCTAACATTATTTTAAGGACTAAGAAGAATTTCACTAGCTATAAATCATAAAACATATTGCTCAAATTCCATATGAGGACCAATCAATGTCAGGAAAACATCTGATTTATGTTAACCGTTTCAAGTTAGGCTCCTACCCAGGACACTCCGTAAACTCTGCGCCAGTGTTCCATCAGAGCTGCCCAAGTCTCGGGCCTCTTGTGTGTGTAGGAGCTGGTAAACCTGTCTCATGTATGGGTGTGGTTTGGCTTGATGCGGTGCAGACAGCTTATTGATTTGCAGCATCTCCGGGTCGCCTGAGAGAAATATGCCCCAGGCACAATTCAACAGCAGAAGGAACAGTATGACATGCAGCCATCTCAAACAGGCAGTGGTAGGCTAATGCACCTAATAAGCTGATTTGCACAGAAGAACCTTTAATTAAAAAACCTTAAACTTCACAAACAGGATTTTGAGATAATTCACCTAAAAAGCTGGTTTGCACACCACCATAAAACTCTAAATACAAACCTTTGATAAAAAAATCTCCTCAAACAGGTGTCTGGGATGAGCCGATGTGTAATCATCTTATCTGATACCAGGATGATGGGAAATGCTATTTCTGTCTGTAGAAAAACTAATTCTGATTGGCTAGGCTTGGCTCCCCAGTCGGTGGACCTGGCTCACAAGTGGGTGGGCCTCTGCCCAGTCATGTGAAATCCATAGAGTGGGGCCTAATGAATTCTATTCAATTGACTGATTTCCTTCGATGAACTGTAACTCAGTAAAATCTTTGAAATTGTTGCTTGTTGCAGTTATTTATAGTTTGTCCATCATAAAAAACTGTGGCATTATAGTAAGGGTCAACAAGAACTTTACATGCAATTCCTGGATTGTTGTTTTAAATGTATAAGTTTTACAATGCTCCACAATAGATAACTACTTCAGAACAAAAGCTGCTCAATGAACATGCATTTTTTAAAACTATATTAAATAGTTAACAGTTGGGCAGGCGGCGTACGCCACCCTTAAGCAGTCTAACCAAATTAAATGTTATGAACAGACTACTCAATCAGTTAGCAGCGGTTCCCAAACTTTTTATAGTCCCGTACCCCTTCAAACATTTAACCTCCAGCTGCATACCCACTTTTGCACCAGGGTCAGCGCACTCTCAAATGTTGTTTTTTGCCATTATTGTAAGCCTGCCACACGCACACTATACATTTATTAAACATAAAAATGAGTGTGAGTTTTTGTCACAACCCGGCTCGTGGGAAGTGACAAACAGCTCTTATAGGACCAGGGCACAAATAATAAGATAATAATAATCATTTTGCACTTGAATTAACTATCTTACATATAAAACGTATTTGTTCATTGAAAATTGTGAATAATTGTGAACAACATTAACCACAGGTTAATGAGATGGGTGTGGTTGAAAGGATGCACATAACTCTGCAGTGTTGGGTTGTATTGGAGAGAGTCTCAGTCTTAAATCATTTTCCACACACAGTCTGTGCCTGTATTTAGTTTCCATGCTAGTGAGGGCCGAGAATACACTCTCATATAGGTATGTGGTTGCAAAGGGCATCAGTGTCTTAACAGCACAGCCCAATTCAGAAATCTGGCAGTGGCTTCTGATTAAATTAAATTTTCACAGAACCGCTTGTTGCAATTTTGATGTTCAGATATCGATAAGTGGACTGGAGGCAGGGCATGAAAGGGATAAGATTCCAGTTGTTTGTGTCATCAGTTTCGGGAAAGTACTTGCGTAATCCCCTCTCACCACTGGGATTCTCTGCCTCAAACCCTATTACGGGGGCTGAGTCACTGGCATACTGGTGCTCTTCCAGCCCTAGGAGGGGTGCGTCACTTGAGTGGGTTGATTCACTGACGTGATCTTCCTGTCCAGGTTGGCGCCCCCCTCGGGTTCGTGCCTTGGGGTCTTCGTGGGCTATACTCGTCCTTGTCTCAGGATAGTAAGTTAGTGGTTAAAGATATCCCTTTAGTGGTGTGGGGGCTGTGCTTTGGAAAAGTGGGTGGGGTTATATCCTGCCTGTTGGGCCATGTCCGGGGGTATCGTCGGACGGAGCCACAGTGTTTCCCGACCCCTCCTGTCTCAGCCTCCAGTATTTATGCTGCAATAGTTTGTGTCGGGGGGCTAGGGTCAGTCTGTTGTATCTAGAGTATTTCTCCTGTCTTATCTGGTGTCCTGTGTGAATTTAAGTATGCTCTCTCTAATTCTCTCTCGGAGGACCTGAGCCCTAGGACCATGCCTCAGGACTACCTGGCCTGATGACTCCTTGCTGTCCCCAGTCCACCTGGTCGTGCTGCTGCACCAGTTCAACTATTCTGCCTGCAGCTATGGAACCCTGACCTGTTCATCGGACATGCTACCTTGTCCCAGACCTGCCGTTTTAAACTCTAGAGACAGCAGGAGCTGTAGATATACTCTGATTGATCGGCTATGAAAAGCCAACTGTCATTTACTTGTGAGGTGCTGACCTGTTGCACCCTCTACAACCACTGTGATTATTATTATCTGACCCTGCTGGACATCTATGAACATTTGAACATCTTGGCCATGTTCTGTTATAATCTCCACCAGGCACAACCAGAAGAGGACTGGCCACCCCACATAGCCTGGTTCCTCTTTACGTTTCTTCCTAGGTTCCGGTCTTTCTAGGGAATTTTTCCTGGCCACCGTGCTTCTACACCTGCATTGCTTGCTGTTTGGCGTTTCAGGCTGGGTTTCTGTACAGCACTTTGTGACATCAGCTGATGAAAGAAGGGCTTTATAAATACATTTGATTGGTTGATTGATAATTGCGCACTCAACTCACTCAGGTGCTTCGATATATCACATTTGACATTGTCAATAAACTTGAGTTAATTTGCATACAAAAAAAAAATCATACAAAGACCGGTGTGTTGTCCTTGTTAATGCAGACAGAGAAGAGCTCCAACTTCTTAATCATAGCCTCAATTTTGTCCCATACATTGAATATACAGTGTCTTGCGAAAGTATTCGGCCCCCTTGAACTTTGTGACCTTTTGCCACATTTCAGGCTTCAAACATAAAGATATAAAACTGTATTTTTTTGTGAAGAATCAACAACAAGTGGAACACAATCATGAAGTGGAATGACATTTATTGGATATTTCAAACTTTTTTAACAAATAAAAAACTGAAAAATTGGGCGTGCAAAATTATTCAGCCCCCTTAAGTTAATACTTTGTAGCGCCACCTTTTGCTGCGATTACAGCTTTAAGTCGCTTGGGGTATATCTCTATCAGTTTTGCAGAGACTGACATTTTTTCCCATTCCTCCTTGCAAAACAGCTCGAGCTCAGTGAGGTTGGATGGAGAGAATTTGTGAACAGCAGTTTTCAGTTCTTTCCACAGATTCTCCATTGGATTCAGGTCTGGACTTTGACTTGGCCATTCTAACACCTGGATATGTTTATTTTTGAACCATTCCATTGTAGATTTTGCTTTATGTTTTGGATCATTGTCTTGTTGGAAGACAAATCTCCGTCCCAGTCTCAGCTCTTTTGCAGACTCCATCAGGTTTTCTTCCAGAATGGTCCTGTATTTGGCTCCATCCATCTTCCCATCAATTTTAACCATCTTCCCTGTCCCTGCTGAAGAAAAGCAGGCCCAAACCATGATGCTTGCCACCACCATGTTTGACAGTGGGGATGGTGTGTTCAGGGTGATGAGCTGTGTTGCTTTTACACCAAACATAACATTTTGCATTGTTGCCAAAAAGTTCAATTTTGGTTTCATCTGACCAGAGCACCTTCTTCCACATGTTTGGTGTGTCTCCCAGGTGGCTTGTGGCAAACTTTAAACAACACTTTTTATGGATATCTTTAAGAAATGGCTTTCTTCTTGCCACTCTTCCATAAAGGCCAGATTTGTGCAATATACGACTGATTGTTGTCCTATGGACAGAGTCTCCCACCTCAGCTGTAGATCTCTGCAGTTCATCCAGAGTGAACATGGGCCTCTTGGCTGCATCTCTGATCAGTCTTCTCCTTGTATGAGCTGAAAGTTTAGAGGGACGGCCAGTTCTTGGTAGATTTGCAGTGGTCTGATACTCCTTCCATTTCAATATTATCGCTTGCACAGTGCTCCTTGGGATGTTTAAAGCATGGGAAATCTTTTTGTATCCAAATCCGGCTTTAAACTTCTTCACAACAGTATCTCGGACCTGCCTGGTGTGTTCCTTGTTCTTCATGATGCTCTCTGCGCTTTTAACGGACCTCTGAGACTATCACAGTGCAGGTGCATTCATACGGAGACTTGATTACTCACAGGTGGATTGTATTTATCATCATTAGTCATTTAGGTCAACATTGGATCATTCAGAGATCCTCACTGAACTTCTGGAGAGAGTTTGCTGCACTGAAAGTAAAGGGGCTGAATAATTTTGCATGCCCAATTTTTCAGTTTTTGATTTGTTAAAAAAGTTTGAAATATCCAATAAATGTCATTCCACATTTATTCCCAGATCATTGCATAGTGCAGAAAATACACGAGATTTCAGGGGCCTTGCTTCAACAAAGTTAACCATTTTCACTGTAGTGTCCAAAACATCTTTCAAACTGTCAGACATTCCCTTGGCAGCAAGAGCCTCTCGGTGGATGCTGCATTGTACCCAAGTGGCGTCGGGAGCAACTGCTTGCATGCGCCTTATCTCTCCACTATGTCTCCCTGTCATAGCTTTTGCGCCATCATTACAGATACCAACATGAGCAGCAGCTACGTTTGGCTACATACAGACCGTTAGTAGAATTCGTGCGAGAGAGTAATGGTTAATGTGATTGGATGTTAAGTATTTGACGAGGCTACCTGTATTTGACATTGTGTTATTTTACTGGACACTAGATAAATAAAATGTAACTTTGGCAGTGAAACGAGGCTACTCAGGCAAGAAAAAAACCTCACCCAATTGTTTAGCCCCATTTTTTAAATGTCAATCACATTTGTATTTGGCATACACCTGATGTCATGGTCCGTACCCCAGTTTGGGAATACCTGAGTTAATGCATTTCCAAAGCAATACATCCATGCCTGCTTTTTGCTGTAAAAATGTAAAAGTGGCAGTAGAGGGGGCTAATTCACTAGACTCAGCCTGGCAGAAGCTGATATTTACAGGGGTAAATCAGTAGTTGAAACAATAATAAAGCGGAGTCCCTGCCACTGATTCGGTAACCAGCTGAGGGATGGGGCTGGAAAAATGTAACCACTCTCAAATTCATATACAGAGCTATGAATGCAATGATAAAGCATGCATGATAAAATTATAGTTTACATTTAATTTATTTTGTTTACATTGTATATAGATTTGCACACACTATATACATTTTTTTCTTTTGTGTTATTGTCTGTACATTTATTTATCCTATGTGTAACTCTGTGTTGTTTTTGTTGCACTGCTTTGCTTTATTTTGGCCAGGTTGCAGTTGTAAATGAGAACTTGCTCTCAACTGGCCTACCTGGTTAAATAAAGGTGAATTTTTTATTTTTTTAAAGTACTTTGTTAACAAACATTGGACTAAAAGGAGCTTATATTTTGGGTTAAAAGACACATCTTAATATCAACTGTTCA
The DNA here is from genome assembly GCF_002021735.2 of Oncorhynchus kisutch. Lineage (NCBI taxonomy): Eukaryota > Metazoa > Chordata > Actinopteri > Salmoniformes > Salmonidae > Oncorhynchus > Oncorhynchus kisutch. The sequence goes on from NC_034182.2 coordinate 32,352,100, forward strand.
GAGGAGAATGCGTGAAATCAGGCCTTCACGGTTGAATTGCTGCAAATAAATCACTTAAGGACACCTAGAAGAAGAAGAGACTTGTTTAGGCCAAGAAACACGAGCAATGGACATTAGACCGGTGGAAATCTTTCCTTTTTTTTGGGTTCCCAACCACCGTGTCTTTGTGAAACGCAGAGTAGGTGAATGGATGATCTCCACGTGTGGTTCCGATCGTGAAGCATGGACGAGGAGGTGTGATGGCGCTTTGCTGGTGACACTGTGATTTATTTAGAACTCAAGGCACACTAAACCAGCATGGCTACCACAGCATTCTGCAGCCATCCCATCTGGTTTGCGCTTAGTGGGACCATCATTTGTTTTTCAACAGGACAATGAACCAAAACACACGACCAGGCTGTGGAAGGGCTATTTGACCAAGAAGGAGAGTGATGGAGTGCTGCATCAGTTGACCTGACCTCAACCCAATTGAGATGGGTTGGGATGAGTTGGACCGCAGAGTGAAGGAAAAGCAGCCAAAAAGTGCTCAGCATATGTGGGAACTCCTTCAAGACTGTGTAAAGCTGTCATCAAGGTAAAGGGTGGCTACTTTAAAGAAAATAATATATATATTTGGATTTGTTTAACACTTTGGTTACTACATGATTCCATATGTTATTTCATCATTTTGATGTCTTCTCTATTATTCTACAATGTAAACAGTAAAAATAAAAACCCTTGAATGATTAGGTGTGTCCAAACTTTTGACTGGTACTATATGTGTGTCTGCATCAGGAAATAAAGCAGGTTCCACATATGTCCATCTTACACAAACTGCATGTGCCAATAAACAGTTTCTCAGGGACTGAAATAGCTAAAGCACTGTTTTGCAGCATAGCCTCTTTTAGATACATCTATTTTATTAGATTGTTAACTTTAGGATACTAGTAACATATTTAGCTTTACAGTTTCTAGGAAGTTTTGAAAAGATAGATCTCATCTTTTATGGAATAGAAGAAGTCAGGATTAGACAACACATTTTGCGGTTGCATGTAGGATATAAAGTTTTTAAACTAAATTCTCAAAAAATTGTACTGTACTTATATTTCTATTAGTTTACATCAGGGAAGAAGAGGGATGGTGAACAGTAGATTACACAGTATTTGGTTTGACACACAGGTTAAAGGTTATTCCAAACTTTGGTGGCTTTCGTGTAGTTGGGTGTGTCACTGTGACGAAGTACACATTAATTCTTACCTTGGAGTAAGAGATGATTTAGGTTGCTTTAGACCACACTTAAGTATGTTGGTGATTCCCCTTCTAGAATACTATTTTTTGTTTGATCACTATCTGTATGAGCGAACAAGACAATGGCTCAGAAAAAGCTTTCCAAAGGGTTTTTCCGGCATCGGGCGTCATCTGTTCATTGGTTAAGAATAGGTTAGCCGACCTGCAAAGCAAGCACTTCGAAAACAGTTGGTGTTCTTTCGTACTTTACGGTGCAAATGGCTTTGATGCGAAAGACCACGAAAATAAACTTATGAGGGTAGTGAGAGAGGAAGTAGGAGAGATTAAGACGTAGATAAACTAGAAAAAAAACATGCTATAAATGTTTTTCTTGCAGTCATAATGAGATATGAAATATTATTCTAATCTCAGCCCACTCCCTGTATACAATGACAAAGGTCTTGGTCCCAACCACAATGCCCTGGGAGAACGTAGTTGTTCATGCAGTTGTTCTCTTCCTTCCTGGTCCTCTTCAGGCATGTTATTGTGTGTATTTGTTAAGACCGAGAGCTAAGTCTTCAGAAGCAGTACACTGTAAGAGTAGTATGTACAGCTATACCAATAAAGTTGATGATCTTGTACATGACTTGATTTACCTTGTACTCATGCATTGATGTTTTTGCATCTTGTATCATTTAATAGGCTATTGCAAAGGGCTATGATGAGAATTGTCAAATGTGCATTCATTCAAATTGTGTGCTCAAATTTGTTTCCATCCCCCTGACAGGTGTGGCATATCAAGAAGCCGATTAAACAGCATAATCATTACACAGGTGCACCTTGTGCTGGGGCCAAGGAAAGGACACTAAAATCCATAGATTAGGGCCGGATGAAATAATTTAAATGGACTGATTTCCTTATGAACTGTAACTCAGTAAAATCTTAGAAATTGTTGAATGCTGTTTTATTTTTGTTCAGTATATATATATATATATATATATAATTTATTTTGACAGATTGTCAGTATTTTAAAATCATTCATTCATAACTAAAGTTACTTTTCCAGAACTGTGTTGGTGTTTTGGTGGCAAGATGTACTCCCTTAATGCCATGTTGAAGAGTGGGTTAGTAATTGTCTCCAAACCAATGCAGTGACTCATGCAAATAAATCACTAGATGCAGGGTTTGTTTTGAATCAGGTCACAACTAATTTATTGCGGCACAATAGTGTATAGACATTAACATCAATTCCACAGGACAGTAGAGGGTCCGTTTAACCATTTTGAATAGAACGGTCTTTCTGTACATCCTCTGGCGAGCATATCATCATAAGCTCTTAGCCAACAGGAAACGCTGAAATGTACAATGCCACAAATGGTGGGATCACTTCAATATAAGAAGTTAGTCAAACGTATAACACCACTGTGTGATTGGACAGATACATGTTCTGTAGTCCATATGTTACCATATCATAATAACAAATCGTTGGAATTAGGTTTTGTTTTAGGTTTCCTGTAAGTTTTAGATTCTCATTCTATTTACTGATTTGGAAAGAAATGGTGAAATAAATGTTCATCGGTGGTAAAGTTTGATGTTTAAACCTTTAAAATGTTGGAACAGAGGATAACAATTGTGGTTAAATCATGTACTAATCTAAGCAGGGCAATCTGGACAATGAACAGTATATTCACACGTCTGTATATTCACCCATTGTCCTACAATGCGGTGTGTAGAGCCGTTGTAGGAGTTATGATACTTTCTGGAATGTAATTTGGGTCCGCATTCTTAAAGCATCTTAAGAGTGCTGATCTAGGATCGACACTTCTATTCATAGGCGCTGGGCACATCTCTCCTGTTTGAATACACTATAGCCCGTTGGTTTTAATGAGTCCTTTACGTTCTGTGTAGTCTCTTCCGCTCTTCTTTGTCAAAATTGATATTCCATTCACAATCAATGGAAAACAAGAGATGTGACAACATGAATTAAGGCAGACCACACTAATATGTAAACCTTAAAAGCTAGCTTGTCCAAAGAAAACTGTATTTGCCATAACTACAATGCTTCATGATGCTTTCCAAGGGAGATATACTAATCTATATATTATGGTTTATGATTAAGGAGTGACCCAAGCATGTACACCAGCAGATTTTTTTATCACATGAATGCATATTTTGGCATATTTTACCATAATCGTTTTAACTGTACGTTGCAGTTAAAAATGAAATCGTTAAAAACAAACAAACACATTGGACTGACTGACTGGTCAACAGGTACCGCAGTAACTTACCATGGTTTCTTTTCATGTGAGAGAACAGCTCTCGTCTCTTGCTTAAGGCATGGAGCGATGGCAGGTGAAGGAAAGAGCTGCACGTTAGTGGTTTGGCATCTCAGTTCCCTTCCAATTCACGCTTACGTTTGATGTCTAGCCACAAAATGTCTGGAACATTCAAGGGTTTTGGGTATACTATTTCTCTCCTATTGGGATGTCAATATTGTAAGAATCCAAACTCATATAGTTCTTGCTTTTCTTTAAGACACAAGTGCAGGGTTCTGGAATGTTCTCGAACTGATCTTGACTGACTGTCTGCGGCAGCCTCAATACGCCCTTACCCAACACTTATTCACACACAAACAAGAGAAAAGTACTCCTCAAAAATAAATTGCATCGAGAGAAACACCCACAATGACAATAACATTAGTTTATAAGACTGAATCTGGAGAAATTATCAAGGCACCAATATTCCTCCTCGTTTTGAAAAAAAGGCAACCCCGGTTTTCAAATTTCCCCCATTTAGAAAAATATGTACAAAAAAGACAACCAATGGACTGGTAAAGTTACCGTTTCTAAAAGTGCACATCAATGACAGTGACGATCAGTATTCTGTCCATGGGTGAATGGCCTCCTAGGTTACTACAAGGTGGTTCTAGAGGTCACCGTGGGGCTACAGGACAGTAGGACAGAGCTGGAGCAAGGTCACACACAGGACTGGGCAGTGAGATACACACTTCACTCGCTCTTCAACATCGATAAAGAAACACACCATTTCATAAAGAACAAGTCTCTCTACCGCACCCTCCAGAATATTCACATAAATAACTATTTGAGTTACAAATCGGCCTGCGGGAAGAGCTACAATAGGCAGGAGAAAAAACATCAACAATAGGGCCTTAAAAAAAAAAAAGTACCATCTTTGGGCGATAGGAGGGTGTAAAAATTATCTGTCCAAGATTCTCCCTTACACCCTGACCCACCACTACCCATCAAGTTTCTTTCCCGTTTTCCCTCTGTCTCCTCTCTGCTCCTCTCCACGGCGAGAGTGAGGGCCACAGGTGGAGCACTTCTCAGACCGTCCAGTAGAGGGCAGCGGTGGCAAGGTCAGATGACTGGAGCTCCAAAGCACTTGAGGCACCACTGGACATTGCTGTTGGGTGGCCGGTCAATCTTGTGCAGAGCCTTGAGCTGCTCTGTGCTCAGACCATCAAAGGCCTGGCGGTATTCACGGTCAAAGGCCTCTGTTGGAAACACAGGAGGGAAGAATATCCAATCAGAACATGATAGAAACCTGGAAATAGAATTCATTTTTTTTTATACATAGCTTATCAAACTCAGGATAGAAAAGCTCATAGTAGCTGTGGTAACTATAGCAGTCTCAACAACAGTGGTTGATTGGAATTACCCAAATCCCAGTCTTGGTTTAAAGAGAGTGGTTGGGTTATGAAAACAGTTCACTCACCGACGTCAATGTTCTCCCGACCCAATGCCACAAGCGCCAGGAAGAGGATCTCCCTATAGATACCCCTGATAAAGAGACAGATCGATTGATTCATGAATAGATCAAAACAGTACAGACAGACACCAACAGAGAACATTGACAAATGCAATGCTTTCGTCTCACAAAATGGATCAACCAAAACCATAAGCTTCAGAGGACGTACCTTTGGCGTTTGACCTCTGGGTGCCGCTTGACCTCTCGGAGGAGCAGATTGATGGGGCCGTATACGTCGTTCGTCTGGATGCTGCGGACGATGCTGTTGAGGAAGGTCCGTGTCTCCTGATGGTCCGTGGGGGCCAGGGTCGCCTTCTTCTCCACTGGGGAACAACAGATGAGTCATTACTCATTACATTCACTGTTCAATACATTAGAATAATGTATGTCATGGGTATAGATATTTTTAATAGCAGACATCCTGTCCATTAATGAATATGTCCAAAAATACATCACACACGCAGACAGAGACAACGAGAGAGAATGCACAGTGTTCTGAGGATGATTGCTTGATCAGACGTAAGAGCTCTCGCTCTCTGTACTCACGCAGGGTCCTCCAGCTCTGGTAGAGGGGATCGCCAGGCTCCTGGTGCAGGTTGATGTTGTCCCACAGCAGCTGCACATACACCTGTTTACTGTCCTGGGACAGGGAGGTCTGGGGGAGCTGCAAACATGGTGAATAAAAAAATACAGACAAACACAGTCATCTTCTGTTACCCTACTTGAACAGTGCTCCGGCGTGATCATAAGTAGAGAGAGCAATGTTCCTATCTGCATGAGATTGACCACTAGTCTATTGTTACAGTACTCTCATGTGGAGAGGAGTAGTGTGTGTGTATGGGTGTGTGCGGGTGCTCTGCATGGTCATGTACCTGTACTCCATTGTTGCAGTGTTCTGAGGTGAGGATGAGGCCAGGCAGGTAGCTGGGCAGGTCCAGACGACAGAAATAAAACACCAGGTTCCAGAAGATGATGGGGTGTTGACTCAGGAATTTATGGGTGTAGATCACCTGGTTGTGAATTAAACAGTGCTCAAAAGGGGTACTACAGCTTATTGTTCAAATATGTCAAGTCACTGGGATGATGGAAACAGCAAAAGCAAGGTTGAAAACTGACCAGATCATCTGCTAAATGACTTTAAAAAGTCAATGGGACACACATACAATAGCATCTTGACATCATTGACACATAAATAAGTCATAATTCATGTAACAATCTATGGGTTCCATTTTGCGGTCCTGTCTAGTTGAAATGTTGCATCTTTCTGAGCATATTCTTAGGTCTGTTAAATGTGTATTACCTGGTCCCCTTCGTTCTCTAGCAGGGTCTCCAGTTCTTTGCGGAGGACCAGGGGGCTGAGGTAGGGCACAGACACTGGCATGGGGTCGGGCCGCTTTTGTCCCAGGCCATCCTGAGAGAGACACATACAGACGGCTTTAGGCAGTTGCGTAACTCCTTCTGACCATCCACCCAAGATATAATTTGTCGGAAGGTGAATGGGCGCTCCAGTCTGAGGTCCTGAGCGCTCTGGAGCAGGTTTTCATCAAGGATCTCTATGTACTTTGCTCTTTTTCATCTTTCCATTCGATCCTGACTAGTCTCCCGGTCGCTGAAAAACATCCCCACAGCATGATACCGCCACCACTGTGCTTCACAGTAGGGATGGTGCAAGGTTTCCTCCAGACATGCCAGTTGGCATTTAGGCCAAAGAGTTCAATCTTGGTTTCATCAGCCCAGAGAATCTTGTGTCTCATGGTCCGAATCATTTAGGTGCCTTTTGGCAAACTCCAAGCGGGCTGTCTTCTGCCTTTTTCTGAGGAGAGGCTTCCGTCTGGCCACTCTACCATAAAGGCCTGATTGGTGGAGTGCTGCAGAGATGGTTGTCCTTCTGGAACGTTCACCCATCTCCACAGAGGAAGTCTGGAGCTCTGTCAGAGTAACCATCGGGTCACCTCCCTGACTAAGGCCCTTCTCCACCGATTGTTCAGTTTGGCCGGGCGGCCAGCTCTAGGAAGTTTCTTGGTAGTTCTAAACTTCTTCCATTTAAGAATGATGGAGGCCACTGGGTTCTTGGGGACCTTCCATGCTGTAGAAATGTTTTGGTACCCTTCCCCAGATCTGTGCCTCGACACAATCCTGTCTCGGAGTGCTACGGACAATTCCTTCGACCCCATGGCTTGGTTTTTGTTCTGACATGCACTGTCAACTGTGGGACCTTTTATATAGACAGGTGTGTGCCATTCCAAATCATGTTGAATCAATTCAATTTACCACAGGTGGACTCCAATCAAGTTGTTGAAACATCAAGGATGATCAATGGAAACAGGATCCACCCAAGGTCAATTTTGAGTCTAATAGCAAAGGGTCTGAATACTTATGTTTTTTATTTTTAAAACATTTGCTAAAATGTCTAAAAACCTGTTTCGCTTTGCCATTATGGGGTGTTGTGTGTAGATTGATGAGGATTTTTTAAAATGTAATCCCTTTCAGAATAAAGCTGCAGCAAAATGTGGAAAAAGTCAAGGGTTTGAATACTTTCCGAATGCACTGTAACTGCATGGCCAGTATAGATGCTACACGTTTAGAGTACCGGAAAATTACATTTCAATGAAAGTCCAAACAGAAAGTCATTTTCGACTCAAAGATGAATTTCAATTGATACCCTGAATTGACTTTACTGAAATGTAATTGACTCAAGTCCTGGAAGTGGTAAGGATTGCGAGGACATTACTGGGACATTGTGAGGACATTATTGATACGTTATGAAAACATTCTAAGGACACTCACCACCTCTGTCAGGCTGCAGGGCAGGCTGGTGGTGGACACGCCGTGTCCGGGTTGTCTCTGGTAAGAGACCAGGCTCTGTAGTGGCCCGCCCACACTGTTACTGCGCGTCAGAGAAGTCCCCCGCTTCCCTGCCTGGTGTTCCAGCAAGCCCAGAGGGTCCGACTGAGCCGGCTCCGGCACCAAACTGACAAACGCACAGAGGAGAGGGCAAATACAGAGACATAGGAACTTTAACAAACATTTACAGCAAGTGCGAGTCAAGTCGTCAGCTTGTGATGTTTCGGCTCTGACAGTTCAATTTAAAAGAGGAAGAAGTTAGCATCATTAGGATACACGTGATGCCCTTATAACAGTATCAAATATATTTAGAACTGGCCTCTTGAGTGGCGCAGTGGTCTAAGGCGCTGGCTTGCAGTGCTAGCTGTGCCACTAGAGATTCTGGGTTCGAGTACAGGCTCTGTCGCAGCCGGCCGTGACTGGGAGAACCATGGGGCGGTGCACAATTGGCCCAGTGTCGTCCAGGTTAGGGGAGGGTTTGGCCCGGCAGGGATGTCCTTGTTCCATCGGGGACTAGCGACTCCTGTGGTGGGCCGGGCGCAGTGCATGCTGACACGGTTGCCAGGAGTACGGTGTTTCCTCTGACACACTGGTGCGGCTGGCTTCCGGGTTAAGTGGGTGTTGTTGTCAAGAAGCAGTGAAGCTTGGCTGGGTTGTGTTTCGGAGGATGCGCCTCTCCCATGTCCGTATGGGAGGTGCAGCGATGACACGAGACTAACTACCAATTGGATGCCACAATATTGGAAGGAATTTCTTTTTCTTTTTTTTAACACACACAATATATATATTTAAACTCAGCAAAAAAATAAACGTCCTCTTACTGTCAACTGCATTTATTTTCAGCAAACATAAATATATATATTGTAAATATTTGTATGAACATAAGATTCAACAACAGACATAAACTGAACAAGTTCCACAGACATGTGACTAACAGAAAGGGAATCATGTGTCCCTGAACAAAGGGGGGGGGGGTCAAAATCAAAAGCCAGTAAGTATCTGGTGTGCTACCAGCTGCCTTAAGTACTGCAGTGCATCTCCTCAAGGACTGCACCAGATTTGTCAGTGAGATGTTACCCCACTCTTTCACCAAGGCACCTGCAAGTTCCTGGACATTTCTGGGGGGGAATGGCCCTAACCCTCACCCTTCGATCCAACAAGTCCCAGACGTGCTCAATGGGATTGAGATTCGGGCTCTTCACTGACAATCCTGTATTGCAGGAAATCAGCCATACTGCTCCTTTTGTGCGTGGTGGCATTACTGGAAGGCCAGGAGAGGATGAGTCTGCAGGAAGGGTACCACATGAGGGAGGAGGATGTCTTCCCTGTAACGCACAGCGTTGATTTCCTGCAATGACAACAAGCTCAGTCCGATGATGCTGTGACACACCGCCCCAGACCATGACGGACCCTACACCTCCAAATCGATCTCGCTCCAGAGTACAGGCCTTGATGTAACGCTCATTCCTTAGACGATAAATGCGAATCCGACCATCACCCCTGGTGAGACAAAACCCTGACTCGTCAGTGAAGAGCACTTTTTGCCAGTCCTGTCTAGTCCAGCGACGGTGGGTTTGTGCCCATAGGGGGCATTATTGCCGGTGATGTCTGGTGAGGACCTGCCTTGCGACAGGCCTTCAAGCCCTCTGTCCAGCCTCTCTCAGCCTATTGCGGACAGTCTGCGCAATGACGGAGGGATTGTGCGTTCCTGGTGTAACTCGGGTAGTTGTTGTTGCCATCCTGTACCTGTCCCGCAGGTGTGATGTTCAGATGATCCTGCTTAGGTGTTGTTAAACGTGGTCTGTCACTGCGAGGACGATCAGCTGTCCGTCCTGTCTCCCTGTAGCGCTGTCTTAGGCGTCTCACTGTACGGACATTGCAATTTATTGCCCTGGTCACATCTGCAGTCCTCATGCCTCCTTTTAGCATACCTAAGGCACATTCACGCATATGATCAGGGACCCTGGGCATCTTTCTTTTGGTGTTTTTCAGAGTCAGTAGAAAGGCCTCTTTAGTGTCCTAAGTTTTCATGACTGTGACCTTAATTGCCTACCGTCTGTAAGCTGTTCGTGTCTTAACGACCGTTCCACAGGTGCATGTTCATTATTTGTTTGTGGTTCATTGAACAAGCATGGGAAACAGTGTTTAAACCCATTACAATGAAGATCTGTGAAGTTATTTGGATTTTTACGAATTTTCTTTGAAAGACAGGGTCCTGAAAAAGGGACATTTCTTTTTTGCTGAGTTTATATATAGAACTAAACCAAGATACTTCATCTGTGTTCTTTTCAATGGGAGCAAATTAAGCACAGTGGGCAGAGCCAAGAACAAGCTAACGAGTCCCTATTGGCCAGCATTCCAACATGCATTTGCATATTTCTGTTAGGGAACGTCTGAGGAATGTAGGCCCAGTTGCATTTCCTCTCCTCACCAGATTTATACATCTGGTGAAACATCTGGGTTCTTGTTCTACCTGTGTTAGTATAGTCACTAAGTCATTCATGAGACAGGCATTTCTGTGAACAGACCTCTTGTGAGTGGCGGTTTGGCTGGCCAGGGCCTCCCCTGGGTCCTCAGAGGAGGATTCTGGGAAGCTGATGAGGTCCGGGGGTGGGGTGTCTGCTGCACCCCCAACCCCGAGCACGGTGGAGTCTGTAGTTGTGGGCTGGTGGCTGGCGCTGTGGATACTGTCTCCTGATGCACTGGGCTTCAGGTAGAACCTGTAGGGGAGATCAACACTATGAAACAGAATAGACCATACACAACTATCCAGCCATATACAGTACTGTGAAAAAGTATTTTCCCCATTTCTAGTCGTCTCTATTTTTTATACTGAATACGATCAGATCTTCAACCAAAACCTAATTTTAGATAAAGGGAACCAACAATTACATACTTACTTAATTTCATAAACAAAGTTATGCAACATGCAATGGCCCTGTGTGAAAAAGTAATTGCCCCCTTCTACTCAATAACTTGTTTTGCCACCTTTAGCTGCAATGACTGCAACCAAACACTTCCTGTAGTTGTTGATCAGTCTCTCACGTCGCTGTGGAGGAATTTTTGCCCACTCGTCCACGCAGAACTGCTTTAACTCAGCGACATTTGTGGGTTTTCAAGTATGAACTACTCGTTTCAAGTCCTGCCACATCTCTATTGGGATTAGGTCTGGACTTTGACTAGGCCATTCCAAAACTTCAACTTTTTAGACATTTTTATGTCGACTTGATAGTGTGTTTCGAATCATTTTCTTGCTGCATGACCCAGCTGCGCTTCAGCTCAGATGGATGGCCTGACATTCTCCTTTAGAATTCTCTGATATAGAAGGAACCGTGAATTCTGCTCTGTAAATGTAAGTCATCCAGGTCCTGAGGCAGAAAAGCATCTCCAAACCATCACACCACCACCACCACCATGCTGGACCGTTGGTATAAGGTCCTTAGTGTGGAATGCGGTGTTTGATTTGTCAGGCATAACGGGACCCATGTGGTCCAAAAAGTTATACTTTTGGCTCATCTGTCCATAGAACATTCTTCCAAGAGTCTTGATGATCATCCAGGTGCTTTTTGGCAAACCTGAGTCAACTTATAGTCATTTACAACATTAACAGTGTCTACACTGAATTTCTGATCAATTTGATGTTATTTTAATGGACAAAATGTGCTTTTCTTTCAAAAACAAGGACATTTCTAAGTGACACCAAACTTTTGAACGGTAGTGTATATAAAACACAGGGAAATCACTGGGTTTTAAACCGGGAAAATGTACGATTAAACGGCTCTATTCAACGATCAACAAATCCACAGACACCCACGCTGTGTTGGTGCGCAGGTCGTGGAACTCCACGTGGAGCAGGGGCAGAAAGGCAGCGCGGCAGAAAGGACAGGTGGTGTTGAGGTTGGAGTCGTCTGCCGTCCAGCCCGCCATGATCTCCTCGTCGTACACCAGACACTCACACGACCGACACAGGGAGCAGCTGGACATCAGCACCTAGGAACACGCGGAAACGCACACAGAAACATTACAGATGCACCTGGCATAGGCTACTTGAGGCTCCCTGGCTAGATAACAGCAGCAAACTCATGTTATGGATAGCAAGATGTCAGTCTAAAATGACTCTCTAGCTCCCATGTATGTACTGCCAGGTTATTAAAGCACTTGTACTCACTCTTTGACTCGGTGAGACAGTATGTTGAGTACTGTAGCCAGTAATTGTGAGTATGATATTCTCACCTCTAGGGCACAGTTTTGGTAGATACTTGAGGAGCTGGTGTGGTGGGAGCCTTGATCAGAGTCTGGACCTCTCCCTGGCCGTCCTGGAGTCACTACACACACAGAGTATACAGTCACTCACTTCTACACTCAGTTTTCAACCATACACCCGTCTACATATTTTTTGTGTGTTTACTACATTGCGACTGTGTATACAGGTAACGTTGTTTGTCTCTGCATGCATATATAGGAGTATGTGAGTATATGCCTACACACGTTTGTATTTATATAAGCTGTGTGTGTGTGCGCGCGTCTTACGTGTGGAGTGAGGTCCTCTCCCTGTGTCACTGCTGCTACTGCTGCTGGCCAGGCTGGTGCTGCTCTGTGTCAGTCCGTTGGACACCAGGCCTTGGGTTGGCCCTCTGTGGGTGGGACTGTCCCCTCCTCCACCCCCTGACAGCATGGACTCATCCAGCCCGGCAGGGAAACTATCCCTATCCCTGTAGCCCGGGGCCAGCTCATCCTGGGGAGAGGGGGGAAATAAGAAAAAATTCCCATGTACAAAATTGAATGCATTCTGCAATATGATTTGCGAGGTGAAACTGATATGAGAAGCTCTGCTTGAATAATGAAAGTCTTACATCATTTTTCTGTATATAATGGTGTTTGACCGTGTGGTATCTATATCATCTGGCTGTTGCAGGTTATTTTTGTGCAATTAATTACCATTTTACGGTTATTTCTTAGTTAATCTATGTATGTATGTTCTGCAGTCCATCCCCGCTCACCTCGTCATCGGAGTAGGAATAGGCTGAGGCCACAGCCCCCCACACTTTGCTGGCCAGGTTCCCTGCCTGCTTCATGCCTGACTTCAACACGTCCATCTTGGGACCAGAGAGCAGGGTGTCCATCTTCATGCCTGAGATGGAGTTGATGACCGAGCCCAGCGAGCCATTTTGCGATGACCTCACCAGTGCAGTCAGTGACGACCTCGGGCTGGCCACAACACCGCGGCTCCTGGTGGCCATAACGGCGAAGGTCTTGGAGCGCGTGACAGCAGCAGGGCTGCGTTTGGGCGTTGAGTCCCCGCTTGAACCCCCTGGGTGTTTGACAGGGGGCACAGGGAGACTGGACCTCCGTTCTAGAGCTTGTTTAACTGGGGCAGTGTCCGGGGAAGAGTCCCCTCCCTGCCCCCCCTGCTGGAACTCCATACTGGAGGACTTGGGGCCCAGTGGGCTTCGCAGGCTCATGTACATCTCAATCTCGTCTGCCAGGTTTCGGGACACCACGGCGGGCAGGGAGTGCGGCAGCTCCTGGCTGGTTACGGAGGCCAACTCTTCGTGCTCTGAGACCAGCAGGGAGAGGGGATCAGCCCCCACATCCACCTCCTTCATCTCCAGGGTTGGCAGAGAGCTATCACCCCTCCCCCCTGAATCTCCTTCCTCTTCCAACTTCAGTCCCATCTCATCCTCCCCGTCCATTCTCTCCTCCTCTTTCCCTAGCCCCTCCTCCAATGGGGTTGGGTCCATTACAGGACCCTCCTCCTCTGACAGTTTCCCCAGCATCAGACAACGCCCCTCTGACTCCAACTCCTTAAAAAGGGCCTTGGATGGTGGATTTGTAGGTGGTTGGGTGGTGCCACACCCAGAAAGGGCATCGGCGAGGATTCGGGCATCGGCACCCATGCGTCTCGCGATGTGGTCCACACCATTTTTCTCCATCAGCATGCCGGCACGACTCTCGACGCTGAAGCTGCAGCTGCGCTCCGAGAAGGCCTTCTGGCGCTGGCCCTGCCCCTGAACTGCAGGCCCCGCCTCCCCAGAGCCACCCGGGGCTGTAGACTCACCCTCCTCCGGCAGAGAGACATTCTCGCTCTGGCTGCGCAGAGAGAACAGCTTCCCTGGGGCTGGTGGTAGAGAGGAACACAGAAGCATGCCTTCAATTCTGGGGACCTTTTTCTGTCCGGAAGTTTACTCAAATAAACCACCCCCCCAGTGTTCAGTGATATTGCAGACATTACCCTTAATATCAAATGTGTCAACCTCAGATTGAGATTAGGTTTATAAATTTGAGTCTGCTCCTGTCACTTACCAGTTTCTCCTCTCTTCATGGCAGTATCGAAGCTCCCTCCTGTGGACAGCTTGACGATGCTGGGGACATGTGGGATGGCTTCAACAGGGCTGGTGGGCTCCGCTACGACCACAGAACTGTCCACCGAGCCAGCTATGTCCCCACCTGAAGAGACATTATCCCACATCAAGTGAAACATTTTATTTTATTAATTTTTGATTATAGAAAATCCTGAATAAAAATGCATGCTCAACCTGCAGATGCGTTCTTCTAGATTAGACTGGCGTATATATTTTGGAAATGCCTGATTTGGTTACCATTGTGCTGTGCTTTGGGCTTGCTGCGGTGATCCACATCGACAAGAGGGGCTGCTGATGGAGCCAAATCCACTTGCACCTGATGCAGCTCATCTTTAGAGCCGTAGCCCTGGTCAGACTGACCTCCTGTGGGACACAAACATACTGTTGTCATCTACCCAGTCCGTTCAGATCTGTGCATATCTAAGGAGTTGGGGCTCGGAGCTATAGGCTAGTACCTAGGGGTTAGAGGCTAGCAGCGAGGGGCTGGGCAAAGTTGTGTGAGTGGCCTAGTCTAGTGTTTCCAGGCTGCAGCCTACCTGTGCTGCAGCCTACCTGTGCTGCAGCCTACCTGTGCTGCAGCCTACCTGTGCTGCAGCCTACCTGTGCTGCAGCCTACCTGTGCTGCAGCCTACCTGTGCTGCAGCCTACCTGTGCTGCAGCCTACCTGTGCTGCAGCCTACCTGTGCTGCAGCCTACCTGTGCTGCAGCCTACCTGTGCTGCAGCCTACCTGTGCTGCAGTGGTTGTCCGTGGCGTCTCCTATGATGAGGCTGCGTGCGAACAGCGTGTGATCCTCTCCGTTCACCTCACTGGAGTGGTCTGCACTCCCGTGGCTCAGCAGGTCGCCGCTCACCGACACCTCTACAGACAGAGAACAAGCCTACATCACTTCCTGTGTCCCAGATCAGAGTTTTAGGTGAGTAAGGTAAAAGGGAGCTACTGCCCTTTACCATGTAGTAGTTATACAAAGAAACAAAGCAATACAGCCTGTACAGTATAATACTGTATTACTGTGAATCAACTTTACTGTCCTACAATCAAGCACTGATTCATTACATTGCATCGTTAAAATGGATTTAAAACATTTAGAAAGAAATATGAATTTGGTGCAAAACCTGTTGTGATTCTACTCCAACCTAAGTGAAGGACACTCTCCCATGCTCTGTCCCTGTAGTGTTCTGACACCTCACCTGTCGTGATGATGGTGGGTCCTTTCGTGGCGGGCATCCGGTGGAGTGCCTGTTTAAATTGGGCCACAGTGCGCACCACGTTGCGAACCTTGGCCCACATGAAGAGACCGCTGCGGTTCCGACTTGGCCAGGGGCCTTCCAGAACAGCCTGGAGGAAAGAGCAGATTGCAAGTTAACATGGACCTGCTTTGAATTTAGGTATTTGTATGAGCTAGTTTAAAGTGCCCTAATCTTAAATGTTTGCAGATATATAAGGTATAAGCAATATGGTGGAATCGCCACCACTAAACATCTTAAAGGGATAGTTCGATATTTTGGTAATGAAGCCCTTTATCTACTTCCTCAGAGCCTGATGAACTAGTGGATACCATTTTTATGTCTCTGTGTCCAGTATGAAGGTAGCATGCCAATGTTTCCTGTAGACTTCCAGTCATTGCGCTAACGCTAGTTAGTATTATCTCACAAAACTACTGCAAACTTCCTTCATACACAAAAACGGTGTCCATGAATTCATCACTCTCGGGAAATTGCCCAAATCTATCCCTTCAACCCTATCCAGACCAAACACCGAAGGGTCAAAGGAGATGCTGAAATAAAGGAAACACGTGAGTAAATGAGGCATACAAACTATATTGAAAGTAGGTGCCTCCAGACAGGTATGGTTCCTAAGTAATTAATCCCATTATGCTTAGGGCTAAGTATACAAATACCCAGTTGCCCATTATTTTGGCAATATATATATATCAAAAGGTGATGGTTGCTGATAATGGGCCTCTGTACGACTATGTAGATATTCCATTTAAAAAAATCTGCCATTTCCAGCTACAATAGTCATTTACAACAATAACAATGTCTACACTGTATTTCTGATAAATTTGATGTTATTTTATTGGACAAAAAATATGCTTTTCTTTCAAAAACAAGGACATTTCTAAGTGACCAAACTTTTTAACAGTAGTGTATACATACATGTCTCTGTCACCAGATCTCAACCCAATTGAACACTTAAAGGAGATTCTGGAGCGGCGACAGCATTTTCTACTACCATCAACAAAACACCAAGTTATGGAATTTCTCGTGGAAGAATGATGTCGCATCTCTCCAATAAAGGTCCAGACACTTATAGAATCTGTAACAAGGCGTATTGAAGCCGTTCTGGCCAAACGCCCGATTAAGACACTATGTTGGCTTTCCTTTTATTTTGGCAGTTACCTGTAAGTGTATGGGCTGGTTAAAGTAACCCACCTTGTTGTAGTAGCCATAGGTGATCGCGTTAGGGTGCACCCCTGCCTTCTTCATCTCCACCAGAACACGGACGGCCATGACCGGCTGACCGTACAAACCACACAGCTGCATCACTACACGGTAACACACCTACAGAGGGAGAGATGGTGGCTAATAATAACAACCTAATAGCTACAGTAGACTTCCACTGTAGTCGTTACCCCTGTAGTGGAAATGATGGCACTCGCGCGCACACACAACGACTCATGTTAACGTTGACAAACACCCCCCCCCCTTACATAGCAATCCCCACACCATCCCCACAACCAAAACCCCACAACCCAACCCTACCCCAACTCCCCTCCCTTCACCTCATCCAGGACCTCCACCTCAGACGTCCTCATCTTGAGCAGGACGTTGTAGGCCTGCTGCATGGCCCAGCTCTTTGACTGGACCAGCCTCACCCCCACGGGCAGACAGATGAACCACAGACTGTAGCAGTGGCTGAACAGACACTTGGCCCACAGCGGAGGGTCGGAGTAGAAGCGCTTGGCCATCTTGTAGGCCAGCTTGATCTCCTGCAGAGGGGCATTTCTGTTCAGTTTAAATTAGCTTTATTTAATGGTGGTGGGAGACATGAATACATTTGAATGATTATGTGTGATTCCAGATGATTTTAAGTTTATTATTATCTTGTGCTATTTCCTCATGGTCATAGTTGGGAGAAGAGTGTGTGACTGTGCACGTTCCTAATGGTGAACCTTCCTTCCCTGCCTCCGTACAACAATGGCCTAATAATACTGCATGTGGCCTTCTAAGGAGAGTCTTTCGAGCACCACAGAAATATTAACGCCCACATACTGACACCCACCACGCACCATGTTTGTGGTATGTGTGTGAATATAAAAATGTGTGGTGCATATTATGGAATCTATTTATTTTCAAGGTACTTTTTAAGTCTTCTACATGTAGCCAGACAAGCGCTACACATACACAGCAAACAGTTTTGTCTGACCTGGAAAAATATATTGGCCTCCCACAAAAGCAGAGGATGACAAAACAAGAATCACAAGACAAAATAAGCCTGTTTCGGTGTAAAAGGAATGCCTGAAAAATAGTTAAAAACTCCAACCACCCAAGCCATAGACTGTTCTCTCTGCTTCCGCATGGCAAGTGGTACCGGCACATCCATCCCGACACCAACAGGCTCCTGAGCAGCTTCTATCCCCATGCCATAAGACTGCTAAATAGCTAACTAAATACACCACATGACCAAAAACATGTGGACACCTGCTCATCGAACATATAATTCCAAAATCATGGGCATTTAATACGGAGTTGGTCCCCCCCTTTGCTGCAATAACAGCCTCCACTCTTCTGGGAAAGCTTTCCACTAGATGTTGGAACATTGCTGCGGGGACTTGCTTCCATTCAGCCACAAGAGCATAAGTGAGGTCGGGCACTGATGTTGGGAGGTTAGGCCTGGCTCACAATCGGTGTTCCAATTTATCCCAAAGATGTTAGATGGGATTGAGGTCAGGGCTCTGTGCAGGCCAATCAAGTTCTTCCACACCGATCTCAAAAAAACATTTCTGTATGGACATCCATTTTCTGCATGGGGGCATTGTCATGCTGAAACAGGAAAGGGTCTTCCCCAAACTGTTGCCACAAACTTGGAACCACAGAATGGTCTAGAATGTCATTGTATGCTGTAGCGCTAAGATTTCCCTTCACTGGAACTAAGGAGCCTAGCCTGAACCATGAAAAACAGCCCCATTATTCCTCCTTAACCAAACTTCACAGTTGGCACTATGCATTGGGGCAGGTAGCTTTCGACTGGGATCCGCCAAACCAAGATTTGTCCATCGGATTGCCAGATGGTGAAGCGTGATTCACCACACCAGAGAACACATTTCCACTGCTCCAGAGTCCAATGGCGGCAAGCTTTACACCACTCCAGATGACGCTTGGCATTGCGCATGGTGATCTTAGCCTTGTGTGCGGCTGCTCAGCCAAGGAATCCCATTTCATGAAGCTCCCAACGAACAGTTCTTGTGCTGACGTTGCTTCCAGATGCAGTTTGGAACTTGGTAGTGAGTGTTGCTTGCTACAGTACTCGGCGGTGCTGTACCGTTGAGCTTGTGTGGCCTACCACTTTGCAGCTGAGCCATTGTTGCTCCTAGACATTTCCACTTCCCAGTAACAACACTTAGTTGATCGGGGTAGCTCTAGCAGAGTATAAATTTGATGAACTGACTTGATCCTATGACGGTGCCACTTTGAAAGTCATTGAGCTCTTCAGTACGGGCCAATCTACTGTGTGCCCTATATATATATATATATATATATATATATATATATATATATATATATATATATATATATATATATATAGTGTAGCTAAGAAAATGGCTACACGGACTATCTGAGTAAACCTTTGCATTTGAATTTTGTAGGGTCTCTATCGTCACTCACAGGGCTCTACGCACACGGATACTCCAACATAAATACAAACACTCACTCCATAATTTGCACACACACACACATTTATACTGACTCTACAAACACTCCCTCACATACAATCATCATATACACTGCTGCTACTCTGTTTATCATATATCCTGATGTCTAGTCACCATAGCCCTATACATATCTACCTCTATCGATCCAGTACCCCTACACATTGTAAATATGGTACTGGAACTGACCCTGTGTATAGTATGCTTATTTACTTTCTCGTGTTCTTATTTTTATATCTTGTGTTTTTGTTCTACCTTGCTATTTTTAGTATTAGATTGTTATTGATTATTGTATTTTAGGGGTTAGAACTTGCAAGAAACGCACTGACATAAAAAATGGAAACACACCCTACCGCACACACTTTGCACTAACTCTCCTGCACTGACTATGAGCACACACTGGATTACCCACACACACACACAATACGCCCACACACACACACACACACACACACACTTTCACACTCACCATGTACGCTCTGCTACGGTTTTACCCATCCTGTTGCCTAGTAACTTTACCTCTAACTATATGTACATTCCTATCTCAATTTCCTCATACCACTGCACATCGACTCGATACTGGTATGTCCTGTATATAGCCATGTTATTTTCACTCTTTATTGTTATTCACTGTGTATGTATTCCTCATGTTTCTATTTGATCTCTAACTCTACATTGTTGGTAAAGGACACGTAAGTAAGCATTTCACGGTCAGTCTACACCGGTTGTTTTTCAAAGCGAATAAAACGTACTGTACCAGAATTAGCCCGTTACACCTGATCCTCTGGTTGACCGTTTATGTTATTGTACACATCATTGCATCTACCCCATGGTCCTGCCACTGTGCATGTGCGCGCGCATGTACCTGCTTGGTCCTCTTGGCCAGCAGTGCAGGGCTGCTGGACAGGCTGGCCCCTGGTGTACTGCTCCTCAGCGCTGGTATCACCTCTTTGGGACGGTCAAACAGGTCCATACGCAACCGAGGGAAACACTTATAACTAACAGAGAGAGAAAGGGAAAAAAAACACCAGAGGTATGAGAGTGAAACTAATGCAGACTGAGCCAGACGTCCACTGTAAAACACTACCAGTCTCACTGGTGTTATTGCGCTGTCAATGTGTTCGTGGTGCAGCATTGTACTGGGGGGTAGCTCACCTGTAGCGGGTAGGGGGATCAGATTCATCCTCGGTGGTGGGAGGTTCTGGGGGCATGACGAAGACTGTATGCTCACTCCTCTGTGATTCGTCTAGTTCCATGAGCTTAGTGTCCTCCGAGGACTCACCCTCCACCTATGGAAAGGAAAACATGTTCTCAGTGTCAGCGCACATGGCCATACATACACACAGACAAGCCTCCCGAGTGGCGCAGTGGTCTAAGGCACTGGATCGCAGTGCTAGCTGTGCCACTAGAGATTCTGGGTTTGAGTCCAGGCTCTGTCGCAGCCGGCTGCGACCGGGAGACGCACAATTGACCCAGCACTGTCCGGGTTAGGGGAAGGTTTGGCCGGCAGGGATGTCCTTGTCCCATCGCGCACTAGCGACTCCTGTGGCGGGCTGGGCGCAGTGTACGCTGACATGTCGCCAGGTGTACGGTTTTTCCTCCGACACATTGGTGCGGCTGGCTTCCGGGTTAAGTGGGCATTGTGTCAAGAAGCAGTGCGGCTTGATTGGGTTGTGTTTCGGAGGATGCATGGCTCTCGACTGTCGCCTCTCCTGAGTCCATATGGGAGTTGCAGTGATGAGACAATTGGATGCAACGAAATTGGGGAGAAAAAGGGGTAAAAAATAAATAGAAAACAATCTATAAATAAAAACACAGACAAATCAAAATCACTAAAACCATTCTTCTAATGCATAAAAATGAGAGACTCTAGTTGGAAAAGGAGATGTGTTAAAACTTGATTAGGGTCCGAGGGATTACCTTAGTGCCTTTGTCGTTGCCTTTATCAGAGGGAAATAGCTGCAGGGGGAAAAAAAGTAAAATAACAGATTAAATCAGAGGATAATGAGCCTTCCTCCGTCAGTCTCCCCTGAGTCACCAATAAAACACATTTAAAAAAGCGCCACAGAAATCGGGTTCGAAAATTGACATTGCTCTTGGGCCATGTTCTTGTCTAGCAGGGTTTGGGGGGAAATTCCAATTCAAAAATCTAAAAGTGAAGTTTATTTTCAAAGATACATTTTCAATTAATTAATTGATGTTCAATTCACTTCCTGGCTTGATGGGTGTTATAATGGAATTGGCCAACCCAGCAGGCAAAGCATAAAAAATGGCATCATTACAAGCAGTTTTAGCTGCAGGGAACACTGTTGGAACTTTAAAATAATTCATTGAATTTCAATTCACTTCCTAGATAGACGGAGTTGATATGAAACTGACCCCCCACACAGACTCCTGTTGCTTTATAATGCTCACCTTCTCAATGCAGTCGTCGAAGAAGGCAAGGCCTGTATCCTTGTCGCTGACGAATGTGCACTCCTCGATGAAGCGTATAAAGATCTGAGTCTTGGTCAGCTGCGAATAGAACTTCTGGTGGGCTCGCTCCCTGCTCTTTAGGAAACCTGGGAGAGGACAGAGAGCCAGGTCAATGGGCCTACCCCATAGGAAACCCTCAGTATAGATATGCCTGTTATGAACACTTGGAGCAGCAGTCAGATACGCTGTCTGGTTAGCACAGCTCCTGGATGACATTAAAACAATGTATAATGTACAGTACCAGTCAAAAGTTTGGACACAACTACTCATTCAAGGGTTTTTCTTTATTTTGACTATTTTCTACATTGTAGAATAATAGTGAAGGCATCAACACTATGAAATTACACATATGGAATCATGTAGCAAACAAAAAAACTAAATATATTTTATATTTGACATTCTTCAAACTAGCCATCCTTTGCCTTGATGACAGCTTTGCACACTCTTGGCATTCTCTCAACCAGCTTCATGAGGAATGTTTATCCAACAGTCTTAAAGGAGTTCCCACATATGCAGAGTAGTTATTGGCTGCTTTTCCAACACTCTGCAGACCAACTCATCCCAAACAATCTCCATTGGGTTGTGGTCAGGTGATTGTGGAGGTCAGGTCATCTGATGCAGCACTCCATCACTCTCCTTCTTGGTCAAATAGCCCTTACAGTCTGAAGGTGTGTTTTGGGTCATTGTCCTGTTGAAAAACAAATTATAGTCCCACTAAGCGCAAACCAGGTGGGAACAGCATATCGCTGCAGAATGCTGTGGTAGCCATGCTGGTTAAGTGTGCTTTGAATTTTAAATAAATCACTGACAAAGTCACCAGCAAAGCACCCCCACACCTCCTCCTCCATGTTTCATGCGGAGATCATGCAGAGATCATCCGTTCAGCTACTCTGCGGCTCACAAAGACACGGCGGTTGGAAACAAACATCTCAAATTTGGTCCAAGCATGTCTCTTCTTCTTATTGCGGTCCTTTAGTAGTGGTTTCTTCGCAGCAATTCGACCATGAAGGCCAGATTCAGTCTCCTCTGAACAGTCAATGTTGAGATGTGTCTGCTACTTGAACTCGGAAGCATTTATTTGGGCTACAATTTCTGAGGCTGGTAACTAATGAACTTATCCTTTGCAGCAGAGGCAGCTCTGGGTCTTCCTTTCCTGTGGGGGTCCTGATGAGAACTAGTTTCATCATAGCGTTTGATGGTTTTTGCGACTGCACTTGAAGAAACTTTCAAAGTTCTTGAAATTTTCCGGATTGACTGACCTTCATGTCTTAAAGTAATGATGGACTGTCGTTTATCATTGCTTATTTTAGCTGTAAAAATAAAGAAAAACCTTGTAATGAATAAGTGTCCAAGTTTCTGACTGGTACTGTACATTGCGCAATAATAATACTTTGAGAAAGGTGTTAGATGCAAAAAATATAAATGATAATTTTACAGTAAAAAAAAATATATGTTTTTTGGCGTTGTAGTATTTTTACGCCACTTTTTCTCCCCAATTTCCGTGATATCCAATTATGATCTTGTCTCATCGCCTCAACTCCCCAACGAGCTCGGGAGAGGCAAAGATCGAGTCATGCGTCCGCCGAAACATGAGCCACCAAGCTGCGCTTCTTAAAACCTCTTCGGGCTAGGGGGCAGTATTTTCACGTCCAGATGAAAAGCGTGCCCAAAGTAAACTGCCTGCTACTCAGGCCCAGAAGCTAGGATATGCATATAATTGGTAGGTTTAGATAGAAAACACTTTAACATTTCTAAAACACTTTGAATAATGTCTGTCAGTATAACAGAATTGATATGGCAGGTGAAAACCTGAGAAAAATCCATCCAGGAAAAAAATAATTGAGGTCACGCTCTTTTCAATGGGTTTTCTACGGGGATCTAGAACTCTGGGGCACTTGCTTGCGGTTCATATTGCTTCCACTGGATGTCAACAGTCTTTAGAAATTGGTTGATGTTTTTCCTTTGTGTAATGAAGTAGGGCAGTTCAGAACGAGGGTTGAGTGAAGTGTACTGTTTGTTAGAGGTGCGTGACCTGAAAGCACACTCCACATTGTTTTTATCCGCTATTGAACGCAGTTTATCCCGTCTTAAATTTGATCGATTATTTACATTAAAAAAATACCTAAAGTTGCATTAGAAAAGTTTTTTGAAATGTTTGGAACAAGTTTACAGGTAACTTACTAGATATTTTGTAGTCATGTTGCGCGAGTTGGAAACAATGTTTTTCTGGATCAAACGCGCCAAATAAATTGACATTTTGGAGATATAACGATGGAATTAATCAAACAAAAAGGACAATTTGTGATGTTTATGGGACATATTGGAGTGCCAACAAAAGAAGATCATCAAAGGCATGAATTATATCGTTATTTCTGCATTTTGTGTCGCGCCTGACAAGTTGAAATATGAATGTCATGTGTTCGTTTGGTGGGGTGCTATCCTCAGATAATCACATGGTTTGCTTTCGCCGTAAAGGCTTTTTGAAATCTGACACGTTGGCTGGATTAACAACAAGTGTAGCTTTAATTTGGTGTATTGCAAGTGTGATTTCATGAAAGTTTAATATTTATAGCAATTTAATTTGGCGCTCTGCCATTTCACCAGATGTTGTCGAGGGGTTCTACTAGGGGAACGTCTAGCCGTAAGAACCGCTTGCTTAACCCGGAAGCCAGCCACATCAATATGTCAGAGGAAACATTGTTCAACTGACGACCGTATTCAGCTTGCAGGCGCCCGGCCCGCCACAAGGAGTCGCATGAGCCAAGTAAAAGTATTTTCTTAACTGTCCATTAGCACATTTTACGTCCGTTTTGTGTACTCTCTCGGGACAGACAATACAGTGTGTGCGCAAGATTTTGTTCTGGGTACCGTGATAAATGTTGTGGGCAAATAAATGAATGAAGGACTAAAAACAATCTATTCCCCATTGTTACAGTGTAGTTTGTTTAGTGAGTCGGAGGCGGTGGCCTTATTGGAGGGGACTTGGGTGATGGGTTTGAGATAAGAGTGGTGAAACACACCCACACTAACCCTGTAGGTCATATAGTGAGTCTGCAGAGGTGGCCTTCTTGGAGGGGGCCTGGGTGATGGGTTTGAGATAGGAACGGTAGCCCTTCAGGATGTGGGCCATGAAGCGCAGCAGGGCCTCTTGGATCTCCATCTCCAGGGAGGTCATCTTCTTGTGCCAGGTGAAGTCCGCCTCGATGGGGGTCATCTCCACCGCCAAGCCCTCCTGGGCTGTCCGACACACTGGAAAACAGCCACCAGATAGGGATAATTACATTTCACATACTAAAGGACTAGGGATAGTAGGCTAAAACATGCTATTGACTTATATCCTTTTCACCAATCACACTATGCTGTATCAGATATTTTACAGCACGGTTCCATGTCTCAGGCATGAAGCAGTTTCTATGAGACTCTAGAGTAAAGTTGAACTAGAATTATGTGACTGTTTGTACCGATGCCCAGCTGGTGTTGCAGGTTGGTCAGGGAGTTAAACAGACTCTTGCAGGGCTTCTTTGGGAGGTTCTTCCAGTTGCTGTGTTTCTTCTCATCAGACCTGCAGAGATGGTTCAGAATGTTAGTAAGGCGTTATTGGAATATGCTCATATTGGTGTAAATTATAAAATACCTCATATGCGATATACGGACTGAAAAACAGCTTCTGAAAAACAGATGGGGGAATGCTTCTTTAAAGTGTCTGGATCTTACAGGTAGATCGTGTTGGTGTCCAGGTCGACACAGACCACGTCCGGAGGAGGGTCATAGAGGTCAAAGTAGCGGGAGTCCACGCCCACAATGAAGGGACAGGGTGCGTTGAGGACCCCCGCCAGGGAGAGCGGGCAGAGGGGGATGTACGGGCACTGCCACTGGAATGGAAAAATCATCTAGATAGCAGGACACAGACAGAGAAAATCAAACTTCTTTTTCACATTTGAACCTAACGTCATTCCTACACGGTCCACATAATGTATACAAGCCATAACTGGATTAAAAAAAAACACCAACCAACCAACCCATCCATTTTATTTATATAGTCCATTTTAAAAACACTTGTCACAATTAAAACCGAGTGACCATATCCTTTATCACTCACCGCCACCACAGCCTCTGCTACCCCGGTGAGTACAGCAGGTCTCAAGGAGTGCAGCAGGATCTTACTCTCCAGCAGGACAAAGTGCAACAGCGTGGCACAGTTCTCTGAGCCCAGGTTAATCAGCAGTGTACTGTAGTCTGCACCACTGAGGAGAGAGAGGAGGGGACGAGAGGGAAAGGAGAGTTGGGAAGAGAGGAGCACAGTGGTATTGGGGAAAGGATTCAAACGAGACTCAGGGATACAATGGGTCATGAAAGGTTGGTTGGATTGGTACATGTGCAGTAAAGAAGGTGTGGGTAAATCAGAAAGGGGTGAAGGTAAACTGGATTGAGACAAAAGATCTGATTTTTTAAAAACCTTAAGGGTTTAAGGTCTGTGTCGATTCAAAACGTTGTCAATAAAGGTGGTAAATTGGGAGCATATTCAGCGTGCCGGTCTTTCGGGGCGGCAGGGTAGCCTTGTGGTTAGAGCGTTGGACTAGTAACCGGAAGGTTGTGAGTTCAAACCCCTGAGCTGACAAGGTACAAATCTGTCGTTCTGCCCCTGAACAGGCAGTTAACCCACTGTTCCTAGGCCGTCATTGAAAATAAGAATGTGTTAACTGACTTGCCTGGTTAAATAAAAGGTCAAATAAAAAATTAAATTAAATAAAAAAGGGGGAAAAATACTTTATTTTATTTTCAGAGAGTAATAGGTTCAAACTTTGCAAAGCAGCAAACGCTTGTAAATCTGCCCCCAAAGGCACTAGCCAGCAAATCTTCCAGTCCCAAAAGGCATGAGCTCACTAGCTGACCATCTACTGAAGAGTTTGTGGTCATAGACACATCTTTGTGAAAATGAAAAGAACTGAAAGACCGGCACGCTGAATATGCTCCCAATTCACCACCTTTATTGACAACGTTTTGAATCGACACAGATCTTCAGGTCAAAGAAAATCCATGTTGGATCGAAACGTTGTCAATGAAGGTGGTCAACTGGGAGCATATTCAGTGTGCAGGCCTTTCTGTTCTTCTCACTAGCTGAGCAACAACATATTCTACTCTGAAATGAAAAGTAGAGAGGAAAAAGCCTGATGGAAGACATGAGGTTTCTTGGTGGAATGCAATAGCAGCACAACAGTTTATTTCATCTGTACAGGGGCTGTGTTTCTGCACTAAATAATGACGGAACTGTCCACAATGTGACAGACAGGCAGTGCTGTTTCTGGGACAGTCCTAGTGCCTGTTTCCAGTGGTAGTTTCAAAGCGTGAATATTTGACCTGGGAAAACTGTCAGTAATTCATGCGTTTAGCATTACAGAGACAGAAAGTTTGGAGTGTGCTTGGTGGATGATTGCCTTTTCTAACCCCGGTAGTTCCTCTGGAAAAACTGTAGTTGATGCTCTACCATGACAACGGAAACGACCGGGCCCTTTCTCTCATTCTGCAACTGAAGTTTTTCCTTAGGACCTAGATTATACTGTCTCTAAACCAGTTGTCGAACGGAAAAAAAGTTGATAGCCTAGAAAAGGTCTTACCTGAGAGGCATAGGAGTACACACAGGCTGTGCGAGCATCAAGGTGTCGTGTGCAGAGAGCTGAAAGAGAATACAACGCTGTCACAACAGCGACACCAACATAAACTGCATTCGCCAGCACAGAAATAACGACATCTCACCTGGACCAAGATTCTGGGCCTCTGAGGTGAGGGGAAGGACACGTTGTGCATGAAATGGGAGATGTGCCTGGTAAAGAAACACACGCAAGCAAAATAATAGCATTAGCTTCAAACACCCACCTACGCCTCTCCAGACCCGGGTCAAATACATGCGTCAAACACCCACCTACTCCTCTCCAGACCCAGGTCAAATACATGCTTCAAACACCCACCTACTCCTCTCCAGACCCGGGTCAAATACATGCTTCAAACACCCACCTACTCCTCTCCAGACCCGGGTCAAATACATGCTTCAAACACCCACCTACTCCTCTCCAGACCCGGGTCAAATACATGCTTCAAACACCCACCTACTCCTCTCCAGACCTGGGTCAAATACATGCGTCAAACACCCACCTACTCCTCTCCAGACCCAGGTCAAATACATGCGTCAAACACCCACCTACTCCTCTCCAGACCCAGGTCAAATACATGCGTCAAACACCCACCTACTCCTCTCCAGACCCGGGTCAAATACATGCGTCAAACACCCACCTACTCCTCTCCAGACCCAGGTCAAATACATGCGTCAAACACCCACCTACTCCTCTCCAGACCCGGGTCAAATACATGCTTCAAACACCCACCTACTCCTCTCCAGACCCGGGTCAAATACATGCTTCAAACACCCACCTACTCCTCTCCAGACCCGGGTCAAATACATGCTTCAAACACTTTAATCTTGAGCTGCGTCTGATTTAGTTTTCCTGGTACAATGAAGCAACGGAATAGTCCCAAAAGTGAAAACCCCAAGCTAAATCAAGCACATCTCCAACTCAAATCCCCAACCCCCCACCATTGACAAATGACGGCATCCTTACTTTTCGATGGGCAGCGGGTGGGGGCCCGAGACGGACAGCTTGTAGAGGAACATGAGGAATTTGCGGAACGACTCGAAGAAGGGCCAGCGGGAAAGGAGGCAGATGCACTTGTTGGTGTTGACTGTCCGGTTAGGGATCATCTTCTTCTCCACGGTGGTGAGCAGGCCCAACTGCACCTTCTGCTTCTCACTGAGGAGATCTATGGGGTAGGCCTCATAGAACTGGATGGCAGCACCGTACACCTGGCACAGAGCAAATTAGATTAAAGATATATTGACAAGAATTTTAGGGACTTTAGCGAACACCCTTCACACATTTTTATGATAGGGTGAGTAACATTTATGCACCCATTACTAAATTGCAAAATGCAACAATTATATAGCAAAGTACATTTTGAAAAGCAAATTCCCTACTCCCTCTAGCTCAGGGAAATGCAACGTGGTTTGTGACATAACTTGTGATGAGATTGTAGTTTGCTCAAGAGGCAGCTGACATTCAGGTGCCTTGATACACACAACCTGAGGGGAAAAGTAATAATTCTCCCCAATCCCAATGTCACATGCAGCTCAGGAAGTGAGACTTGAATGTTGACTATGACAACTCTCAAAGGGCTATTCAATTCCTGTCCTGGAGGACAAAAACATTTCCGGTTTTCATTCTCTCCTAATGAAAAACTAAACAAGTGTTTCAGCCCTGCAGGACATAAAGTGAACAGCCCTGATCAATCTATTCACGAATCAGTGGAAATCACTGTTCACTGATATAATTCCATTGTTATAGTCCACCTACCTTTTCCCCAGAGGAGTTGGTTAACACAAAGGTGGAGAAGACAGGGAGAGGGTAGCGTGTGTTGGGGGTCCAGCATTCGATCTTAGCCCCCATGGGGAGGCAGAACAGGGGCACAGACTCCGACAGGGGGAAGGACTCATAGTCATCCTCTGGGTAGCGGAAGATGAGGCCTGGAGGAGAGAGAGCAATCAATCTCTTTTTTTTTATATATACTGCCAGTCACACACAAGACATGTAATAAACCTAGCTATGCAATATGGATCTAACTGGGGTACACACGATGTCAACAGATCCCACTACACAATCATAACAGAACATTGAAGGGACGAGAGGAGGTTGAAAGAACAGAACTTGGAATAAGATCAAAGCCCTTTCACTTGTCATCCCTTCATTAACGTCAGCCAGTGTGTTGAGATTTAGAACACATTATTTTCAAAAGAAATCAACACTTTGCTGACCAATGCCTTGTCACCCATGGCCTATTGTGAACGTTAGAGAATGTTGTAGAGAAAAAAACAAAACTGAATGAGTAGGCGGGGTAGGAAGCAGTGTGTGGTCTGGCAAACAAACGTCATCACCTCACAGGAAGAAGGCCTAGTGAAGATAAAGTGTGTGCATGTGGAGTCTCTGAACCGGGGCCCGTCTAAGCCAACACCCAGCTCTGACCTCAAAAAGTAGCAAGTTGGAGATGGGGACAAACTGCTGCATTTACAAGAAGGTGGATGCATAGCGTGAATGAAACCCTCTGAACATTTTAATTAAGAGGTAAATGTCTTCAGAAACATTACATTTCTACACATGCTTTTGTATAGTCCATAAGAACCTGTTTGGAGGTCATTTAAGTGAAAAACCCAAAAGCGAAAAGATAAACCATTTAACACCGGGTGACAGCAATGACGCACACCACTATTTTCCACCTTGAAATAAATTAGCACCAGAAATTTGCCAATGAGAGTCGCCGTGAACCCGTCTAATGTGAGGCCAGTGCCCTTTTCTAAACTCCAGGTTGATGAATAGTGATTTCAACCTAGGACTTTGTCCCAAATGACACCCTATTCCCTACAGAGTACACTACTTTCGACCAGTGCCTATAGGAAATATGGTGGCATGTGACGCAAAACATATCTCGAGATTCAAAAACGCCGACAACAGCCCCCAAATCAATCCTGCTAATTTCTATCCATTTATTCCAGGAATCATCAGGGAGAGTGTGGTTCAGTTTCCAGGTATTTGAGTGACAGATAGAGTTGTCATTTGACAGTGCATTTAGTCTTATCGTCAGCACACAGAAAGCTCCTTTCAAATCAGATTAATCATAGGAGATCAACGTACAATTACTGTGAAGTCAACTCAGGCACGAAGCAAGTGGAAACATATGGTAAACAGCATTGAACAAAAGGCTAGAGAAACTAATAGCTATCCATCAATGAGCGCAGAAAAGAAAGACTGATGCGGAGAGATGGGTAGATTGAGAGTAACAATAAAGAGCCAATAGCGTGAGACTCACCGGCTTTGTAATTAATGGAGTTGGACACCGACACTGATTTCTTGTAGCACAGGAAAACACTAGAGCCCCACTGGAGGAGGAAAAACAAGACCATGTGACTTTGGGCTCAAAACAACATTTTCAAAGATTCATTTCGACAGAATGTTCTCAGCGAGGTTGAGTGGCATGGCCTGAATTTCATATCACGGTATATTCCAGCTCCATACGGTACATTCCACACCCATTGATTCCCCAAAGCTCTATCTTTCTGGCCCAGACGAAGACGCTTCTAGGGGTCGAAATGTTGAAAACCAACAGAAAAGGTATGTGTTAGAGCAATTGAGTGTGGGCATGGTTAAGAAAGAAGCCGTGTCCAAACCAGAACTCCCCATCTCCTGTTTCTGTAGCGTGAGGGAGCTTGATGTACAAGTCCACCCCTGGACAGGGCTCTAGTCCATCTCCTAATGCGGAGTGGCAAGCAGAGGCATCGGGTGCCATTTTTAGAGAGTCTTTGATATGACTCGATGAGGGATGGAAGCACCAATCTTCCAATCACAAGAGGGAAACTCTAATCACAAGGCCACGGAGTTGGTCATGAGCCTACTTCATTACCAGTGGCCTAAACTCACCATGCCACAGTTGAGGTTCTTGTCCACCTTGCAGAAGGTGTGTGGCGGCGTCTCGCCCTTGCTGGTGACGATGACGCAGATGTCGGTGACGGACAGGGAGTTCTGGGGCTGGACGGGTGGCGCGCGGCGTAAGGTGATGAAGATGCGCTGCGAGGTGGCAGAGCTGTTGTTGACGTTGGCACAGCGGCCATACGGCGTGGCCTGGATTACCTCACAGCCCTGGATGAGACGCTCCTTACCTTCATATAACACCCTGAGATACAGAGAGGGGGGGGCAGAGAGAGAGACAGGAGAGGGGGAGAGAGAGATAATATTAGTGTATAATATGTGCACATTCATTCACATCACACATGAATACATACAAACAACAAACACATTCACAAACTAGACAGAATAATTCTACAGATGAAGTGAATTGGAGGAGCAATTACCTTTACAGAGTCTTTCACAAACTGGTAAGAATGAAAGGGAAACAGAAAGACACAGTACCACCATGGCCAAAAGAAAATGAGCCTAGGTATGGCCAGCGCCTCCAACTACAGGACACCACTGGAGTGAATTTTCTAAATGTTGTCCAACATATCCCACAGTATGTAAAAACTGAGAAAGAGAGAAGGAAAGAGTGTCACAGACTAATGCCTTCGCCCACGCGGCTACCCTCTGACCTGCATTCAAAAGTCCTGAGCGTCAACGTGTGAGGAAGCCGAGATTGGCAGATAGAGTGTTGGGGAATGGCAGGGGAATGACTCCTGCCTACACATAATCAGTCCTCACTCAGACCTGGCCTCTTGTTCACTGTGCAGAACGAGTCTGACCTACTGTAGTAGGCAGTCACTACCACAGAACACAAATGTTTCACTGAGCCATCTCTGGAGTTTAACCCCAATAGATAACACACATTCTACTTCAGAAAACATACAAATTGTAAATACACGGGTCTTTTGAAGTTTATTCAACCTTGCAACACCAAAAGAGGTTTTGGCGTCTCGATGAGTTAGCATGGTGCAAAGTTTAAACTTCAGTGTCTTCACATTTCAAGTAAAGCCAATGGGGGTTATTGCTAGGCACCTCCTTCTCTGGCCACAGAACGTTACATGGCCACTGGAAACAAAACAGAACTGAAGTGAAGGCAAAACGCAACAAAGAGTAGATATTTTCCACTGGTGGGGAAATATCTGTGGTTTCTAGACACTAATTAAATAGTGGGTGACATCACTCTTCCAAAATGCAACATTATTGGGTGCTCTTACTTCCCTAATAGACAGAAAAGGAAAAGTGCCTGAAAATTAAATTATTTACTTCACAAATTGGGATGCATTCAATAAATCTAGCATATAACCCATTAAACTCATAAGCACGCACCATATTACCAAGGGTTAGTCCACAAAAGCGCAATAATACACGAGAAGCAATATTTCACGACCATTTTCTCTCTTATCAGTGGAAATTGATTAAACTAGATGTACTTAGCAGCTTTATTAGAAATGACTACTCCGGTAATTGGTCTCATTAGGACGAGTAAGGGACTTAGAGGTTATGGCTTTTCTGTTTTAGAGTTAACCCTAATGATACCATTGTGTAACACTAACTAGTGTGGTGCTCACACACTTTGAATAGCTAATTTGGGTTCACAGAAGAGCACACACACACACCCGATGTCAATGAGCGGGGGCTTGTCGTGGCCCCTCTTGTAGCAGAGAAATATCTCGGGGCTCTTAAGGCTGCCATGGTTGAGGTTGGCCTGCTGCGCGCTGTAGGTGCTCTCGATGCAGGTGAAGCCCTCCGGCACCGTCTCGCCCGCTGACTTGTTGATGACAGCCAGGTCAGTGATGGGCGCCTTGGGCCCGCTGGACTTAGTCTCCGACAGGTCCTGCTCCAGTGGCGTGGACTTGTCCGTCAGCCCGGCCACCACAAAGTAGTCGGTCACACGGTGACCCTTGTCCTCGATCATGACTGGGCGTGCCTGAGAAGAGAGAAGAGCAAAAGGTGAGGATAGAGGTCAGAGAATGTAGCCTAGGTCTTAGGGTGCCATTTGTGACGCAGCCTATGCGCACTATGTAGGGAATATTTATTTAACTCGGCAGGTTAGTTAAGAACAAATTCTTATTTACAATGACGGCCTACACCGGGCCAATTGTGCGCCGCCCTATGGGACTCCCAATCACGGCCGGTTGTGATAAAGCCTGCAATCGAACCAGGGTGTCTGTGGTGATGCCTCAAGCACTGAGATGCAGTGCCTTAGGCCACTCGGGAGCCCAATAGGTTGCCATTAGGGTGTTAAAAGTATAAAGGGAATAGGTTCACTTTTAGGACACAGCCTTAGTCTATAGATGGTACTGAGGAAGTCACATGGGAACGATCGCCTACTTATACCTCACTTTCACCATGGGACAGTCCTATACATTCTAAGAGCATATGTAGAATCCCTAATATGATTGTATATGTCTAACAGTGAGTGAGTGTCTGAACAGCATCCCACCATAAAGTACCTAATGTACTTAAGGAATGACTGGACTGGTTCACTTCCTGGTCGCAGACTAAGGGGCATGGAGAGAGTTAGGAGCTTCGTGACTTGGGAGAGGCAGAAGAGAGCAGCAGAGCAGTGTGGAATCCACTGTGAGCATAAATCAAGACGAAACAAGTCTTAAAAACGCTCTGTGAAAACTGAAGAATTGGAGTCTTGTTATTCTTTTCACATGGGATATAAAACGTTTCCATCCGGAGAATAAGGACCGCTATGCTAAAGCTCAGAGATGATTTAACAGATGTTCCTGCTGTAGAAGACGTAACATTACTCAGCAGTAATAAGCACCATGGCAAATATTTAGTCATTAGCATATGTAATTAGTGATGTGCAATTTATTCCTTGTGTTACTATTTTTCACTCTGCATCGATGGGAAGCAGTTTACACCTGTTATTTACAACACAAGTTTGACTCAGAGGGGGTGGCAACTATCATAGCTGCTCTCTCTTTGTGGGTATAAAAAAACAATTACTTTTATAATAGTCTACATGGTACTCAAATCCCTCAACATATCGCTGAACAAGCCATTGGCTGGGCACGATATAAACACAAGCATAAATACTGTCAACGGTACAGCCTCAAATAACTTGGCAGCGTAAGTCCAGATCATCTTGCATAATGTGACATGTGAGAGTGTGGGGATCCCATTGAATACAGACTGCTTCATACACTTTGGAGCAATTGGAGGAGTTCTCTGTGGTGCAAATAGGGCTTATTCAGACGTCCAAGAAAAACACTGGGCTTTGGAAGGAGAATATAGCATAAAGAAGCAACACGGCCGTCTAAGAAGAAAGAAAAGCTAAGAAAGCAGTGGAGACCCACACAGGAAGAGACATTTTCCAGTGGTGAGTCAGGAGTCAGCTGCAGCATGGGGCAGGAGCCAGAACGAAGAAAGGAGCAACGTGGCTCCTCTGAACTGAAAGAGCACACGGCTCTGGACTTAATTTAGCCGGCTTCATAATAGTGTTTAAATCAACTACGTCTCAGACTTTCAGCACGGCACCATGACCTTGTTCTTGTCAGGTCAGACGTTATCCAGTGCATCACGTGTAGCAACATGAGCAGCAGAGGAAGAAAGAGGTTCAATCTCCACATAGGCGGTTGGGGAGAGAAGCATAACAGGGTTTCTTTATTCACCAGCAGCAAAGTCAAAATGGGAGTTTCAGGATATCCCTTTGGATTTAGCAGCCTTTAATTATCTCACTAAAAAGGTGTAGGGATAAACAGAACTGCTACCAACTCAACGAAGAGCAATATTTTAGATCAGGAGGTACACAGCTCAGCTCTGTATAAAGAATCTCAGAGTAGGAGTGCTGAACTAGGATCAGATGCCCCCGTCATATGTCATTTTATGAGTTATCATCTAAAAAGGCCAAACTGATCCTAAATCAGCACTCTTACTGTAAGACATTTGATACAGTCGCAGTATGCTAATCAAAGACTGATTTCTCAGCACGACTCAAGAGTGAGTGGTGCATCCCTGTTGGATTTCACCCTCAAAGCATTACATCATGGTCAAAAGCCAGACAATACAGTATCATGTTTTGTGAAAGATCGAGGGCTTCCACAAACAAGGCAGGCAATAAAAAACGCTTTGATTAAATGAGAGGGGTGGCATCCCCTCTTTGATGGTGTTTGGTTGGAGAATACAATGGAAATGCTCAAAGTTCCCTGGAGCGTTACATGGTCAAATGGTGAGGGAAGGGGGACGGACGACATATGCACACAGTGGCTTCCTCTTTGGCTAGCTCAATGGAGAGAGTGAGTGGGACAGACAGGCTCATAGGAGCACACAGATGCATCCCATAGAACACTCTTACCCGTGGCCGTCTCCTTAGCCCTGAGGGGGTGGGGGGGGGGGGGGGGGGGGGAGAACCACAGCCAGCCAGCATTCCTTCCATACCATGAGGGTTTGTCATGCTATTGAATCTATACATGTCTCATGTGCCTACTTACTGGTACTTTCCAAATCATGGGATAGAGACATACGCAGGGTAGTGATCATGGCCGATATTGAATCTTGGCCAAAATACTTCCTCCGAGATTGTGTGTGTGCAAATCAAAATGCATGCAAGTTTCTTTTCGCGTCGCGCATTAAACAAAGTTCTCATCCAAATGAATCCGAACATGCTTTCTCGTACCACAAATATGTTTTTCGTCCAACCCCTTCACCATTCAGATAGTGAGTTAGCTTGATTCAACAGAGCCCGTAGTATGCTATGCAGTGCACTATAGCAGACAGAGATAAGGCACTGACGTTCCTACTTTCTACAGAGATTTAAACCATCGTATCCATTGTTACACCTCACTGGTAACAGAGTCAAGAAATATACTTTTTTTTATACCATATAATAAAGCACAACATAAAATGTGTTCCAACTAAACGCTCCGTTATGACACAGACCGTGTTTGTCTGGTGGTGGTTAGTGGACTTGTGACTGGAAAACAACTTGTCTTGTTACTTTTTAAATGTGTATGCGTAGGCAGAGGGGTCTGGCTCTCTCAAAGTAGTGTCAGACATTTCACATCAAAACTATGAAGACCACTAATTGGTCTTTTGACAAAGCACATCAGTGCTATTCACATCAGATCTTTTTCAGATCTGATTGGTCAAAAGACCAATTTGTGAAAAAAAAGATCAGAATTGGACTGCCAAAGTAAACACACCCACAACATTTTTTTTTTTAAATGCTGAATTTACAGGTTTTTGCACTATGGCAACATAACACAAAACTTAGTGACTGATGTATTGTTTGTTTCAGAGCTAATCAATACTATACTGTATGTTTCAATTAACACAGACTGAGCCATTTAAATATATCTAAGTTATAACATTGCATTACCCACAGCTTAACGAGGCTAGCCTGAATGGGCTTTTAAAGCAGCTTGCCAAGTGCCCTGTGACAATGAAAATATCAATATTGATGGAGTACAATATTACTAGACCAGGAGCATACGCCTATTTAGAGTAGCCTCTAGACTTGTTCATTCAAGCAGCTGTCACTCATTGTGTGTAGTCACGTTTGTCTGAGTCTGACGCCTAAAGGGGTCTACACAAATAGAGCCGACAGAGGACCGTTTGCGTCGCTCTACACGTAGTTGTATGTACATTTGTGCAGCTTAATTTTTTGGAACCTCTGTCAGCTCCATTTGAGGACACTGTGTTGATCCCTTAGAGTGAACATAGGGGTGAGTGTTGAGAATTAAACTATGAATTGGCATTGAGCTAGGGTGGATGGGTGCTAGCCTTAGCACCATGCGTAGCTCGGCTATCCTGAGGTGCTAAGCTCATGTTAGCTGATGAGGTCAGGGGTCAGCAGCAGAGCCGACAGTGCTCATTCCTTGACCCAGAGGCCCTCATTCTTTAGCACTGTCCGTGTGGTGCCAGTATGGAGGAACTTGATTTCAAAAAGCATCACTTAATGTAATAATTAGTAGTAGGCTAAGTAGTAGTACTAGTACTAGTAGTAGTAGTAGTAGTAATAATAGCAGCACCAGTAGTAGCAGCACTACTACAGTAGTAGCACTACTACAGTAGTAGTAGCAGCAGCAGCAGCACTAGTAGTATAGTATTAGCAGCACTAGTAGTAGCAGTTGCAGTAGTAGCAGCAGGAGTACTAGCACTAGTAGTAGGAGCAGCAGCATCAGCACTAGTAGTAACAGTAGCATCAGCACTAGTAGTAGCAGCAGCAGCTCTAGTAGTAGCAGTAGCAGCAGCTCTAGTAGTAGCAGTAGCAGCAGCTCTAGTAGTAGCAGTAGCATCAGCACTAGTAGCAGTAGCAGCACTAGTAGTAGTAGTAGCATCAGTAGTAGCAGTTAGCAGCATCAGCACTAGTAGTAGTAGTAGCAGCATCAGCACTAGTAGCCGTTGCAGCACTAGTAGCAGTAATACTAGTCATAGTAGTAACAGTAGTACTAGTAGTAGCAGCAGCACTAGTATTACTAGTCATAGTAGTAACAGTAGTACTAGTAGTAGTAGCAGCAAGAGTAGTAGTAGTAGCAGCAGGAGTAGCAGCAGTAGTAGTACTTAGCAGTAGAAGCAGCAGCACTAGTTGTAGTAGTTGCAGCAGCACTAGTAGCAGCAGCACTAGCACTAGTAGCAGCAGTAGTAGTAGCAGTAGCATGAGTAGTAGCAGCAGCAGCACTAGCAGTAGCACTAGTCGTAGTAGTAGCAGCACGAGTAGCGGTAGTCGTAGTAAACTCAGCAAAAAAAGAAACATCCTCTCACTGTCAGCTGCATTGATTTTCAGCAAACATAACGTGTAAATATTTGTATGAACATTACAAGATTCAACAACAGACATAAACTGAACAAGTTCCACAGATATGTGATTAACAGAAACGGAATAATGTGTCCCTGAACAAAGGGGGGGTCAAAATCAAAAGTAACAGTCAATGCAGCTGGTACCCACACCAGATACAAAGTACTGCAGTGCATCTGCTCCTCATGGACTGCACCAGATTTGTCAGTTCTTGCTGTGAGGTGTTACTCCACTCTTCCACCAAGGCACCTGCAAGTTCCCGGACATTTCTGGGGGGAATGACCAAAGTACTCACCTTCCGATCAAACAGGTCCCAGACATGCTCAATGGGTTTGAGATCTGGGTTCTTCGCTGGCCATGGCAGAACACTGACATTACTGTCTTGCAGGAAATCATGCATAGAACGAACAGTATAGCTGGTAGCATTGTCATGCTGGAGGGTCATGTCAGGATGAGCCTGCAGGAAGGGTACCACATGAGGGAGGAGAATGTCTTCCCTGTAACACACAGCGTTGAGATTGCCTGCAATGACAACAAGCTCAGTCCGATGATGCTGTGACTCAACGCCCCAGACCATGACGGACCCTCCACCTCCAAATCGATCCTGCTCCAGAGTACAGGCCTTGGTGTAACACTCATTCCTGCGACAATAAACGCGAATCCGACCATCAAGAGACAAAACCGCGACTTGTCAGTGAAGAGCACTTTTTGCCAGTCCTGTCTGGTCCAGCGACAGTGGGTTTGTGCCCATAGGCGACGTTGTTGCCAGTGATGTCTGGTGAGGACTTGACTTACAAAAGGCCTACAAGCCCTCTTCCCAGCCACTCTCAGCCTAGCACTCCTCCTCGTAGTAGCCTAGCACTCCTCCTCGTAGTAGCCTAGCACTCCTCCTCGTAGTAGCCTAGCACTCCTCCTCGTAGTAGCCTAGCACTCCTCCTCGTAGTAGCCTAGCACTCCTCCTCGTAGTAGCCTAGCACTCCTCCTCGTAGTAGCCTAGCACTCCTCCTCGTAGTAGCCTAGCACTCCTCCTCGTAGTAGCCTAGCACTCCTCGTAGTAGCCTAGCACTCCTCGTAGTAGCCTAGCACTCCTCGTAGTAGCCTAGCACTCCTCGTAGTAGCCTAGCACTCCTCGTAGTAGCCTAGCACTCCTCGTAGTAGCCTAGCACTCCTCGTAGTAGTAGTAGGTAGCAGCAGCCTAGTACTAATAGTAGCAGCCTAGCACTACTAGTAGCAGTAGTCGTAGTAGTAGCAGCACGAGGAGTAGCAGCAGCAGGTGTGTTTGTGTAAACCAGAAATGATTGACACTGATCACTACGATTAGATAAGTAGCCTGTACTAGAGAGGTGTTTAGTTTTAAATTAAATAAGTTGACTAATGACAGATTGTTAATTGAACAATTGATGGCTACAACCATAAAATTAGTTGTAGTAAAGAGAAATACAATTTAAAAAAGGTGGGACAGCTTAATGTTAAAAACGTATCATTCCATTTATCATTATACCATCAATCAGTCCATTTATCGTGATATGGATTTGTCCATACAGCCCAGGTGTGGGGGTTAGGCCACTAAAATCCACTTACAGTCCACTAAAAAAACATTGCCTTTTGGTACATATTTTCTGTTGAATAAAATGACCAACTCAAACGATTAGTTCACAATCTCACTGGATTATTGAAGACGACTCATACACGGAGTATAAAACATTTTTACTGTAGACAGTTAACGTTAGACCACAAACATCCACTAACACAAAAAGAGCTCCTTGTTCTCTAGCTGTCAGTGTGGTGCCAGCAGGAGTCGTGAACAAACCCTTATTCCAGATCATCCTTTAAGGTGGTAGAAGTAGTAGTAGTGGTGGGTATGACTCATTCATGGCCATGCCAGCTTCCCGGCAGCGTGGGCACAGATGCCTGCTCCCTCACATAAACAAGCAACACAGGCAGACAAGCACACAGACAGACACACTGTACTGCCAACACCCCATTATACCAAAGCAGTTTGGCCTTCATCAAATCTGTAAATCTGCAACTTGTAAGGTTCAGAACAAAATAAATCCCCCAAAACTACCTACAACCCCAACAAAGTCGTGATGTAATTTGTGTCGGCCTAAGTAAACTAAAGCACACAGCATCTCATATCAAACACACCCTTCGCTGGAATTAAACAGAGGAAACATCACCCTTTATAATCACTGTCTGGTATGGATGACACTTCCTTTATCCCCCGGGATAAGAGGTATCATCACAGCTTCGTATTCAGCACAGGGTCCTGACAAAGTGATTAGCTCCACCGCCGTTTCCCTGACAACGGCACTCTCAACCAACCCAATCGCTTGGAATTCTGCAGCACAATAGATTACCTGCTGAACACCTACACTTAGAAAAGTACCCCCAACACACACACCACACCCACACATCCGGAGAGATGTGCTACCTGCCTGCCAAAAACCTGATCCACCATGCCAAGAGCCTCCTTCTGATATACAGGGCCAGATCAAATTCCTCCAGTAGACAGAGGGAAAGAGAGGAAAGAGACAGTGAGAGACAAAGAGAGAGTTGAGAGAGAGGCCCTTGTCAGGTGTGTCATGCCACATGCCCCACAGAGCAGATGATGTGTGTTTCCTTGTGGGAAATAGTTACGCAGAACACACACGATATGACTCACATATTGCACTAGTACAATAAGACAAGTAGGCGGCCAGTGCGTTGCAATAAGCTTTAGCGAACAGAACAGATAAGCATTGTTCATAAGGAGGCACAACTGCGAAGTGTTGACAACTAGTCTTCCAATAAGAGAAGAACAAGCAGAAGTTCTTCTCTTTGTGGGCAAACTGTGCAGGATAGACAAACACTGGCGCTGCCATGGCAATGCATCCCCAACAATGCCAGGCAGCCTCATGTTGTTATTCTATCTGGCCAGGGGTGAGTTGCCACAGGAAATCAATCTGGTGTGGGTCTTTAAGGTGGCACGCAGAGACTGTATCCCTACATGCACTCTGAGGTCTACAAACAGTTCAATTCAGATGTAGGCCTACAGTAAATAAAAGCGGGGAAGGGCTGTTTTAAAGTCCACTTTAAACATCCGGAAAGCAAATAAAGATAGCTTAGGTAGGGATTGAACTAAAAGCCTTTGAGGTTTATGGTGCTGTATGGTTCAGTTGGTGGAGCAAAGAATCTCTCTACACCCGCAATTACATCTGCTAAATATGTGTAAGAGACCAATAAAATGTGATTTTTATTCTATTGGGAGTTCAATACCCGGGTGCCACCCATACATTAAATGTATACACACACGACTACATGTCGCTTTGGATAAAAGTACCTGAGAGTGCATGGACTCCATTCTCTTTCGGCCATCTTATCTTGTGAGGATAGCGGCCTGTGTAGACTACGGGGAAACATGGAAGAGGCATCGGCCAATCAGACTGTGTGGCCAGAACTAACCGTTTAACAATCTGACACCAACATAAAATGAGTCAGCAATAAATGTGTTGAGACAAAACAGTGACTAAAACAACCGCAGGACTCAGGCTAATAAAACAAATTAATATACGAGTATTATCAAGCAGAGGTTCATAATAATAATAATAATAATAATAATAAAAGAGAATTGAACTGGTCTGTGAAATGTCCATTGTTCTAACTAAGTCTTTCCTAATGTTGTAACGTGAGCCCGAGTCACTAAAGGTTGTGAACATAAAAAAATGGCCCCTCCCTAACAAAAACCTGTTCCTGTGTACCTCTGGGGCAGAGCTGAACTACTCGGGCGTCACACTGTATTTGTTTGGCCTTTACTATAGGAGCGCTGTCTCCGCAATGCTGGCTGTGTGACTGAGCAACAGAGGGCCATATCAAGTGCCAACACTACTCAAACCACTCTTGTTTTCACCCAACCTTCACATGTCGTATTCATTAGACACCAAAACAGAATAAAACAGACAGGGGGGGGAAAAAAATGACAAAAACAGGGAGGGCCAACATGGACTGCAAAATGTTTTGCTATGGTGTTCCCTAATGACTATGTCCCAAGAAAAAAAAAACATTCCGACATGGAGGCACGACCTGAACTTGTCCAATAAGAACGCACATTTTCTGTTTCAAAAACATTTCCGTACATTGTGCTCTTCAGAACACAGCCCTGTTGTAAAGCCATATGACAGAAATTCCCTTCGTCTTTGGCCGTTGGTCAACCAGGGGGCGTGCTGGCCAGTTCCTCACACCCAATATTTTTGATATATATATATATACACATTTATTTATTTATCTTCATCGAGTCTCTCGATTCACAGGGAACGAGAGGCCAGGCAAAGGTAATGTTTTTTTGGCTGTGGCGCTGGTCTCAACTTGAAAACCTGACAAAGCCTGCAGCGTTGGTCCAACGGCCCTCAGGCAGATGAGGTCTTTTCTAGGAACCCTCACAACACACAAACGCACTAGGGTGGCACCCTTAACAGGACACGGTGTACCAACTGCCAAGTTTATGTCCAATTTGAACAGCACTCTAAATCTCTCCCTACTAGGGGATATGGACAAAATATGTTTCTCATTTTTGGCAGAATGGCAGTACTTTACAGTATTTTATGTTTCTGAATAATCAAAGTTCTAATTACGTTGTATGAGTAGTAGACCTTAGAATGGCAACAAAGTCGTTAAATGGGCTTTCTCAATGTTGGTGTTATACTCAACCAAATTAGGACAAAACGGAGAATAAAGTAGTCAAATGTGCAGAACTTCACTTAATTTGGCACTGTATCAAAATAGTGTTAGATGTTAATTTGGGATGTAACGATACACGTGTCCTTACCGAACCGTTCGGTCCGCGCTGGGGGCCCGAATAAATACAAATAGAAATAAAAACATTAGGCCTATGGGCAACGCTGCGCTACATGCCTAGAGTAAATCTTAACTGAATAAAAATGTCAGGCTATTCCATTAAAACTAGAGCCTGTGTGTACGTTAAATTGGTGTATTTCAAACTGTGCTTTTGTGAGGCACAGCCGGGAACTAGTTCTGTATGATGACGTCAATAAACCACAAGGATTCTCCATCGTCGCTTAAATCTCCAGTTTGGGAACATTTTGGATTCCCAGTATATTACAACGACAATGGACTGAAATAGTATGTCACCACTGCTCAACGAGAATATCATATGCAGCTGCCAACATCTCAAAACACGTTGACACATTTACGCCGACATCACCCCAGTATCCCTACCACCGGAGAAAGACAAACGCAAAAAACAACGTCGTCTCCCCTTCGCATGCAAGCAGCTGATTCTGAACGGACCAAAGAAATTACAAGAGCAATATGTATATTTATAGACGTGGAAATGCGCACATTCTCAGTGGGTGAGAATAGGGGGTTTCAGCATCTCGTGTAAGTGCCCGAGCCACGTTACGAACTTCGCCCGCTCGTACCCATTTCAGCAAACAGGTAGTACTCGCACTCTATAAGCAAGCTAAAACCCAAATTGTCAATGAATTCGCCAATGCACCCAATGTTGCGTTTAATTGCAGATTGATGGACCTCCAGGGTTACAGAGCGCTCACAGAATTTCTAAACTACGTGGTGTGACGTCGCGAGAACGGGAACGCTTGCAAAATTGACCAAACAGAACAGGCCGGGGTTTGGGATTGAGAAGTGTAAAATTATTCGTTAGTTGTTAATTTAATCCAAATCTAAAAAAGGCACAAAATAGATTCGAGCCCATGTCTTAAGTAGTTGAACATGTTATTACTCCAACCTCGTGAAAATGACAAACTGAAACATTTTCGTCATAAACATCAAAAGGAGTGCCTTTGATTTGACATTCTGCACATG
This sequence comes from Oncorhynchus kisutch, assembly GCF_002021735.2. NCBI lineage: Eukaryota > Metazoa > Chordata > Actinopteri > Salmoniformes > Salmonidae > Oncorhynchus > Oncorhynchus kisutch. The sequence continues at coordinate 32,395,812 of NC_034182.2, forward strand.
TGCAGTTCGGCGCCTTGGAACCGAGGTTTCTCCGCACGAGTTTAGCTAGCCAACATTTCCATGACATTGCCAACAAGTGTGATCGGGGATTTCTATTGGATAAGCAGTTTTAGCCTATCTTCATACTGTATGGTCTTTGGAGAAATACTTAATAGTGACAGGCCATTACATTACCCCGGACTGTGAAAGACACGCCTTTATGAAAGTCACACACGTGCGCATATTTTTATCTTTGTAAGAAAATATTATAGCATAGACCTATACAATGTCAGCCTTACATATTTCACTTTACTTTACTGTTTTCATTTAAGAAAATACAAAGGGTTGATATTCCTGATGGTGCTCTCATCAGGCATTATATGACTCATGATCATATATGGAATACCAACACTTTGTATTTTCTTAAATGAAGCACACAATTACTCAACACTAAAATAAAGTGCAATATGCGTGTGAAATCTACAAGTAACTGTTAGCAAGAAAATGAAATACCAAAACGTGACCCCAAAACCGCAATACATATCGAACCATCGGTTTGGTTAATCATTACACCCCTAACCGTATTTTAAAAATCCATACCGGTATGTACGATATATCCCCCTTCCCAGCACTCTTATAAAGTTTATGATATTACCGTGTCAACTTCTAAGCAAGATCTACACAAATCAAGGGAATAAGCAGTAGGAGCAAAAAGCCTAATCTATAAGGTTATAGTGGTTCCTTCCTTCAGTGTGAGCTGTAAAGTGGGAACACCCCTAACTCCATCCCCAATGGTCTCCCCCACCCACAGTTAGTGATCTCATTCCGTCACACAAAACACCATGGATGCTAGATCTTGTGGGGGGAAGGATGGGGGCTTGTGTATCGTCATGGATAGCAGACAGCCTTGTCTCAATTATTCCATCAGAACCCCCGTCATGCAGCTCCATTCAGTGGGGACTGGGGACCAGCTTGTCTGAGGAGAATGGCAATGGCAGTGAGTGACACATATACAGTTGAAGTCAGAAGTTTACATACACCTTAGCCAAATACACTTAAAACTCAGTTTTTCAAAATTCCTGACATTTAATCATAGTAAAACTTCCCTGTCTTTAGTCAGTTAGGATCACCACTTTATTTTAAGAATGTGAAATGTCAGAATAAGAGAGAGAATTATTTATTTCAGCTTTTATTTCTTTCATCACATTCCCAGTGGGAATTGACTGTACTGCCTTTAAATTGTTTAACTTGGGTCAGACATTTCAGATCGCCTTCCACAATAAGTTGGGTGAATTTTGGCCCATTCCTCCTGGCAGTTCTGGTGTAACGGAATCAGGTTGGTAGGCCTCCTTGCTCACACACGCTTTTTCAGTTCTGCCCACAAATGTTCTATAGGATTGAGGTTAGGCCTTTGTGATGGCCATTCCAATACCTTGACTTTGTTGACCAGCCATTTTGCCACAACTTTGGAAGTATGCTTGGGCTCATTGTCCATTTGGAAGAACCATTTGCGACCAAGCTTTAACTTCCCGACTGATGTCTTGAGATGTTGCTTAAATATATCCACATATTTCCCTTCCTTATGTTGCCATCTATTTTGTGAAGTGCACCATTCCCTCCTGCAGCAAAGCACCCCCACAACATGATGCTGCCACCCATGTCCTTCAGCGTTGGGATGGTGTTCTTCAGCTTGCAAGCATCCCCCTTTTTCCTCCAAACATAACGATGGTCATTATGGCCAAACAGTGAAATTCTTTTTCATCAGACCAGAGGACATTTCTCCAAAAAGTACAATCTTTGTCCCCATGTGCAGTTGCAAACCGTAGTCTGGCGTTTTTATGGCGGGTTTGGAGCTGTGGCTTCTTCCTTGCCGAGTGGCCTTTCAGGTTACGTCGATATAGGACTCGTTTTACTGTGGATAGATACTTTTGTACCCGTTTCCTCCAGAATCGTCACATGGTCCTTTGCCGTTGTTTTGGGATTGATTCGCACTTTTCGCACCAAAGTATTTTCATCTCTAGGAGACAGAACGCGTCTCCTTCCTGAGCGGTATGATGGGTGCGTGGTCCCATGGTGTTTATACTCGCGTACTATTGTTTGTACAGATGAACGCAGTACCTACCCTCAGGCGTTTGGAAATTGCTCCCAAGGATGAACCAGACTTCTGGAGGTCTACAAAAAAATTTTCTGAGGTCTTGGCTGATTTCTTTAGATTTTCCCATGATGTCAAGCAAAGAGGCACTGAGTTTGAAGGGAGGCCTTGAAATACATCCACAGGTACACCTCCACTTGATTCAAATGATGTCAATTAGCCTATCAGAAGCTTCTAAAGCCATGACATCATTTTCTGGAATTTTCCAAGCTGTTTAAAAGGCACAGTCAACTTAGTGTATGTAAACTTCTGACCCACTGGAATTGTGATACAGTGAATTATAAGTGAAATAATCTGTCTGTAAACAATTGTTGGAAAAATTACTGGTGTCATGCACAAAGTAGATGTCCTAACTGACTTGCCAAAACTATAGTTTGTTAACAAGAAATTTGTGGAGTGGTTGAAAAACGAGTTTTAATGACTCCATCCCTAAGTGTATGTAAACTTCTGACTTCAACTGTATACACAACCACACCTGTCATACAGAGTTAGTGAGAGAGATACGAGCGTATCACAGAAGGAACTAACAGAGTTCACCTACCGAAGAACAGATGCTTCTCTCTCGATAACGGTTTACAGAATGTTTCAATAGGTTACAATGACAGGAATCCCATTGCCTTAGTTTCATGAATCTAAGTTAGAGTTGAAACCCTACACAATTTAGTAAGCCATCTCCTTCCCATTTACAGTGCTATAATCAAACAATACTTTTGAGCGAACTCAAACAGGATTCAGCAATATCTCCAGGGAGTCAAATAGAACAAACTAATATCCAGAGGGTCCTGAGAGAGGGCAAAGCAATTCAATTCATATAAACTTGAGGCTCATTCCAGTTCACACAGAAAATATTGCTCTGACAATTCAAAACTACATTCTTTAAAGACAAGAACAATGTGTTTGTCTCATCCCCATAACAATCAGGATATAGATGTTGATTGAATATACGTCAAAATACTTTCATATACAAAAGATACAACAGCATATTACATATAGCCTGCCCTAAACATATGGTAAGAACCTGCTTTCGTCAATCTGGTGACAGCTTGGACTAATACCTCCATCGTGCAGGACCCATGTCTCCCTCAAGTGCCACTCCATGGTTATAGTCTGCTTAGAGCTCGTGGCAAAGCAGCGGCCCTGCCACCTGTCATCACAGAGTGGTGTCTGTCTGCACCACAGAGCTGGGACAAGGTTGCAACAAAACTCCCATATGAAAGGAAATGGGAGTTTGCCTGTTTTGATTCAGATGGAATCCCCCCCCCAACACACAAAAATGAAGTCAAATAGTGACTTCAGTGGTCTTCAGAGCTCAGTCTTGTCTACACTTGACACTTACAAGTGACTTCTGCTCTCATTGAAAAAGACAGGTCTAGGTGCACAAAAGTTGCTTTGTGGTCTGATTATGTTCAGAACTGGCTGACCACTTCAGGTGGTGGGCAGGGATTCATTGTGTGCAGATTACTTCTCAGTCTGGACACAATTAGGCTACCAAAAGCGCATCCAGTGGCCGATGTCATCAGCACTCCTCCCAAAAGTCTCCCGAAAACATGTGTTTTTGGGACCGAGGCACCCTTTCATTATAACGTTGCTTCAAATCCCTTTAACGTTGCTTGCTAGCTAGCTGGCTAGTTGGCTACTACCATCAGTTGTGATTGTCGTGTTATCATATTGTGCCTATTCCACCGTTAATAGTATTCCACCGTTAATAGAACGCATACTGGCACTTGATATAGCGCGGGAAAAGGGAATCCGGACACACTGTGGACACTGTCGACACATTCAAAATGTACAGTACAAGTCAAAAGTTTGGACACACCTACAAGGGTTTTTCTTTATTTTGACAATTTTCTACATTGTAGAATAATAGTTAAGACATCACAACTAGGAAATGACACATATGGAATCATGTAGTAACCAAAAAGTGTTTAATTCAAAAATATTTTATTTTACATTCTTCAAAGTAGCCACCCTTTGCACACTCTTGGCATTCTCTCAACCAGCTTCACCTGGAATGCTTTCCCAACAGACTTGAAGGCGTTCCCACATACGCTGAGCACTTGTTGGCTGCTTTTTCTTCACTCCGCGGTCCAACTCATCCCAAACCATCTCCATTGGGTTGAGGTCAGGTGATTGTGGAGGCCAGATCATCCGATGCAGCACTCCATCACTCTCCTTCTTGGTCCAATAGCTTGGAGGTGTGTTCGTTCATAGTCCTGTTGAAAAACAAATGATACTAGGACTAAGTGCAAACTATGCCTATCACTGCAGAATGCTGTGGTAGCCATGCTGGTTAAGTGTGCCTTGAATTCTAAGTAAATCACTGACAGAATCCCCAGCAAAGCACCTCCACGCATTACACATGCGGGGATCATACATTCACCTACTCTGCGTCTCACAAAGACAGCGGTTGGAACCAAAAATCTCACATTTGGACAAAAAGGACATATCTACCAGTCTAATGTGTATTGCTTGTGTTTCTTGGCCCAAGCAAGTCTCTTCTTATTGGTGTCCTTTAGTAGCATTTTCTTTCCAGCAATTCGACCATGAAGGCCTGATTCACACAGTCTCTTCTGAACAGTTGATGATGAGATGTGTCTGTTACTTGAACTCTGAAGCATTTCTTTGGGCTGCAATTTGTGAGGCTGGTAACTCTAATGAACTTATCCTCTGCAGCAGAGGTAACTCTTCCTTTCATGTGGCGGTCTTCATGAGAGCCAGTTTCATCATAGCGCTTGATAGTTTTTGCAACTGCACTTGAAGAAACTTTCAAAGTCCTTGATATTTTCCAGATTGACTCACCTTCATGTCTTAAAGTAACGATGGACTGTCCTTTCTCTTTGCTTATGTGAGCTGTTCTTGCCATAATATGGACTTCGTCTTTTACCAAATAGGACTATCTTCTGTATACCTCCACTACCTTGTCACAACACAACAGATTGGCTCAAAACGCATTGAGGAAAGAAAATCAACAAATTAACAAGGTTAATTGAAATGCAATACTGCCGACTACCTCATGAAGCTGGTTGAGAGAATGCCAAGAGTGTGCAAAGCTGTCATCAAGACAAAGGGTGGCTACTTTGAAGAATATCAAATATATTTTGATTTGTTTAACACTTTTTTGGTTACTACATGATTCCATGTGTGATTTCATTGTTTGTTTTGATGTCTTCAATATTATTCTACAATGTAGAAAATAGTAAAAATAGATAAAAACCCTGGAATGAGTAGGTGTGTCCAAACTTTTGACCGGTGCTGTAGGTGTTGATGCATGACACATTTGGAACACTAAAGCTGCATGAACTGTCAAGTCTAGACAGGGATAACAGGCAGCAATTAGCCAAAGATTCCACCGATGCGCAGGTAAAGAGGTTAACATCGAATAGCTTATTGAAACTCTTTGCCAGAGGCAATAAGCCTCATCTGCAATTTGCAGCAAAAAGGGAAAACAAATCTGGCTACGTAGATGGAGAAAATAACGCAGCCATCCAGCAGAATGGGAAAACAAGAAGCTGAGTGAAAACCCACATGACTGGGGAAAAGAGTGATTAAAATGTACTCCATGGGCACCACCTGTTTTTCAGTGCAAGCAACATGTTGACTCCACTCTGATTCAACTCCTGATGTTTTTTCCCCTGCTCTGGGTAACCAAGTGCAGTCCGACGTAAAGACTAATATATTACACAGGGTTTCCAAAACTCGGTCCTGCACGTTTTGGTTTTTGCCCAAGCACTGCGCAGTTGGTTCAAACAATCAAATCTTGATGAGAAGTTGGTTACTTGAATCACTTAAAATAAGGGCTGTGTTTCGTGTAGGCTTAGCATGGCGTGATGATTTGATAACCATGTAAATCATTAGGACAAGGTGACTTATCAATATATCCCCAGCAAGCTCCTGCACATCATCTCTAGCTGACACCTACAGGTATTGTGTCGATTTAAAACTTGCACAAGACAGTTAACAGAATTGTCCATTTAAGACATTTAGCCAATTTATTCATTACAACATTTAGCTAACATTAGGTAGTTAATCCAGAGATTCTTACCTTTGCCTCGATTTGGCAGTCTCATCCAGATCATCATGGCATTTATAGTTCTTTATGATTGCCACCTGAGCAGCTAATTAGCATTTCATTTTGGAGGGGGTAACTATACTGATAAAAGTCACCCTGTCCTAGAGAGATTTACATGGTTTTCAAAACATCACACCAGGGTAAGCCTACATGAAACACAGCCCTTATTTGAAGTGTCTCTAAAATCCACTATGGGAAAATTTAATGAAATTGGAACCATTTCCCTGTTTGACCGCTAGATTTTATGGGTATTATGACTCATACTGTGGTACTCTATAATAATGTCATATTCCTAAGTCTTCCAGGTCCTAGTGATTATCAAATTTCACGTCGGAGCATCATCTGATTTTAACAGACAAGCAGAGTATACACAACAGTTGAGAAATAGAGCGGCAGAACAATCAATTCTATGCAAGACAAGCTTGTAAACTTCCCTCGCACCAATTCTATGAAAAGCTATGTCAAAAACTGAGTTTCTCCAAGGCAATTTCATGATGCATATCATGCAGACATAAGAGCACAATAACACAAATATGTTTCGTCACATACCAGACAGTTGCAGGGAATTGTGTTGTTTTACATAGTCTGCCATAGTAGTAGGGCACCTCAGTGCAAATTAGGGTCAAGTGCCCTGCACAAGGGCACGTTAACAGATTTTTCACCTTGTCGGCTCGGGTATTCGCACCAGCAACCTTCCGGTTATTGGGCCAATACACTAACCGCTAGGCTACATGCCACCCACAAGTTCAATACAATAGGCTACATTACAGTGCATATATAGAGTTGAAGTCTGAAGTTTACATAGGATAACCACTTTATTTTAAGAATGTGAAATGTCAGAATAATAGTAGAGAGAATGATTTATTTCAGCTTCTATTTCTTTCATCACATTTCCAGTGGGTCAGAAGTTCACATATACTCATTTAGTATTTGGTAGCATTGCCTTTAAATTGTTTAACTTGGGTCAAACATTTTGGATAGCCTTCCACAATAAGTTGGGTGAATTTTGGCCCATTCCTCCTGACAGAGCTGGTGTAACTGAGTCAGGTTTGTAGGCCTCCTTCCTCGCACAGGCTTTTTCAGTACTGCCCACAAATTTTCTATAAGAGTGAGGTCAGGGCTTTGTGATGGCCACTCCAATACCATGACTTTGTTGTCCGTAAGCCATTTTGCCACAATTTTGGAAGTATGCTTGGGGGTCATTGTCCGTTTGGAAGACCCATTTGTGACCAAGCTTTAACTTCCTGATTGATATCTTGAGATGTTGCTTCAATATATCCACATATTTCCCTTCCGCATGATGCCATCTATTTTGTGAAGTGCACCAGTCCCTCCTGCAGCAAAGCACCCCCACAACATGATGCTGCCACCCCCGTGCTTCACAGTTGGGATGGTGTTCTTCAGCTTGCAAGCTTCCCCCTTTTTCCTCCAAATATTATGATGGTCATTATGGCCAAATAGTTCTATTTTTGTTTCATCAGACCAACGGACATTTCTCCTAAAAGTACGATATTTGTCCCAATGTGCAGTTGCAAACCATAGTCTGGATTTTTTATGGCGGTTTTGGAGCAGTGGCTTCTTTCTTGCTGAGTGGCCTTTCAGGTTATGTCGATATAGGACTCGTTTTACTGTGGATATAGATACTTTTGTACTGGTTTCCTCCAGAATCTTCACACGGTCCTTTGCCGTTGTTCTGGGATTGACTCGCACTTTTCGCATCAAAGTATTTTCATCGCTAGGAGACAGAACACGTCTCCTTCCTGAGCGATATGACAGCTGCGTGATCCCATGGTGTTTATACTTGCGTACTATTGTTTGTACAGATGAACGTGGTACTTTCAGGCATTTGGAAATTGCTCAAGGATGAACCAGACTTGTGGACGTCTACAATGTTTTTTTTTAAGGTCTTCACTGATTTCTTTAGATTTTACCATGATGTCAAGCAAAGAGGCACTGAGTTTGAAGGTAGGCCTTGAAATACATCCACTGGTACACCTCCACTTGACACAAATGATGTCTGTTAGCCTATGAGAAGCTTCTAACGCCATGACATTTTCTGGAATTTTCCAAGCTGTTTAAGGGCACAGTCAACTTAGTGTATGTAAACTTCTGACCCACTGGAATTGTGATAGTGAATTATACAGGAAATAATCTGTAAACAATTGTTGGAAATGTGTCTTGTATCAATTGTTACTTGTGTCATGCACAAAGTAGATGTCCTAACCGACTTGGCAAAATTATAGTTTGTTAACAAGAAATTTGTGGAGTGGTTGAAAAACAAGTTAATGACTCCAACCTAAGTGTATGTAAACTTCCTATTTCAACTGTACACAAGAGCACAATATCCCAATGCATATTTGTGGCTTTCCCAGGTGGAGTGCCCCCTTGACTACCAGCCAATGGAAAAAGGTGACATGCAGGCAGTGTTCATTTTTGTGTTCACTTTTTAAGTCTACTAGTTGGAGGCAAAAGGACCGACACAGGGTTGGTTCACTGACTGTATGAGGGTCATTTGTGGTTCCTTTTGAATGACACCAGTGTGTTTACAGTGCCTTCTGAAAGTATTGACACCCCTTGACTTTTTCCCCATTTGGTTGTGTTACATCCTGAATTTACCATGGATTCAAATGAGATTTTTAGAGTCACTGAACTACACACAATACCCCATAATGTCAAAGTGGAATTTAATTAATTAAATATTAAAGGCTGAAACATCTTTAATTAATAAGTATTCTACCCCTTTGTTATGGCAAGCCTAAATACATTCAGGAATAAAATAATTTAATCACATAATAATTTGGATGGATTCACTGTGTGTGCAATACATGTTTAACAGGATGTTTTAATGACTACCTCCTCTCTGTACCCAACACATAATTGTAAGGTCCCTCAGTCCAACAGTGAATTTCAAACAAATATTCAACCCCAAAGACCTGGGAGATTGTTGATTGCCTCGCAAAGGGCACCTATTAGTGTAGTTGGGTAAAATAAAAATATATATATATATTTATTTTTTTAAAGAAGCTGACATTGAATATCCCTTTGAGCATGGTGAAGTTATTAATTACACGTTGGATGGTGTATCAATACACTCAGTCACTACAAAGATACAGGCGTCCTTCCTAACTCAGTTGCCGCAGAGGAAGTAAACTGCTCAGGGATTTCACCATGAGGCCAATGGTGACTTTCAGACAGTTACATAGTTGAATGGCTGTGATAGGAGAAAACTGAGGATGGATCAACATTGTAGTTACTCTACAATACTAACCTAAATGACAGAGTGAAAAGGAAGACGACAAAATTGTCAAAAATATCCCAATTTTAAAAAAATCCTATATTATATATATATATATATATAAAAAAATATTATATTTTGAATTCTGGCTGTAACAACAAAATGTGGAATACGTCAAGGGGTATGAATACTTTCTGAAGGCAATGTAACTACTAAAGTCGGGACAATACCAATAATATTGTTTTACATGGCAAAATGAAAAAACTACGCAGACCAAACTCTTTGGTCCTTTAAAACCCTCCTGTGTAAAATAGTCTACTTGGGAAAAAAATAACTCTGGATGGCAACAATGATGTACGTAGAACGCCATCTCTAAAGAGTCTTGTAAAGAGAGATGTCAATACAACCTGACAATGTTCACTGGTCTTTCTACCCCTCTTTTCACTCATCAGTCAGCAACTAAAAGCAGGTTCTCTGTGTCAGTGTTCCATTCTAAGACTTCTTGGTTACCATCTGAAAGTCGGGCACTATGAAATATAGTACTGTTGCATTGGTGTTTATAATGCACTTAATGTCAAAGAATTCATATCGCCTACATATCCAACAAAAGACATGCTTTACATACAAGCCTGATAAAATGTTTGCGCTGCGAGGCGTGACGTTGTCTTCTGCCCATGAGAGTAGTGTTGGCTGTAGGAGATACAGAATAAATACAAGGCTAACAAACCCTCGTGATCATCGGTCTGACATATTTTTATTTAACCTTTATTTTATTAGGCAAGACAGTTAAGAACAAATTCTTATTTTCAAATCACGGCCTCGGAACAATGGTTTAATTGCCTTGTTCAGGGGCAGAATGACAGATTTTTACCTTATCAGCTCGGCGATTCGATCCACCAACCTTTCAGTTACTGGCCCAACACTCTAACCACTAGGCTACCTGCTTATGATGACTATAAGCAGGAAACAGGGAGAGAATGCGTTTTCAAAAGGCTAAAATATACTTGAAAAAGGCTTAATTACAATATTTATAATTGAATAGCTCTGGTGCCGTTATAATACTTTGGGTACTCATTAACAGGTGAAAGGCAGTGGATAAGAATCCCACAGTGGAAGCTGAAGAGTGAAGGAAAGCTCAGCTGAAACGTCAAGACTCACTGCCTCCTTCCTCAAGCGTGACGGGCGGCCAGACAAAAAGCATTGTTTCCACAGGGAAGTGGAGAGAGAGGGGAAACACTCACTGCCCTAACTACACTGACAGACGAAGCACCCAGATCCATTGAAAGATCAGAACAAAAAGATTGCAGAGACATCCGAGTCAGAGGAAATGAATAGGTCACCTGAGAAGACACCAAAGAATGGATTCTTTCAATGAACCTTTGCAAAGTTGGACGAGTAGGCCTATCTCCATTTATAAAACGACTTCCTGACTGTGTGTGATGTGCACATCTTATTTAGAAAACTGAAGGCATGTGCTACAGTGTCAATACTGCACTGTGGCTTCAGGTGAATTGAGGCCTATGTCGTCTATAGAAACATGAGTATTGGGATGCAAAATCTTCAAACTAAGAGTAGGACTAAATTAAAATACAATATTTAGAAAACAAGGCCATTCTAAAAAGTTAAAGGCAAAACATAAAGCTTTGTTGTGCGCACTAGAATACCAATGAATTCTAACTATACTTGGCCAAACTAAATTCCCTCATATGAACTATTGCTGTAACTCAATTAAGAGACTGAAGCCATATTCAGATTCTCTTCTGCTTCACACAGAACGAACCACAATATCAATTTCCTCTGTGGCACATCTGAGACGCACCGAAACAGCATGGACCTAAACAGCATGCTGAAGTGAAGCATATAAACGGTATCATAGTTATTTTTCGCAGGAAAAGGCCTACCTAAGTACATGCTGTACAAATTAATTATTACTTTTTCAACATTGTATTTGTCAGAGGATGGGCAGTGCCATTGAGGCCAGCTCCATTTTGAAGTAGTCCATTTTCTTCTTCTACTTCTATGAGTTGGTAAACAAACGAAGACTGTGTACTGCCCCCTGGAGTGTGTTGTATGAACAGGTACCAAAGCCACGGTTGGCAATTTACTGCCACATGCTCAATGTTTGCTCAAGAGTATAATTCATTGGCTGAACACTCCTGATGACCTGGATGGAATTATGTGATACTTTCTTTCCCCATCAGAAGTCCCACCCAATTGACTACTAAAAAAATGTAAGTTCTCAATGGTGTTGCCCATGCAAAAACAGGATTTTTGGCACTAGAGTCCTCTATCCATCTCTATGTTTGAGCCCTGTTCGTTGTTGTTCCCTATATAGAGTGTGGAGCTCTCTTTTATTTTCAAGTTTTCTACTCCGCTAGCCAGCACCTCGCTTATATCGGTGTGTTTCTTTTTCTTCTAGGTTGATGTTCCCAAGCCAGATTGCTTCCTTATTTTCCCGTCACCTGACACAGATCTCCTGGCACCTAGTTGAAATATTTAATTTACCTACAGTATCAGTCAAAAGTTTGGACACAGCTACCTCATGAAGCTGGTTGAGAGAATGCCAAGAGTGTGCAAAGCTGTCAAGGCAAAGGGTGGCTACTTTGAAGAATGTCAAATATATTTTTATTAGTTTAACACTTTTTTTGGTTACTACATGCTTCCATGTGTGTTATTTCATAGTTCTGTCTTCACTTATTTCTACAATGTAGAAAATAGTAAAAATAAAGAAAAACCCTTGAATGAGTAGGTGTGTCCAAACTTTTGACTGGTACTGTATGCACGAAGACACACCCAACTGGGTCCATGACCCAATTAGTCATGGCATAACATTGAATGTGCCAAAACATACTCCAATACCCACTCAGTCACAAGTTCTCACAACAGACACACTAGTAAGTACTATGGCACCACTTGCTAGAGAGCAGCATTTCATTGCATTCCAACATTAGCGGTTGGCCTGAAACAATATTCAAGATAGAAATCTGAATAGATTGTGTAATTCATTGTTTCCCATGCACAGAGACAAGTCAGATTATGTTCCTCCTCACAAGAGTATAGTCTTATTTTAGGGAATACTGTGCCACAAACTGCATTGCTAGTAAAATGCCTGAGCTGACACATACCCAAAAATTGTTTGTAGAGGTGCTGACTAACAAAGAATAAACTGTAGAAAAATAAAGTCACACTTCATATATGGTCCCAACAACTTCATGTGTTAATAATTTAACATAAAATCAACATTACGGCAATGCAGCACCAATTAAACCATTCAATTTGGTAGCATATAGAGCAGGGATGGGCAACTGGCGGTCCGGCCTGCGACCCCCAAATCAATTTCCCCCTTATATAATAGCAAAATCTCTCCACCCATGGAGTAGTGTAAAATTGTAGCAAATTTGCTTTAAAACTGCAACGTTTTCTCTATGCCCCATGGCAAAATGACAGGAAATTACCTCTAAAACAAAATTACACTTAGGGTGTCAAAAGGCTGGGGCCTGCTCTTACTGCATGAGTGAGTATGGATGTGGGTACGCAGACCCGCAAGCCACTGTGGCCCTCATAATGAGTTCAGATTTTTTTGTGGCCCCCACCTGCATCAAAGTTGCCCATCCCTGATTTAGAGGGTGAGACTTTCTTTTAGCACAAATGCATTGCTCCCCTAATGGAAACCAAAATGTGGCTACAGTAACCTGTGGGGAAATACCATTCTTTGCCCTGCTGGGACTAATGCCGTAGACAACTGGCACAGAGACGCCATCAAATCAAGCTTTACTTATACAGCACATTTTAGACATGAATGCAACACAATGTTCTTCACACAATTATTATTATATTTTTTTAACTATAAAAATAAACTGAAATATGTACTACAAAACACAAGAGGATAAAAAAAATAACAAAAACAGAAAGACTAAAAAAGCACCCTAAGGAAAAGCAAAGCTAAAAGGTGTATCAAGATCTCTGAAATATGTCCACAGTTTTGGCCCTCAGGTTGCCATGGCAGACACACATGGAGACCCGCTTAGAGGTAGGGAGGAAGGAATGACACATTCTGTTTGTCACTGCAGCACCACAGTTGCTTTCTGGCAATAAGTCAAGTGCTGAGCAACATATACTGTATGTGAGCACCTTGGCTTGCAGGAACCTGTAGGTTACAGAGCGTCATTGACAGACATTTCATTCTTAGTCAGGGTCACACAAACGCAGACGGACATTGCAAATTCAGTAACAAAAGTCCACTTAGGCTCAGCCTAAACTGAGGTCCACACTTTGAATGACATGTAGTAGAGAATTATGGAAATACTAGGCTACTACAAGTGCTCTCTGCATGTTTGTTTTTTTAGGCCCATTACCACATTTAAAGTTTACCAGTGGAGAATGGTATTTGTGAAAAACAAGTAAAAGTTATATATTTTTTTAAAGCAGTTATAGTATGAGTGGTTGTTGTTTCATTTGATAGTACATTGTTGGAATTGATCTTAAGACTTTCTTGCTGGGAAAGCAAGGCAGATATTTCAAAAGACAATTGTTTTGCCTGACAATAGACTACCTGAGTGTTGACACACCCAAGGCCTACAGGAGAACCTATCTCTCACGGTATAAGGGGCCTAGAGGGGGCGGGGGAAGTATTACGTTCCAACTGTTGCATCGTAGCCTATGGCTTTATTATAAAAGTAGGTCAACATTTGATCACTGAAAACAAAGCATTTCATTCTCAATAAGAGACAGCCCGTCTATGTTGCGAGGTAAAAAAAAATAATAATACGCAGACACCGGGATCTAGCAATACATTCACGCAAAGGATTTCAATTTAAATGTTTGAAACATTGCATATCGTTACTGCATCATAAAGTAACAGTTTATTAACACAAAGTTAAAGCGCATAGAACCCTAACAAAACAAACTTGATTTAGCTCCCTAACCAGAATAGAGGCAGGCAGTGCTGTAATACTTACCAGCTGTTTACAACACTACAAGAGACAATTTTGACATGTAGGCAACTTGCAGCTTTCACCCGCTCGAGTTATTCCGATCCAGTTTTAGATTACAAAACCACCACTGAAGGCACAAAGTGTGCGCACTTCGATAATCCTTGGAAACTTTGTCACACTTGTTCGCTGAGGTATAGCTTGTTCACGACACTATTATCGGTAGCTGTCGGTGCAAGCAGTCGCCATGTTTGCGTTTGGTCACACTTTAGTGAGCAATTATTTTTTATTTTTTTACACCGCTGCATGAGACAGAATGAAACCGCCCAGATAGTGACTGGCACTCAGATGACAAATCCTCTCCGCCTTTTTCCAACCGCCTCTTAAAGCCAGTTTATGCTTGATCTGAAAATGTGGTCGGAGGCTTCGTATGGCGGGTGTGACGCAATTGCGGAGCATCCAGCGGCCAAATCAAGCTCTGTACCGCATCGCCGTGCGCCTATCAAATTGTGTAACAATGCGGAGGGCTCTGTACAGTTGCATTGACATGATTGGTTGACGCTGGGTGGGGGCGGGAGGTCCTGTACAAACACAAACTCACTTCCTTGACAACTTCCTTCACAACAGCTCTTCTCTGCTCCACGAAGCGGAAAAAGTATGTTTGCTTTGACTTCTGCGGAGGCGCATTTACTGTATGGTCACTGTAGATGTCAGCAATGTAAGGCCTATGCCCCTACCCCCATGTGAAATGTAATGCATGATGTCTTGACACCAGAATATTGTAGGCTGCAAATTCAACAGGTGTTATAGAGTGCTATAGTATTTGACATTTTTTTCATTTAGTGACAATATATTTTATATACAAGCTCCCTTAGTCAGTTTGGGTGTTATATAGCCAATACTAGGTCTACTGCATAAATAAGCAATTTTTCAAAAATCAAGTAGGCCCATATTTCATGAATTGAAAAGTCCAATGAGAATTCATCCAAAAATAATCCAATGATTATTCTGGATAACGTATAGTTTCCCATGACTAAATATTCTTACTGATGAGACCCTTAAACCCTTAAGAAGCTGAAATATTTCACTTTTATACATTCCCCAATCGCTAGAAAAATGGGACTGAATTATACTGAACAAACATTAAAACAGAACACGTAAAGTGTTGGTCCCATGTTTCATGAGCTGAAATAAGAGATCCAAAAATGTTCCATACGCACAAAAAGCTAATTTCTCTCAAATTTTGGACACAAATTTGTTTATATCCCTGTTAGTGAGCATTTCTCCTTCACAAAGATAATCATCCAACTGACAGGGGGCATATTAAGAAGCTGATTAAGCAGCACGATCATTACACAGATGCACCTTGTGCTGGAAACAATAAAAGGCCACTCTAAAATGTGCAGTTTTCGTCAAACACTGTCACAGATGTCTCAAGTTGAGGGAGCGTGCAATTGGCATGCTGACTGCAGGAATGTCCACCAGAGCTATTGCCAGAGAATTTCATGTTAATTTCTCTAACATAAGCTGTCATTTTAGAGAATTTGGCAGTACCTCCAACTGGAAGCTCATCTGCTTGGCGTCATCCTCACCAGGGTCTTGACCTGACTGCAGTTCTGCCACGCAGTGGGGAAATGCTCACCCAACGGTGAAAAAAGTATCAAATCGTCATACTAAAAGTAAAGATACCTTAACAGAAAATGAAAACAAAGTTATCCAGTAAAATACTTCTTTGATTTTACTCAAGTAGTATTTGGTTTTAAATATATGTAAATGTAATTGCTAAAATATATTTAAGTGTAAAAAATATATATATTCCTTAATACGCTGAACAAAAATATAAATGCAACATGCAACAATTTCAAAAGGTTTTACTGAGTTACAGTTCATATAAGGAAATCAGTCAATTAAAATAAATTCCTTAGGCCCTAATCTATGGATTTCACTTGACTGGGAATACAGATATGCATCTCTTGTAGAACAAGACTTGTTCACAGATACCTCAACAACCACAAAGTAGGGGCGTGGATCAGTAAACCAGTCAGTATCTGGTGTGACCACCATTTGCCTCATGCAGCAGGATACATATCATTTGCATAGTGTTGATCAGGCTGTTGATTGTGGCTGGTAGAATGTTGTCCCACTCCTCTTCAATGGCTGTGCGAAGTTGCTGTTAAATTGGCAGGAACTGCAACACACTGTTGTTCACGTCAACCCAGAGCATCCCAAACATGCGCAACGGGTGACATGTCTGGTGAGTATGCAGGCCATGGAAAAACTGGGACATCTTCAGCTTTCAGGAATTGTGTACAGATCCTTGCGACATGGGGCTGAACAGCACAACACTGGGCCTCAGGATCTCTATAAAATGCAATTGCGTTCATTGTCCGTACCTAATGCCTGCCCATATTCCGACTGCTGCCATGGGGCACGAGAGTATAGTCTTATTTTAAGGAATACTGTGCCACAAACTGCATTGCTAGTTAAATGCCTGAGCTGACACCCAAACATTTTGACATCTTTGACATCAACAAATCCCTCGCCCACACCATCTGCCCGGTAGTTGAAACCGGGATTCATCTGTAAACACACTTTTCTGTAGAAGGTGAGCATTTGCCCACTGAAGTCGGTTATGACACCGAACTGTAGTAAGGTCAAGACCCTGGTAAGGACTAGCACGCAGATGAGTTTTCCTGAAACAGCTTCAGACAGTTTGTGCAGGAATACTTCGGTTGTGCAAAGCCACAGTTTCATCACCTTTCCGGGTGGCTGGTCTCAGACAATCCCGCAGGTGAAGAAGCCGGACGTGGAGTTCCTGGGCTGGTGTGGTTACATGTAGTGTGTGGTTGTGAGGCCGATTGAACACACTGCCAAATTCTCTAAAACGACATTGCAGGTTTAAGAAACAAGTTCTCTGGCAACAGTTCTGGTGGACATTCCTGCAGTCAGCATGCCAATTGCACGCTCCCTCAAAACTTGAGACATCTGTGGCATTGTGTTGTGACCAAAGTGCTCAATTTAGTGTCCATTTCCCCCCCGCACAAGGTACACCTATGTAATGATCATGCTGTTTAATCAGCTTCTTGATATGCCACACCTGTCAAGTTGGCAACGAACTGCGCACATCCCGGTTACATAAAATGCAATAAGTTTTTGTGCATATGGAAAATGTGTGATCTATTTCAGCTCATGAAACAAACACCTTACGTGTTTATATTTTTGTTCCGTGTATTAAGCAAAGCAGACCGCACACTTTTGTGTTCTTACATTTACGGATGGTCAGGGGCACAGACCAACATCATTTAAAAACAAAGCATGTGTTTAGTAGGTCCACCAGATCAGTGTCAGTAGGGATGACCAAGGATGTTCTTTTGTGAATTGGACCATTTTCCTGTCCTGTTAAGCATTGAAAATGTAACAAATACGTTTGTGTATCAGGGACGATGTATGGAGTAAAAAGTACATTTATTTAGGAATGTGAAGTAAAAGTTGTACTTTAACAACACTATGCTCACTGGCATACTGAAGTAGTGTGCTCTTCAATGACTAATCCTGGTTTCAACTGTACCAGGCAGACAGCGTGTATGATGTGTGGGGGAGCGGTTTGCTGATGTAAACTTTGTGAACAGTGCCCCAAGATGGGCAGGTGTAAACTACAGACAAACACAATTGCATTTTATCAATGGGAATTTGAATGCAGAAATACCTTGACAAGATCCTGAAGCCCAATGTCATGCCATTCATCCGCCGCCATCACCTCATGTTTCAGCATGATAATACACGGCTCCATGTCGCAAGGATCTGTACACAATTCCTCTAAGCTGAAATTGTCCCAGTTCTTCCATCGCCTGCATACTCAGACATATGACAGCATGTTCCAGTTCACGCCAATATCCAGCAACTTCGCACAGCCATTGAAGACAAGTGGGACAACATTCCACAGGCCACATTCAACAGCCTGATCAACTCTGAAGGAGATGTGTCGTGCTGCATGAGGAAAATGGTGGTCACACCAGACACTAATTGGTTCTGATGCACATCCCTATTATTATGTTATTGTATCTGACCAACTGATGCATGTCTGTATCCCAGTTATGTGAAATCCATAGATTAGGGCTTAAGGAAATCAGTCAATTGAAAAAAAAAAAGCATTATTAACTATAACTCAGTAAAATCTTTAAAATTATTGCATCAGTGTAGTTTAGATGATTGAACGCCCAATAACTCCATGCAAGTGTAAACAAGGCCTTTACAAGCCAAGGAACTGAATCCCAAAAAAGATTAACCCTGATTGACATTGGTAACAATTTAATTCATTCAACAATATACAATTCATGTTTGTTTATTCTCACCCATCATATGTCATCTCAGACATAAAAAAATATTTAAAACTTGTTTCTATGTTAGTTTCAGACCATGTTAGATTGGCACACATATGTACAAATATTTTAATTGCATGTGCATTGAAATTAGTTAGCCTTAATTGTGAAAAAGTAAGAAACTAGAAGACTGCTCAGAAAATATATAATGTAGACACTACAGGTCATCTATGGGGGAGAATGTGAACAGTTGCGGGAGGTTATACTGCCCTGTTCTTGGCGGTGAGGGGCTCTCTAGAGTGTCCAGATCCAGGGAAAAGACCTTGTCCGTCACTTCCACTGTGGCTGAGGTCTCCAGTGTTGCTGCCATCAGCCAGTCTCTGGCGTCCAGGCTCCTCTTGTCATCTGGCGCCCCCTGGCGGTGGTCCATGAAGGAGGCCTCTCCAAAAGCCTTCTGGATCTTCTCCAAACGCCTGCGTGCATCCAGCAGGGCTGGCTCAGTCTCTGTGGGGAGATAGGGGATGTGGGGGAGGAGCAGCTCTTCCTCCTCGGTGTTGGATATGTCCCTGGAGTTAATGGAGGTCAGGAGGCTGCTGTCGTTGCCCGGCAGCTCGGGAAGTGTCTCCTGATCTATACTGTACTGCTCTGGGAACACCTCTTGGTTGATGCTGAACCTGGTGGGATCCAGGCTTGTGTTCAGGGAGGAAAAGTCGTGGCCAAGGGAGGCCTCATGTACCTCGCTGAGGGGCATGAGGCACCCACGGATGTTGTCGCAGTCAAATGTAGCAGACAGGCAGGCCTTCTGAGCCTCCTCTTCCTCCACCGCCCTTCGCCAGGAACTCTTCACATCCGAAACTGAGGGGGGGGGGGGGGGGAATAAACATTGCTCCTCTGGTCAACAAAAGGCAAAATTGAAGAGACCATTCTGCCTTTCAAATTACATCAAATAAGGTCCAATACTCACTCAAACTCTCTGGGGTGCGTGGAATCTGCTTCCTGGTGGAGAAAGGGTCTTCGCCAAGAGTACCGAGTATGTCTCCCAGCTCAAGTCCTCGTAAACTTATGTTGCCAGGGCTGGGGGTCACAGCCTCCGCAAACTAAAAACGCACACAAACAGTAAGGAATTGAAAATGCTCCATGCATGGCATGCATGTTAAGCAACATGGTACAGACAATACCAGTCATACACAGATCAGTGGGTTAGAACAAATTTCCAATCGTGCCGAGCAGAACCCCTAGTTATTTAGTTACGTTCCAGTGTTCCGACCAGCATTATACAGTTCTGAACCGGTTCAAACCCCCAAAATGTAATGGTTCAAATAGTTCTTTTTTACCATTTAAAATCAACAGTTTTTACATTTA
Organism: Oncorhynchus kisutch; assembly: GCF_002021735.2. Lineage (NCBI taxonomy): Eukaryota > Metazoa > Chordata > Actinopteri > Salmoniformes > Salmonidae > Oncorhynchus > Oncorhynchus kisutch. The sequence continues at coordinate 32,415,859 of NC_034182.2, forward strand.
GCCAATCATTAACTCCACCAATTAGCATGGACAGAGCAGCTTGCTATGGAACATGTAAGCTAGTTGTTTACATGCTTGATGGACAGTTAAGTGCAGGCACGTGATGTGAGGGTGTGGATAGAGTGAAAGAGGGGTGAACATTGAGGGGGCATGGCTTGAAGCGCTGAGCATCATGACATGTGAATTGGAATGGTTTAGGCCATTATTAGCATCCTAATTTCACTGAATTATATATTCTCCTCTGTTCCCAAAACCAGTTCCAACCCCTGATGCAGGTATGGATTGTCTCCTCCGTATCTCTCCGTTGCGATTTCACGCAACTCGCCCCGGTCATCAGAGAGCAGGTATGGAAACTGTACCTGATTTGCTAAGTTGTCCAACTCAGAGTCAAGGATCTGAGCCTTTTTCTTCACTGCAGACACACAAGGAGTCTTCCTTACACTGGCCTATAAAGAAACAGAATGGTCACATAGGTGATTATCATACCCTGATGAAGACAGCTTGGCTGTCCAAACGTTGGTAATTACATTTTTGCATCTGAGCTCCTAGAATGTGCGGCTTTTATTTTCAAGTTTTCTATTCCGCTAGCCAGCACCTCGCCTAAATAGGTGTGCATTTATTTTTCTTCTAGATTACCTATGTGATTAAACATGTACATAAATTAGGGACATATTTTGGTATTCAGGGTTGACTAAAAGGCCAAAAGCCTTTAAATCTAAAAAACAGATTCATAACATTGAATGAGCTAAAACAAAGCCTTAAAATATATATTTCTAAAGCCAATTAGGATGCCTGCTGCACATCACCTACCGGCAGGTGGCTTGGTGAGGGAGCTTTGGCAGGGACAGCCAGAGGAGATTCACAAAGTGCAGGGAGGGGAGTCAGTGGGAAAATGTCCACACTAGGAAGAGATGCAATCATCTCAACAGCTGGAGGGTAGAGGCTGTTAAAAAAAAGAAAAGAGACCTGTTATAAAGACATTCTATGGATCAAATGATGTTGGAAATATGATTAGAAAAAACAAGACTGGATAACGGTTGTCTGCTCCGTATCTGTCCATTGCGATTTCATTCAACTCGCCCTGGTCATCAGAGAGCAGGTATGCTATAGGGAGGGCTTGTGACGGACAGAGCACAGCTCAGGACTGACCAGGTATCTGCCTCCCAACAGAGGAATCAGAATACTAGTTGCCCATTAGCAATGAATGCAAGGCCAGCAGAGTTTTAATATACCTTTTGAGGGTATAATCCATTGTGGTAACGGTCTCCATTGGAACAGAGTCAGTCGCCACAGGCTTCTCCTCAGGAAATTCTAAGTTATGAAACCACAAGGTACCACTTGTTAAAATATTCAGTTAAACAATAAAAGCAACTTAGAAGTGGAAATATTTTGTTTTGCTTTACTCACCGGGTAGATTGGCCGGATACTGAGAGAAGATGCTGGATTTGAAGCTGGCATCGGTGGCAGGCTCAAAGGACAGAGGAGCCATGGGGAACAGAAATTCCAGGGCCTAAAGGGAGAGAGAGAGAGAGAGTACAGCCCTCAGTCAGATTTGAATAGCCCTGGCCTAGGCAGTAGGGGCTGTTGCTGGAAAAAGCCATTTAATAGCTCCATGTCAAACCAGAAAAGGCACTTACAGGATCCTCATTGAGGAACGAGGTCAGTGGCGTGCGTTTCAAACAGTCCGCCCACTTCCGGTCCCACTCCGCCTCCAACTTTCTGATGAGGCTCTTCACCTCGGGAATTTCTTCCTTTGAAATCCTCTTCCTGTAAAGAGAAAGACAGTGGGATGCAGTGATGCCAGAGAGAACCGAGCTTGACAGTTTAAAATAGCTATTAATACTGTCCAAGATGGATTTAAATTGCTGCGGTCTTGTGTTAAAAGACAACGAATTACAAACATGTTAACTGCTGCTACGCAATTCAAACAGTAATACATAAACTGGGTAGAAGTTCCTCAACAAGCAAGCCTCTGCGATAGCAGTTTGTAGCCCACCTCATGACTCGGAGATCCTCCATGGCGCGGGCCATCTGTAGGTTCCTCTCCTGCAGGTGCAAGGGGTGGAGCTGGGCAATGGGGGTGTGTCCTGCCACCCGGGTCCTTTCCGCCCCTAGGAGGACCAGAGCCTGGTGGAGCAGCTCCAGCATACGGAGGATGTTCAGCTGTCCTGCCTCGTAAACACTGCCCACACTCGACTGGCGAACACACAGAACTTACTTCGTGATAAACACTAGAGCAGTACCCACAGCACTCAGAAAGTCCCACTTATTTGTAGCATTTCCAGTACTAGCATACCTGATTCAATCAGTTAACTAATAAATCGTCATTTAGTTTCATCGGTTGTGCTAAATCTGGAACATGTCAAACATGTGGAACAGCTGGGGTTACTTGAGAGGTTTGGGAAACATTGCACTGACATATGGACTAGGTTCCAAATGCACCATCACCCGCTAAGCTAAAAAGGCATTTTTGCACGTCTCACCAGGTGGGATAACTGCTCTATCCGCTCTAGCAGAACCCGGGGGATTTTGAGGGCAAGGTCCGTCCCGTCCAGGGTGTACTGGTCCACATCTCCCCTGATGACACTTTCCACCACCCGCCGCTCCTCCTCCAGGGTGGACAGCACTCCGTCCATGGACGACCACAAGGAGCGCACCTTGGGTGTGTTCAGAGGTGAAATGGTCACACTATTGCACATAGAAATGTTATGAATGTCCATTTCTAATCATGTTATACAAACTATAAGTCATTTATAAAATGAAGGAAAACCTTCTGAATCTTGTCAGCTTGAGGGGTTGCCTCCTGTTCAACTTTCTTGTGACGCCTGCGCAGGGGAAATACATTTATTTTACCAGCTGCCATTGATTATTAGCACTTGGTGTATGTTTGATACAAAAAATAATTATATCTCAACTACAGTCCAAAAAAATATATACTTAAAAAAGGGGTAAATGGAGACTCATACATACTTATGCAAATCATCATACTTTGCGTCTTCAGCCCTCCAATCTCTCAAAGACTTCACTCGAGACCTACAAGCGAGAACAGATGTAGAATGGCCAAAACAAGGCACATTTGAAAAGAAACAGTTGACTGGCAAAGGCAAGACATTCACCTCAGGGCATACAAACTCCAAACCTGTGACCACCTGTTTTAAGAGGGTGGCTTGATGATTACCTGCTCATCATTTGCACCTGTGCTAATTAGCCAGAATCACAACACACCTAACCAATTAAAAAAAAGTTGTATTTTTTTTATCTAACCCGAATTGGTCTCAACAAAAATGTGACACTTATAGGCATTGTAAACACCAGTGTATCTACAAACACATCCAATGCCTGTGGTTTGTGTAGTAGCCATGACTTACTGGGCCTGTCTCTGGTACTCCTGCAGCATCAGGTCCTGTTCCACAGCTCCTCTCAGGAATCTGGTCTTGACCAGCTGAAACCGCTTCAGCGCCATTTCCACAGAAGAGGCAGGGGCTGCCGCTGCCTCTGGGACCCACGTGCCATCTAACACACATTGGCCGCGTTCACACAGGCAGCCCAATTCTGATATCTTTTTTACTAAATCGGTCTTTGACCAATCACAGGCCATTCATATCAGTTTTTTTTTCTTCTTCCAGAGCTCATCTGATATCAGAATTGGGCTGATTGAAAATACCCACTAGCTAGGTTTCCATCCAATTGTTCACAAAGTGATTATTGTAAAATTGGCCAATTTTCCCACCAGAAATGTTTCCATCAAAATTACTTCTTGCGGATAAAAAAAAATATTTAAAGTCTGTGCGTGATAACGTAGTGCACATACAATAACTGCAGTCAAATCCCCATGTACCCCAAAAAAAATACAAGTTAAATGGGTTTGCTTCACATTTAACTCTACCGATGGTTGTCACAACAAAGAAATGTGCGTTATATAGCGAATATGCCCACTGTTAATGGCACGTGCACTCTAACCAATAGCTTGCAGATACAATGCAGGTATAGTCTACATGAGACTATTATGGACAAAAGAGCAAGATTATGTAATTTGTCAAACAGCAGCCAAGCGTCGATCATCATGTCACCAGAATAAGACCCTGGATATTTATTGAAAAGAAGCATCAATCGCATCACCACCCTTTGAAGCTCATGATTTATTTCATCTGTAGCCTAATAAACTGCATGTCTTCCCGAGTCGTAGTGGGAGGACCACACAGCACGTCATCGCATGACTCCAAGTTTACCTCAATATAATGGTTATTATTATATATTTGTGCATAAAAGCATTTCCACCACTATTTCTCACATAATCTTAGACAACAACCCCACCGTCTCTAGCATTTTGTCGACATTTGGAAAGTTACCCAACAAACAAATGAGCTGTTTCGATCAGGCCTGTCTTTTTATCTGACATGTACTTGCACATATGCGCATAAAACAGTTAGATGGGACCTGGTTATTGACAAACAGTTGCAATTCACAGGGAGATGAAAAGCTATGGAGTCTGCCTTTTTATTTTACCTTTATTTAACTAGGCAAGTCAGTTAAGAACAAATTCTTAATTTCAATGACGGCCTAGGAACAGTGGGTTAACTGCCTTGTTCAGGGGCAGAACGACAGATTTTTACCTTGTCAGCTCAGGGATTCGATCTTGCAACGTTTCTGTTATAGACCCAACGCTCTAACCACTAGACAGGCTGCCCAATTCTGCTTTTCCCCCCCACTAAATTGGTGTTTCGACTAATCAGATCAGCTCTGAAAAATATAGCTGTGAAAAGCTCTGTGATTGGTCAAAATCTGCTTGTGTGAAAGCAGCATAAGAAGTCCAAACCTTGGGCTACTCATAGTGTAAATGTGATAACCCCATAATGACAAAGCAAAAACAGGTTAGTGTGTGTAGCTTGAGGGGGGGAAAACGATTTAATCCATTTTAGAATAAAAGCTGTAACTTAACAAAATGTGGAAAAGTCAAGGTCTGAATACTTTCCAAATACACTGTATAGGTCTTACTACCTGTTGAAAATGTCTTCATATCATGCAACATGACATGATTGGCTAGATGGAGCATAAGGTTGACGAACTTGGGTCCACCAGGCGAGAGGAATAGTGACGCCACCACTTTGGGAACTGTGCTCCCCTGCTCATCCTGAAAGCACAGATAAAGTTCAAACACTTTAGACCTGTTGACCAGACAGTAGTCTGCTGCAACAAGTAGGTCAAATCGTGCACATCTGAAAGAAGACATGTCAAATCCTTACCATTAGATCTCGCAGCCAAGCACAGGTCACCTTACGGAATTCGGCATCTGCTTTGTGGTCCAACACTGGCCAGCAATGCCTGCATACAAGACCCAGCATTTTACATGATTGCAAAAAATGGCAAATGTGTTTAGAGAAACAAGCCGGGACTGGGACCATCATACCTGTATGCATCGTGGAAGCGTGCGGGGTTGAGTTTTTCTAACAGGAAATGGGTAACTATGTAGAATGCGTCCTTGTTTGGTTTGTCAAACATATTGCTGTTGGTGAGAAACTGGTGTCAAAACAGGCTTCTGACTGAGCTGAGAGAATGGAGTCGTTCTACCTATGCCTATTATTTTCATTGTCATGACATCGCCAGTTTGTCTCACTGGATTGAAACAGGGTTGCAAGACTGATGTTGATACTGTCAACGCTAACTGTTAACGTTAGCTGTTACCACAACAATCAATACTTACGGTCCAAGAATGATGTGTTTAACATTGGCTTTGCTGGCTCCTGATGATGCTGCGACTTCGGGTTGAAATCCAAGACCCACAAGAGACCACCATAGATATTTACCGTTCGTTCTCTGAAGAGTCGACATTCTTCCAGCAAGCTGACAGTTTTGAGATCTAAAAGTGATCCAACTGCTAGCTAGCAGAAGACTGAAACATACGATGCAACTAAATTAACGGTAGCTAACTAAATTGTCTAGTTAGTTGGGCAGAAAGCGAACATAGCTAGCGATAGTAACTAACGTTACCGTCGTCGAATTCCAACAAATGATACAAATACAATTGCCGTAAAAAATAAAGCATGTACACCATACATATGTAGTTACTCGACATTACGCATGCCAACTTCGAAGAATGTCTTCTTCAAACCGCCAAATATTTCAAGAAGAAAAGAATTAGCCGGATGCTGATCTGCATACTTCCTGTGTTGCGCATAATTTTGTCCCCTACAGATCTCGGATTGATCCTTCGCTGCTAGTCGATTCAACAATAAGAACCACATTTGAATTGTCATATCTTGAATTGATAATCACGACTGGTAAAATGTGTATTATTGAATTGGAATTAGACTAGTTCAACTAGGTGGCTGGGATATATTTTAATCGTCTAGCTGTCTAGATTAATTCACGTTTTGTTTGTATGTAGCATTTACTGCCGGGGTGTGTCTTTGTGAGTGATCGGTGAAATGGCTGAGCAGGGAGTTCTCCTGGACCAGGGCCAGTTCTGCTGCTCTATCTGCCTGGATTTACTGAAAGAGCCGGTCACTATCAACTGTGGACACAGTTACTGTAGCAACTGTATTGAGGACTCCTGGGATAAGGATGACCCAACGGGTGTCTACAGCTGTCCCCAGTGTAGACATACCTTCTCCCCAAGGCCTGCTCTGATGAAGAATAGCCTGCTAGCCATGGTGGTCGGGAACATGAAGAAGACAGGGCTCCAGGCTACTTCTCCTACTCTGTGCTTTGCTGGACCTGGAGATGTGGAATGTGATTTCTGCAATGGGAGAAAGCAGAAAGCTCTCAAGTCATGTCTGGTGTGTCTAGCCTCTTACTGCGAGACTCATCTCCAGCCTCACTATAATGTAGCTCCATTGATGAAGCACAAGCTGGTCAAAGCCACCACACAATTACAGGACAATATCTGCTCTCATCATGACAAACTGATGGAGATTTTCTGCCGGACCGACCAGCAGTGTATCTGTTATCTGTGTACCATGGATGAACATAAAGGCCATGATACAGTCTCAATCACTGCAGAAAAGACTGAGAAGCAGGTGAGAATCAGAGCTAATCTTAGTTATTGTGATGAAAACAACATGGCAAAAAAACATCACATATGAGGCAGATTTGCATTGTCAAATCGCATCAATGCCATGTAGCTCAATAAAGTGTTTTTTTGTCCACAGAAGCAGATTGGGACAAGTCAGCAGAAGGTCAACCAGAGAGTCCAGGAGAGGGAGAAAGAGTTGAAGGAACTGCAACAGGCTGTGGAGTTTCTCAGCGTGAGTATTGACCAGAGGAGATTAACCATGTCATCTTTGTTGCAGTCGTGTTGGGCAGATCATATGATCCCAAACCGCCTGGAGAAGCGTTTGATATCTCAGGAACCACAATGATATGATATTGCAATCTTCTGAGGCTCCCAAGTCAGAGAAATAGAATAGACTTTTTAACATGAAGTCATATCTTGTCTACATGTGTGTTTTAACAGCGCTCTGCACAGGCAGCAGTGGAAGAAAGTGAGAGGATCTTTACAGAGTTGATTGACTCCATTGAGAGAAGGCGCTCGGAGATGAAGGAGCTGATCGTAGCCCAGGAGAATTCAGCTGTGAGTCAAGCTGAAGCCCTCATGGAGCGTTTGGAGCAGGAGATCACTGAGCTGAAGAGGAGAGAGATTGAGCTGGAAAAGCTGACACACACAGAGGATCACATCCATTTCCTGGAGGTAGCTTCACTGAGTGACCATCTGTCTGTTATTGCAAAAGGAACTCGTTATTCTGGGGTGGGTTTACCAAAGCCTTTATAGCTAGCTAAAGTAGTGAGTAGTATGTTATTTATATAGTTAGCGGACTTAGACTTATGTCTCTCGTAGAGTAGCAAAGTGCTTAATTTTAGGAATTTGTTAGTTCACACACAGAAGATTGACTGTCAAACATCCATACAAATAAATTCTCTCTCTGCAGAGTTATCAGTCTCTCGCCAGTCCCAGTGTATTTTCAGACTTGCCCACCATCGATGTCCGTCCTCTTCAGTACTTTGAGGATGTGAGTGAGGCTGTGTCTAACCTGAGAGAGAAACTGGAGGGCATCTTGAAGAGAGAATGGTGCAGAATCTCCACCAGAGGTAGGTTAGAAAGTAGAGTTCCATCTGCATACTTTGATGACATTGAAGTTCTAGCCTACACTGCATTATATTGTCTAATCATAACACTCTTTCACTGTGTGTGAATGTGCGTTTCAGTGAATCTAGTGGATGTTCTACACCCACCCGAGCCCAAGACCAGAGCTGACTTCTTACAATGTGAGTCCAATTGCTAACAGTTGTATTTTCAATGATACTCGCCACAAACCCTGAGATACAAGTAAAGAGGGGGACTCATATCATGTTTTTATTTCTTAATTTCTCTTCCCTCAGATTCATGTCGGCTCACCCTGGACGCAAACACGTTATACAGACAACTCTTTCTGTCTGAGCGGAACAGAAAGGTGAAACTGAAGCGCAAAGGCTACTCCTACCACAGTAGTCCAGACAGATTCACTCAATTGTGTCAGGTGCTGTGCAGGGAAGGTCTGTCTGGGCGCTGTTACTGGGAGGTGGAGTGGAGTGGGTGGAAGATTTATGCAGGCGTTTCGTATAAAGACATCAGCCGATCTGGGCCTGCAGAGGATTGTCAATTTGGACACAATGACAAGTCCTGGAGTTTAGAGTGCTGTAGTAATGGTTACTTTTTCCGACATAATAATGTAAAGACTGAAGTGGCACGCCCTCAGTCCTCCAGAGTAGGAGTGTACCTGGATCACCAGGCGGGCACTCTGTCCTTCTACAGTGTCTCTGACACAATGACCCTCCTCCACAGTGTCCAGACCAGATTCACGCAGCCCCTCTATCCTGGGTTCTGGCTTCATTGCTTTAAGACCACAGCTGAGTTATGTGAGTTAGACTAGAGTCCTATGTCAGTGATGCTTTACCCTACTATTCAGTGAGTTGTTTATCAGATATAAAACTTTCCTTCTATGAATCTCAGAGGATTGACTCTCACAGATTGAGCTCTCTGTAGTCTAGATAGAATTTGAGGTTATTTTCCCCAAATTGTAGGATGTTCAAATCAAGTAGTCAAGTTAATCAAATGTCTGTGTTAGTCAGACAATCCATATCACTAGTGAGATTTTACTTCTGAAAGTATGTATTAGGGCAGACAATACATTGTTTTCAGAATGATCTCTGAACTTGACATGTCTGTGTGTTATTGCGTATTCTATGTCAGCAATTTTTATGTAGGCTACTGTGCATATGTTGCAGTCAGCGTTTTTGCCGGTATATTCAATTTGTAATTGTCCTAGAACTCATGTTGCATCATTTTACAGGTCCCCTCGAGGTCCATATTATACCAATAGTTTTTCAATCAACTGAAGTAAGTAGTTTACTGAGCCCTTATTAACTCAATATTGACAATACTAAAGCAAATGTAAACTGATAAATAAACTGCGTATTTGTTGAACATCTGATTAGCGTACTACTTCTTAAACCTTCAGAGCCTCCTAATGTCACGAGAGCAATCAGTCGTTGGTGTCATATTTACATTTGAGTCATTCAGCAGATTATATTATCCAGAGCGATTTACTACATTATTTGTAGTTGTTAAATGGTCTTCTGACATAGCTGGTAGATTCCTTTCACCTGCCAGATTACTTGAAAGCTCAGGTGTGCAAGCAGGCGTTTGTGCAGATAGACTTCGCTAAAAACTTTAGTGGCTTCTGACTTCAATTCAACACTGGATAATTTCTCACTGGTTGTCATTACAGGAGATCCAAGCTTTTTCTCAGAAGGTGAAAGTATGAGGATGTTTGGACTCACCAAGCTGCCAGAGGATATAGTCTCTTTCAGAATTTTTTTCTCTGTTAGGGAGTCTTCCAGAAGACCACCAACACTATCCCTTGAAGCGGGGGAGGGAAAAAAATTGACTTTGTGCGATTTCTCGAAGCACATCCATTGTTCTTTACTCTCCTCCCTGGCATTCTCTGGAGTTGACCATAACAGCCATGACCTCTCCTGTTGACAGTGCAAGAGAAGCCTCAATGTCCACATTCTCCTTAGATGGATTGGTTTTGGCTTGAGACGCAGCCTGTCCAGTGACTACAAATTTCCGCAACTTGGCACAGATAAGACACCAGTTTCTGGGCGGCCTGCATGGCATATCGCCTGCCAGTGTCACACAACACTGGTCTTGATTTACCTGAGCTGGAACACGCGATGATCAGTGAGATGTCAGAGTTCACCTGACTCACGACATCTCTGACCACAGATCTGGTCAATCCAGGTGAGCCAGAAGAGCAGGATTGATCACCAAGTGTTTGGAGAATTGTGGCCTCTGTGATCCCAAAGAGGGCATTCAGAGGATCTGTCAGTCGAGCGTCTACTCGATGTGCCCTCTGCAACGACGTCTGGGAACTTCAAAACAAACACAAGAATTGATCAATCTTGACTAATGTTTACATATTGACCTCTACAAATAACTACTTTAAATTCACCTAAATCACAATAATTGTAATATTTAGTTCTCTAAAGATGTGGTGTCTGCCTTCTTACTTTACCATAAAAACAGTTCTTTAGCTTTTCATTCTTAGAACTGTCATATGCTAGATTTCAGGGTGAGGATTTCTTCCGCTATATGGGAAACTGTTTTCACTCTATTCCCCTTTATATTTGGTTTTAATACAAAAAAAGAGCATGATATTTATTTTTAAGAGGCTGTGGTGTCAAGTGCTTAGTTAGTCAATATGATAAACTTCATGTCCAACTTTCTATCAAATAATCACACATCAAATGTTGACAGATAAACTTACAGGATTTCTCATGCCCTCCTGAATCACCTTCCACTGCCTGATAAAGACACAAGTTAACATGTTCAGTTGTTTTGTAGTGGTCCAGATAAGGTTGTTGTATAAAGAATGGACGCTATTTAAAGATTTTGAGCATACCTATCAGTGAGATTCCTCATGAAATTGATGAGGATTGGGAAGCAGACGTCCTCTCGGGTAGGGTAGACTCTTCCGTAGTGCCTTCCTCCTGTAAGAGTTGAATTACTGCCGTTCTGTTTTGGTATTTATCTGGATACTGAGCTCTGGGTGAACATAATGCCACTGAGGAACCTAAATGAAATGAGCTGTTTTGTTTTTAAAAGAATGAATCTGAACAACAAAGGGCACACTAACGAAACAGTACACGTACTGGGAAAAGCAATCATTTAATATAGAAAAATATCTAACCTGCTTCAGAAGTGTTCTTGGAACTTGATTTTCTCTTCATCTTCAAGGAAACAGATTTCAGGTACCACATGAATTATTTTCCCTAATGTGTTGCACCAGGTCAAGGCAGCCCATTATTTAGCCAATACATAGGCAGATAGGTTTTAATTACTAGCAAGGAACCCAAATGAACAGAGGACTAATCTTACCTTCCTCTCATTCTTCACCTGAACTCTTCTTTCTTCACAGTGTTCATCAAAATTAAAGTAAGAGTTTTTTTTATATGCATGAAGCTGTCGAAAGATATAGGCCTGCCTCTTTTTTGTCTGACATTGAATCAAGTTTGTAAAATGAAACAAGATCGCTTAACTGAGAAGGGGAAAGAAATGACCAAAGGACCAATCCTACCTTGACAGACTTGTCCTTCTCCTTTGGTTGAGTATCTGTTCCTTCACCTCCTTCATCCCTTTCTTCTGATGACTATGTTATAATTCATGTTATAAGCAACTTTTGTTGTTATAATCATCATAGACTACAGTATATATAGCGTTCATGAAAATTAAGCTTTACATTTTTTTTTTTATATTTTAATCTGTAGACATTTTATAAACGTTTTGTTGAAAAGACTATAACACAAAGCTGCCAAAATAGACCTAGAGCGTTTTCATCTAACATTGGATCAAGTTTGTAAAAGAAAACTTAAAAGTGCAGAATTGTGTCCACGTTATAGGCTATGCCCTCTAAACAGTCTGAACCGTGGACACAGGTGTTGACCTTTTTGACATCATAATGGTGTAGTTGTGACAATTCCTGGACAAGTCCATGCAACCATGTCCCATTTAAAATAGCCTACTGTAGTCATAATAAGACTTGTGTTGTAGGCATAGGCCCAATAACTGGTTCCACACAGTTAGGCCCATGTGACAATTTCCTTCATCACTTCCAACTTCAAGTCAACCTATTCATAAAAGTTAAACTTGGTCATTGATTGCTGTCCCTCACTCCCCATTTTGTATGTCTACACACAGGAGGTTGGTGGGACCTTAATTGGGGAGAACGGGCTCATGTTAAGGACTGGAGCGGAACATTTGGAATGGTATCAAATACATCAAACGCATGGTTTCCATTCCATTTGCTCCGTTCCGGCCATTATTATGAGCTATTCTCCCCACAGCAGCCTTCTATGAACCATGTTCATACCGTATTTTGAAGACCTAGCAGTGACTTTGTCACAGGAGTGGGCTTAAAACCTTGATGGTGCTAATTAGTAGGCCTAAACAACATAGCCACGATAGGAGATTCAGCCCCATTCCAGTGGACAGCAACTGAATTGGAATCCCGCAATCTGACGTTCAGCACCACAGTGCAGTACCCAACACTCAGTTAAAGCAAAAAAGTGGGGCTGCAGTTAAGACGAACGCGCGTGTGTGTGTGTGTTTACATGTACAACCCATAGCTCAAAATGTGTAAATTCTTATACTTGGGTTATATTTTTTGAATGTACAATAAATGATACTGTGGGTACTTAGCATAGGCTAGTCTACAAAAGGCACAGTTCAGTCATAGTCTAAGTAAACCAAATCTGTGTATATAGTTATTTTCAGGGGTAGAAATTAGGTTCTCTGAGCAAAGTACAATAAGTGTCAACTATGATTTGCATTAGCCAGAGAAATCAAAAAAGTTTGTGAAATTATGCTGTGTTCAAGACAACTGGGAACTTAGAAATCTCCGGGATCCGACTTCAGTGCATTCAAGGGCTTGTAACTAAGCATTTCACGGTAAGGTCTACCTACACCTATTGTGTTCGGCGCATGTGACAAATACAATTTGATTCGATTTGATTTGACAACTGGAGCTCTGGGGGAAAAAAACAAGGATCCGACTGGGCAAAAAATAAATTGTATGGTCATCCATGTTGGAATTCCAAGTCGGAAACTCTGGGATCATCCTCTGGCGTCGACTTGACAGTTCATGCAGCTTTTGTTTTCTGATAATAGACGCTAACCAAATTCCCATATCGATCAATGTGATACAATCCTTTTCCAAAGCGTCTGGTCTATATCTTAACATTAAGAAATGTGAACTCATGGCTGTCAAAGATTGTGTGACACCTTCATATTATGGTATTCCAGTAAAAGAAGAACTTACATATTTAGGCATAACCATTACAAAGGATCAGAAGTCTAGAGGCATACTAAATTTTAACCCTCTTATTAAAAAAAAAACAGAAGAAACTAAATCAATGGCTACAGAGGGACTTATCTTTAAAAGGTAGAGTCCTGATAACCAAGGCTGAAGGTATCTCTAGACTAACATATGGTGCTCTATCTTTATATCTTGACCGTAAAATAAGCAAGGAGATAGACCAGATGCTTTTCAACTTTCTTTGGAGAAACCGTACCCATTACATTAGGAAAACTGTTGTAATGAACACTTATGAGAATGGTGGACTGAATTTTCTGGATTTTACTACTTTAAATAATACTTTCAAGATCATTTGGATAAAACAATTCCTAAGAAGACCCACTTCTATCTGGAATTTTATTCCTCATCATGTCTTCTCTACTTTTGGTGGCCTTAACTTCATGTTGTTTTGCAATTATAATATTGACAAAGTTCCAGTGAAACTTTCTGCTTTTCATCGGCAGGTTTTCTTGTCATGGTCCTTAATTTATAAACACAATTTTTCTCCACACAGATATTATATATGGAATAATCGGGATATATTGTATAAAAATACCTCTCTGTTTTTAGAATATTGGTTCAGAAATAATATCCTATTGGTGAGCCAACTGGTAAATGCAGAGGGTTTTTTACTCAGTTATAAAGAATTCTTATCACTTTACAAGGTCCCTGTAACACCTAAAGATTTTGCAATTGTTTTAGATGCCATTCCCTCAGGTGTTGCTATGTTATTCAGGAACATGTCAAGACCTGACCCTCAGAGCCTACCTTCTATTGACCCTGTTGACTCATCAGTAGGAAAGATTTGTTTCTCTTTTGGTCCATTCAACAACAGAGCGATACGATCCTTGTTTCAGCAGGATGTTGTATCTATACCTTATGTCATGCCTTATTGGAATGGATTTATTGATAATATCTGTTGGAAAAAAGTTTGGATGTTGCCACAAACATACCTACTTGTTAACAAAATTAAGGAAATTTCCTTTAAAATTATTCATAAATATTATCCTGCCAACCACTATATGAAGAAGTTTAAGGAAAACATCAACTCAAATTGCTCCTTTTGTAATGACCACCCAGAAACAGTTGTGCATCTTTTTTGGCATTGTATGCATGTAAGAAAACTGTGGCAAGACATCAGTAGGTTTATAATTGAACACATTTATGAAGATTTTACACTATTGTGGAGAGATGTACTGTTTGGATTCTTTACATACAATAGAAATAAGCGGAATCATTTTTATGTAATTAATTTAATTATTCTTTTGGCCAAATTTCATATACACAAATGTAAATTTACAAACAGAAAACCACATTTTCGTACCCTACAAAAAGAAATTGAACTGTATTTTAAGACGGTTAAATGCTCTACTAACAAAAAAGCTGTTAGAATTGTAAGTATATGCATGTCCCTTAAGGTCCTTGTGATATTGTACCCCCTAGCTCGATTGTCTATTATTTGTAATCTATGTATGCTTGTGTTCCCTCATGTGCTTTATGTATTGATTTGTTGTTAATAAAAAATAAAAAAAATAAATAAATAAATAAAAATTAAATTAAATTTTAAAAAATTAAAAAAATTGATCGCGGACTGAGCATGCACTTCCCGGAAATGACACCACCAAAGTTCTGGTGCAGCGTAATGGGATAGTATCCTGTTCTCGCCTGTCATGAAATCAGAATCATGCTACCGTTCAGCACTACCTATCTGTGTTAAAGTGGCTGAAAACTAAAGTTATGATTCACTATTTTAATTATTATTGTTAATTCATTCTGACATGCATATGACATTTTATTGAACTGGTTAAAAACTTACACCTTTAAAAAACATGTAAGGTTGTGAAACTATTGACATTGTAATTGATGATTAAGAATTTCTGCTGATTGCTGTTTTTTATATTTTAAACACTGGTATGTGTTACTGTTCATTAACATTATTGGACTGGTAAAAAATTTTTTTTTTTAAGTTTTCTGATAATAGAGTTCTGAACACGTCCTGCGTCCACATTTACATTGAAATGTGCCTACCATGTCCACATTGTGTCCGTTCCCGCACTATATTAAAATGCCAATATGGGTTCTAAAAACGGTGGAGTAGGTAAAATATAACACAACAACTGATGGCAGTAGCTAACTACTGTAGCTAAGTTGCCAGCTAACCTCTGTAGCTAGCTAGCAAGCAACGCTAAAGGGAATGAGCTAGCATAACTCTAGCCAAATAAAAAATAGTTTTTCTAAATATTAGCTAGCTGGGGGCTGGAAAACACATTCCACACACGCTAGGAAAGTATTTCCTCCAACTTTATAATGAAACGTGCTGATGACGTCACCCACTGCATGCACTGTCCTTAGCCTGATTGCATCCAGACTGGGGAGAAACCCGCACACAATGCATCCCTGACCACCACCCGAAGTGGTCAGACAGATCTGAACACAATCAGACCACAACGCAACTTTTTTTTGCATCTAGACCTGTATTTTCAATGCAATCTTCTTATTCTGATAGCAGAAGTCCCACGTAAGTGTCAGATGTAGACAAGACAGGGCTCTGAAATCACTGAAGTCACTATTTGACCTCATTCTTTTCTGAGTTTCCAGTTGTCTTGAAAGCATCATATCTCTAGACCTAGGCTATATAATTGTGATTCTCATAACTATTGCAATTTATTTTGTTTAATAGTCATATAGTTTCTGATAATGAAATGTGTTGGAAGTCGCTTACCTTTTCTTCATCCATATTTGTGTTTAATTGCTCATTTGACTTTCCGTTGTCTGATGTAATCGATTATGATGGACAGTAGGAAAAACTCCTCCTGGACATATTAAAATGTCATGTATGTTGTACATGACGTTATAGATGTGTGTGTGTGTGTTGATGAGGCCCAATAATTGCTACCTAACATTTATAATAACGTTTTGTCTAAGCATCTATACGAATGGTGTGCTGGTATTTAAATACAAACAACAACATATGTTTAAATAATGCCAAACAAGATAATATCCACATGACCTTACTTCAACCGATAAGGAAAAGCAAAAAGCTAAAGAGAGGAAGTCACAAACTATTGAGACGTAACCCCGTTTCCAAAGGGTTATGCCTCTCCAGTGCTTTCCTTTAGGTTACGTGACACACCAGAGAGGGGTCACACCACATTCATTCAGTGAGCTAAAGGCAAACGGAAAGCTCTGCTCCATACCACGGGAAAAAATGTGCGTGGCAAAAAATAAGAATTAGGAAAAATTATCCGACATCCGAAGAATATAAAGCAGTTAGCTAAATGGTTGTGAGAAGCTAAGCCAAGTAGTTCAGAAAATATTCAAACCCTATCTTATGGCGAAATATTGTTTACTGGCCAGGACAGCTTGCAGTGATGTTTTGTTGACAATCAATGCATAACATTTAAGACGTTAAAACCACGTTTTGCCGCACCTGCTAGCTAGCTAATTGGAAAGTTCCCCAAGTGAGTGAGGAAATGGACCCTACATCAAGATTTTCAGGTTTGTTGAATTGTTGTTTTATTAATGATTTTCATTGTCTGTCACTTCGACAAGCCAGCCTAGTCCTGCCACTTCTTTGGTAAACTGCCGGGGAAGTAGAAATAGCTAGCTAGCTAAAGAGCGAATGTAAGGACTGACATTGTACTTTCAAACATATAACAACATTGTTTACAACTAATTGTATGACACACCAAAACAGTGGAGTGTACTGACAGGAGCTGCCTAACTTCCACCTCTGATAACAGGTGCTGATCTCCCTCTATCCTCCCTACATCTCCTGGTGCCACCACTACGTCTGAAGTCTGCTTTCATGTGGCAAGTGGCTCAGCAGCATGACGTGATGCAGTATGGGAAGCTGGAGGAGTTTGTGACTGGTAACTAGAGATGGTTCCGGAGCTGCTGACCTTAAGGCAGAGGGTCCAACTCATCCTGGGACTGAGAGCGAGGGTGAGATGGGTGGAAGTGTTTAGGGTTGAGAATGGTGTAGGGTCGGGGGTGAAATTCAGACTTTTGTTCGCCCCTGGATCTCAGAGACAAGGGATGGTGACGTCTAGATCATGTCACAAATCCCTGCTTCAAAGGACTAGAATGACCTTGAGTGGAATATTGAGTATGATTTGACTACTACTTACAGTATGCCTGGGTTTAAACTACATAATGACTCTATCTCTGTGTTGGAGGTGTTCCCTGTGCAGTACAGCTCTAGGTATGGTACAGCGCTGCAGATACTGGTGTGGCAGTTCTTTGACAGACTGGAGGAGATGCTGCCAGTGCTCAACTTTACACAGTACTGATGCCACTCACAGGAGGTTGGTGACACCATCATTGGGGAGGACTGGCTCTTGGTAATGGCTGGAGCAGAATAAGTGCAATGGTATCAAACGGGGTTTCCATGTGTCTGATGCTATTCAATTTATTCCGTTCCAGACATTATTATAAACCGTCCTCCCCTCAGCAACCTCCACCCTATTAGATTTTTTTTTTTTTAAATGGCCCCTCCACGAATGAATAAACATCCGTAAGTATCAACAGAGTAGGGGTCCTGTGGGATTGGGCTGTGTTTTTCTCCATTCTTCAGGCATGCTTATGTAACCAGTGTGAAATGGCTGGCTAGTTAGCGGTGCATGCTAGTGGCATTTCAATCGTTGACGTCACTCTCACTGAGACCTTGAAGTCGTTGTTTCCCTTGCTCTGTGGCTTTTGTGGAGCGATTGGTAATGATGCTTTGAGGGTGACTGTTGTCGACGTGTGCAGGGGGTCCCTGTTCATGCCCTGGTTGGTGCGAGGAGAGTCCCTGGTTCAGGCCCTGGTTGGAGCGAGGAGAGGTCCCAGGTTCAGGCCCTGGTTGGGGCGAGGAGAGGGCCCTGGTTGGAGCGGGCCCTGGTTGGGGCGAGGAGCGAGCCCTGGTTCAGGCCCTGGTTGGAGCGGGCCCTGGTTGGGGCGAGGAGCGGGCTGCGGTTCAGGCCCTGGATGGGGCGAGGAGATGTCCCTGGTTCAGGCCCTGTTTGGGGCGAGGAGCGAGCCCTGGTTGGGGCGAGGAGCGGGCCCTGGTTGGGGTGAGTGGAAGGCCCTGGTTGGGGCCCTGGTTGGGGCGAGGAGAGGTCCCTGGTTGGGGCGAGGAGAGGTCCCTGGTTGGGGCGAGGAGAGGTCCCTGGTTGGGACGAGGAGAGGTCCCTGGTTTGGACGAGGAGAGGTCCCTGGTTTGGACGAGGAGAGGTCCCTGGTTTGGGCGAGGAGAGGTCCCTGGTTTGGGCGAGGAGAGGTCCCTGGTTTGGGCGAGGAGAGGTCCCTGGTTTGGGCGAGGAGAGGTCCCTGGTTTGGGCGAGGAGAGGTCCCTGGTTTGGGCGAGGAGAGGTCCCTGGTTTGGGCGAGGAGAGGTCCCTGGTTTGGGCGAGGAGAGGTCCCTGGTTGGGGCGAGGAGAGGTCCCTAGTTCGGGCTCTGGTTGGGGCGAGTACAGGGCCCTGGTTCTGGCCCTGGTTTGGGCGAGGAGAGGTCCCTGGTTTGGGCGAGGAGAGGTCCCTGGTTCAGGCGCTGTTCGGGGCGAGGAGAGGTCCCTGGTTCGGGCCCTGGTCGGGGGGGGGGGGGGGGGGGTTCAGGGCCCTGGTTGGGGAGAGGAGCGGGCCCTGGTTGGGGCGAGGACAGGGCCGTGGTTCTGGCCCTGGTTGGGGCGATGGGAGGGCCCTGGTTGGGGGGAGGGCCCTGGTGCGGGCCCTTGTTGGGGCGAGGCGAGGGCCCTCGTTGGGGCCAGTGGAGAGATAGAAGCTGTTCTACTTATTATTCTCTCCCTCTCAGACAGCATCTATTCTCAACCTGACCCCTACTGACCTGGAGGAGTGTGAGCAGTCTGTCTCTGTCTCTGACCCAGAGCATCTGAAGACACTGCTGCAGCATCATAGACATCCTGGACATCCTTTGTTGTCTGAGTGCTGTACTCAGATTATTGCATGGTGTGCTTTTTTGGTAAAGCTTTTTTGAAATCTAACAGAGCAGTTGCATTAAGGAGAAATATATCTCAAGTTCCATGTATAACACTTGTATTTTCATCAACATTTATGATGAGTATTTCTGTAAATTGAGTTGTTTTGTATAAATTGTTTTGTATAAATTTGAACTTTATCAAACAAAACATACATTTATTGTGTAACATGAAGTCCAATGAGTGTCATCTGATGAAGATCATCAAAGGTTAGTGATTTAATTTGATTTCTGCTTTTTGTGACTCCCCTCTTTGGCTGGAAAAATTGCTGTTTTTTTCTGTGACTTGGCTCTGACCTAACATAATCGTTTGGTGTGCTTTCGCCGTAAAGCCTTTTTGAAATCGGACACTGTGGCTGGATTAATGAGACGTTTATCTTTAAAGTGGTGTAAAATACTTGTATGCTTGAGGAATTTTAATTATGAGATTTCTGTTGTTTTGAATTTGGCGCCCTGCACTTTCACTGGCTGTTGTTGAGGTGGGATGCTACTGTCCCGAATATCCCAGAGAGGTTAAATAAGGATTTTTAAGCCTTGAGACAATTGTGACATGGATTATGTATGTGTGCCATTCAGAGGGTGAACGGGCAAGACAAAAGATTTAAGTGTCTTTGAACGGGGTATGGTAGTAGATGCCAGGCACACCGGTTTGTGTCAAGAACTGCAATGCTGTTGGGTTTTTCCACGCTCAACAGTTCCCTGTGTGTATCAAGAATGGTCCACCACCCAAAGGACATCTGGCCAACTTGACACAACTGTGGGAAGCATTGGAGGTGTTCCTAATGTTTGGTATGCACAGTGTACTCTATACATGGTCTCCTGAGTTGAAGTTTTTTGAGTAGCAGGGTCTAGGTTTGACTACCGCCTATCTTACAATAACATTGTGAAGTAACTTATCCCATCTTTTTGCTTTTTTGTTGTTGTTATTGAATTTCTCACTCCACTCCGTAACTAAATTTAGTGGACAGTTTCTATAACTGCACAACAGATTTCTGCATATTTTAAAAATAAAATTAAAAACATTATCTATCGTCTCATCAGCTGCTGACGACAATCTGCAATGGAACGTTGAACTCAGCCATTTTACTCTCCTGTGTTTTTGTACCTGCAGGACAAGCTAAAGCCGAGCCCCCACAGTCCCAGGTCTTCTCCTGCTCACAGTGTCAATTCTCTGACAGGCAATGGACTACCCTCCAAGAGCATGTCAGGAAGAACCATCTGAATGAGGACAGCAGGATCCTGTGCTCTGGAGAAGCTGGAGCTGAGAACAACTCTGCCTGTCAGTGAGAAAGAGAACTCCTCAGCCAAGAAGACCATAGTGAACAGGTACATTTGTTCCCAGTGTGGGAAGGGTCACAAAAAATAATCTGACCCGAGACACATTTTTTTAAACCTTTTTATTTAACTAGGCAAGTCAGTTAAGAACAAATTCTTATTTTCAATGACTGCCTAGGAACAGTGGGTTAACTGCCTGTTCACGGGCAAAATGACAGATTTGTACCTTGTCAGCTCAGGGATTTGAACTGGCAAGCTTTCGGTTACTAGTCCAACGCTCTAACCACTAGGCTACCGTGCCGCCGATATGAAACAGTTCACTCTGAGGCAAAGCCGTTCCATTGTGACCAGTGTGAGAAGAGGTTCCAATCAAATGTGGCTCTGAAATAGCACCATCGAGTTCACACTGGAGAAAGGCCATACATTTGATCACATTGTGGCAGGGGCTTTAGGAACACAGAGGTCTTGAAATCACATGTACACACTCACACTGGGGAGCGACCTTTTGTCTGTTCCATCTGTGGGAAGGGATGAAACCAACAGCGAATACTAGTTCTTGTGTACCGTTTTTGGAAATATTGTTTCGTACCTCAAGTGCCTTGTTGGTGCACTCACAAACACACACGGATGAACGCCCCAAAAGCTGTGAGCATTGTGGGAAGAGGTTGTGATCTCACAATACATCGGCGGATCCACACGGGCGGGCGGACATTCTCCTGCGTAGTGTGTGACAAATGCTTCACCTCCCACAGCGATCTTAGCAGACACAAGCGAATTCATACATGAGAGAAACCTTACAAGTGTAGAATGTTCACTGAAAGTGGCAACCTGAAAGTACACCAGCGGGTTCATCAGGAAAAAGCCACATTTACAGGTTTCAGTGAGTAATATCAGTACGGTCTACCACCAGTCACCAAGTGTGGCTGTTTTTTTTTTACCTCCTTTTTCTCCCCAATTTCGTGGTATCCAATTATTAGTAGTTACTGTCTTGTCTCATCGCTGCAACTCCGAAACACAACCCAACCAAGCTGCACTGCTTCTTAACACAGCGCACATCCAACCCGGAAGCTAGCCAGGTTGGAGGAGGAAACAGCCGGGTGTGTCGGAGGAAACACTGTACACCTAGCGACCTGGTCAGTGTGCACTGCGCCCGGCCCGCCACAGGGGTCGCTAGTGCGCGATGAGACAAACCCTCCCGACCAAACTCGGACGACACTAGGCCAATTGTGCATCGCCCCATGGACCTCCCGGTCGCAGCCGGCTGCGACAGAGCTGGGCTCTAACCCAGAGTCTCAGTGCCTTAGACCACTGCGCCACCCGGGAGGCCCTCTAGAACTATAGTTTGACCACGGAACGTGACTTGACAAAACCACCATATCATATACTGTTGAAGTCGGAAGTTTACATACACTTGGGTTGTCATTAAAACTAGTTTTTCAACCACTCCACAAATTTCTTGTTAACAAACTATAGTTTTGGCAAATCAGTTAGGACATTGACTTTGTGCATGACGCAAGTAATGTTTCCAACAATTGTTTACAGACAGATTATTTCACTTATAATTCACTATCACAATTCCAGTGGGTCAGAAGTTTACATACACTAAGTTGACTGTGCCTTTAAACAGCTTGGAAAATTCCAGAATGTCATGGCTTTAGAAGCTTCTGATAGGCTACTTGACATCATTTGAGTCAATTTGAGGTCTACCTGTGGATGTATTTCAAGGCCTGCCTTCAAACTCAGTGCCTCTTTGCTTGACATCATGGGAAAATCTAAAGAAATCAGCCAAAACCTCAGAAAAAAAATGTAGACCTCCACAAGTCTGGTTCATCCTTGGGAGCAATTTCCAAACGCCTGAAGGTACCATGTTCATCTGTACAAACAATAGTACGCAAGTATAAACACCATGGGACCACACACCCATCATACCTCTCAGGAAGGAGATGCGTTCTGTCTCCTAGAGATGAACGTATTTTGGAACGATCCCAGAACAGCAGCAAAGGACCTTGTGAAGATTCTGGAGGAAACGGGTACAAAGTATCTATATCCACAGTAAAACAAGTCCTATATCGACATAATCTGAAAGGCCGCTCAGCAAGGAAGAAGCCACTGCTCCAAAACCACCATAAAAAAAAAGCCAGACTATGGTTTGCAACTGCACATAGGGACAAATATCATACTTTTTGGAGAAATGTCTTCTGGTCTGATGAAACAAAAATATAACTATTTGGCCATAATGACCATCATAATATTTGGAGGAAAATGGGGGAAGCTTGCAAGCTGAAGAACACCATCCCAACTGTGAAGCAACTGATGAAACAAAAATCGAACTGTTTGGCCATAATGACCATTGTTATGTTTGGAGGGAAAAGGTGGAAACTTGCAGAACTTGAAGAACACCATCCCAACTGTGAAGCATGGGGGTGGCAGCATCATGTTGTGGGGGTGCTTTGCTGCAGGAGGGACTGGTGCACATCACAAAATAGATGGCATCATGAGGGGGGAAAGTTAAGCCCTGACCTCAATCCTATAGAAAATCTGTGGGCAGAACTGAAAAAGCATGTGCAAGCAAGGAGGCCTACCAACCTGACTCAGTTACACCAGCTCTGTCAGGAGGAATGGGCCAAAATTCACCCAACTCATTATGGGAAGCTTGTGGAAGTCTACCTGAAATGTTTGACGCAAGTTAAACAATTTAAAGGCAATTCTACCACATACTAATTGAGTGTATGTAAAGGTCTGACGCACTGGGCATGTGATGAAAGAAATAAAAGCTTAAATAAATTGACATTTCACATCCTTAAGATAAAGTGGTGATCCTAACTGACCTAAGACAGGGAACTTTTACTAGGATTAAATGTCTGGAATTAAGACCTGATCGGAAGACATGTGAAGGATTCCCGGCAATGTTTTTGTAGAGATTTTGTGTAAATGTCTATTCCTCATATTTGTTAGACATTGTCTTGAAGGCTTTATGAGCAGCATGTCAAATAAAGTGGTCCCAGCTTTTCTTTAGTTTGTAAGTGATCATTGAAACACAACAGGTTACATTTACTCCTAAATGATCTGCAACTGAGTGTTGTATTCTTGTTAGTCTGTCTTCCATTATGTTCAGCTAAGGACACCATGGTTACTGTATAGCTGCAATGTTTATTTAAAGGCTCACACACCTGCCATGAAAATACGCTGGGAAAGTGGCCGCCTTCTGTGCCTTGTAGTTTTTAAACGGTTCAGTGCAAGAAGTACAAAAATAAAAAATGCTGTCGCTATAAGGCATCAGTAGATAATCCACATAAACGGTATCTTAAATGCGTTCATGAATTATGATATCTTGAATCCCATTCAAAACTGTATTGGACATGGAAGTAAAACGGAAGAGGCGGTCACTTTCACAGCGAATAAATATTTTTTTAAATCCAGAACAGACCTTTGTTCAAATCCATGCGTATTTAATACCTACATATTTAAATACATAGTGTATTTTCAAATACACTGGCCAAATCAACTACTATGATTGTCTACCAATGGTATTTCAAAAATATAAAAATCTATTTTCAAATATAACTAAGCATTACAGACAGATGACCTGTGGACATTTGATTTATCTGACAATGCAGATTATTGGTGAGCAAGGGGAGCTGATAGGGGTTCGTTGCTGTTGGACTCATCTGACATGCCATCGTCCTCAACTGAGGAGAGGTCAGGTTCCGAGGCCAAGTCTGAGAAGGTGAAGTCTGGTACCTGCCAATGGAAAATGCAACTAAGTCCAACAAATGAAACAGCCTAATGGTATGTTCTTAAGACTACAAATAAATACAGGGAGGGTTGCATCATTCTTGCAAAACCTAGTCCTGGAAAAACATACCACTACTGTTCAGTTAGTTGAATCACTCAACTCCATATCCAAGAGATCTCAATGCATTACACACACAATTCACTGAAGCGGAAGATGGGTGCGACAATGTATAAAAACACCAAATTCCATTTTCTCATGCTTTCAAACCGGTGTATTTTCAAGGCAGCAAGACAACACACAGATATATTAACCCATTTATTAGACTTGTATAAAGATGAAAGCATACATGGTTATGCGCTAACATGAGTCTATAACTACTATATGGCAAGTTATGATTAAAACAGGATATAAAATGATGTCAAAAACAACCGTATCAAAAGCACTGTGCTGCATAAGACAAGGCATGGGCAAATGTATCTAGATTATTGAGCACACATGGAGCAACGTTCAGTCAGAATGCCTAAATATTGTCAAACAGTATGTCAACATTTATTCATCAACATGCTGAATAAATGCAGGCTCATTAGTGTGACTCAGGGATGTTTGATGAAGGAATAATACTGTGGGATATGATAGAAAGTTGTTAAACAGGCAGCTAGTGCTTAGAGTCCATGGATTTCATCGCCACCTCTGCGGGGGCTGGTGTCTTCTGGGACGGGGAAGATGCAGCGGTGTGGGGTGGGGCCAGCCGGGGGTAAAAGGGACCTACCAGCCAGTTGAGGGGTGTGTTGTTCACCAGGTAGTCCATGACGTCATCCAGCGACTCCTTCATCTTGTTCAGCTGGGCCTTGCTGCTGGCTAGAACACCATCCGACAGGTCACCGAACGCCGACGCCTTGCTGAAGCTGGAGTAGATTTGCGAGGCAGAGTGGCTAAGGGACAGCGCCTCCTCCTGGATGTTCTGTGGAAGGCCCTGCAGACCAGAGACTAGCGCCAGGCACGTTGTCTGCAGCTGCTGAGTGAGGGAGCGCGCCATCGCCAGGGTCCTCGATTCTATGTTCTGGGGGAGAAATAAGGAAGTCCATTTAATTCATCTATGTTCCCATTAAAATAGCCTTTCCCCAATGATTAGCCAAATAAAATAACTGAGATATGCAATTTAGATGCAACCTGCCAGAGGGTAGATGTACAATATGACTTGGCTAAAATAGTATTTTATGAGACTGCTCTGGAACGTGATCATTACCTCTGCCTCATTGCCATCTCCTTCATTAGACTTCCACTCGACCAGGGAGCTCAATTTGCCTTTCACCTTCTGGTTAGCTCCGTCAATATTCTTTCTGGCGTAATCAATCTAAAAGGGTTGGGGAAAAAATAGATAAAAAATATATATATAATGTTCCATCCATACAAAAATTATGTTTGTATTCTGTCTCAGTGTAAAACGAGTCTCATGAGATCTATAGGATCTTCATTTTCAATCATTTGAAAGAAAGGTCATCTCCTCATCCTCTGAAAATGTCCACATTCTATGGACAATTAAAGTTCTCGATGTCACTCACCAGGTCCACAGTGTGGTTGAGCTGTGAGATGGACTCCTGGCTGCGCTGCTTGGTGTCTTTCATCTGGGCCAGGGCCTTGTGGTACGCCCTCTTACGCAGCTTGGTAGACAGAGAGCCCAGACGAACATAGTAGTTAGGTGCATCCTTGGCCACGTCGAAGCCTTTCACCGTTTTAGCCTCCATTTCTGTCCAGATGAAAAGAGGAGCATGAAATAAAGCATTGCATTACTTTGAAAGTTTTATGTAAAAAACTTCAAGCGTCTTATAAAATCATTATTGTAATCATCATAAATGCTGACCTTGTATGTGTTTAGAAGTTATGCATTGTGAATATTTTCACACATTCTAGGAAATGGATTTATGAGTAGTTCACTTTCTAATAGAGTCCATTGACAACATTTTATGTTTTGGATTGTAGGAAAACATTGTGTACAGGATTATGCCCACTGAGCCACAAGTTAGAAGTCTGACACTCACCCAGCTCGTCCAGAGTGCGAGGCAGGTACTGGTCCACCAAGCGCTCAGAGGTGGTGAGGGCCGTGTCCATTCCACTACTGACCATCTGGGCCATGCGGCTCTCCATCACCGTGTTTACGCTACCACTGACCGCAGCCCGGGTCATCTGCACGCTGTCCTGCACAGCGCCCCTGGTCCGGTCCACCGCGCTAGTCAAGGTGTGGGACACACTGTCCTTGGCCCCCGTGACGGTGACAGACATCACGTCTTTGGCACCGGTCACTGCATCCTTGGTGTTGGCAACAATCTAAACAGGAAGATTTGGATTGAGAAAAAAAAAGGGTAATTTTTTCAGTTTATCCTTCATTTAAAAAGTGAGATCACATCGAGGTTGACATCTGATTTTCAAGTGAGCCCCGTGCTTTAAATGACCTCTAACTGACTAGACACTTTTTTACGACACAGGGAGAGCCAGATCCAAATGGGTGACCCGTCACTGGTTGTCACCCAGGGTACGAGTCATTACTCCTCCCTCTACGGTAGGCCTCCCTGACTGGCATGCGCTTGATTCGTTGTGAAGTGTGTTGTCGCGTTGCCAGTCAGTGCTAAGTAAAGACTGGGCAGTGAGTCATCACATACCTGATCAGAAGGCTGGTGAAGGATTGGCAAGGTCTTCTCAATCTTATCCAAACCTTTACAGGCCAGGTCATTGGCCATGGCAACTGGGGTCAGAAAAAGGCAGAAAATAATGAGCTAAATGTATCACATTCAAGGTTGGGAAGGGAGAGTAATAATTTGTATCACAACACATAAATACATACAAAAGAAAAAGTCTTACTGCTTCAAGGCAAGGCCTTACACATTACTGGGTAAAAGGTCATGTTGAGCAACAGCTCAGAGATGACTGGCCAGACTTCATGCTCCTTACAAATGAGGAAGTCGGACTCAATCTTCTCATCGTCACAAAAGGCTTGGCAGTTGACCTTTGTGTTAGTAATAAGCATGTGCTTATTCTGGCATCTCACAATAGAGTATTTTATTCAGTTTTTTTAGGTTTCTGGATTTTACCAATGAATCAAACAGATGAAACTCTATGTAGGTCTACATTAGTGAAAGTATACCAGGTTGCTATAGATTTGGAGACGGCTAGATTCTTACTTTGTGGCTCCAGCTTGCCGATGATGGGCGCTGCACCACTGAGGGCCACAGTGGTGATGGTTCGCACCCCCAGCTCGGCCACCTCGCACATGGACTTGAGGTAGGGGTGGTTATCCTTGGTGGTGCAGTAGGCACTGGACACCATGTCATAGGTGGAGCTCACCAAGGGGAGGCTGGCCACCCTCTCAACCACATTCTGGTGACAGTTGAAAGTGGATGTTAGAACACTCCGTCAACAAAATATCTCAAGTACAAAAAAATACTAGGTTACAGGTTGCTAAGGAGGTTAGGATGAGCAACCCAAATCCTATCCACTGGAGGCAATTAGCAAAATAATGATTGTGAATCCATGTCTGGGATACTGGTCCTGCCTACAGTAGTATAGTGTAAAACGGTGTAACTTGCTAGGATTTTTCACAATACTGGACAAGAAAACACAGAATCAATAAAAAAAAGTAATTATCAATGCCACTTGAACATGTTAGTTATTTGAATTTGTGTATGTTATATTCTGCTCTCATGTTTTATTTTTAGATACTTTAGTCCCAAAGTCAAACCTGATTATTGACGACTTCAACTGACTCCATGTCTGCAAACATAAGCAAGAGGAGAAAAGTAAATGTTATACAAAATTAAAAAGATAAAAAGAGAACTAGTTGATTATGATTATTTTCTGCTGACGAGACGAATTAAACTATCTACCTCTGTATGTTCTGACATACCCCACGACAGCATACACATTAGTGCAAGTGATATTGATTGATACAGTATAGCAAAGGTTACAGCAGCGCAGTCAAAATCGGAAGATGAACTCTCACGTTCGGACAGTTTTCCACAAAACACAACCACCGTCACTCATAAGCAGCCTATATAATAAAAACTATGAAAAATGTACCTACCAAATCCGTTGTGTAACTTTGGTAAATGATGTTCCCAGCAGTATAGTAACTCACTCTATATCAGGTTTGATTTGACAGTGAACAGACATCGTCCGTATTTATAATATCTGCTTCTCGCGAGATATTGGTCATAACTTGACGTGGTCGCCACTAAAAAATCTAGGGCAAAGGTAACGGGCACGAACTGCCCTGCATCACTTGAGAATAAATGATGTCAGACATACATTGTATGTGCTTTATACTTGATAGTCAACATCTAGTGTATATCCCATAGTGATATGGTCTATTTTCTTCAGTGCATACAATGTCATAACTTTCTGCTGTTTGGATTCTATTCTATGCTGGTTATGTTCAGAGAATATCTTTGAATCATAGTCCCTAAAAGTAGGTGCTGGCCATTTTGGATTATATCCCGAGCAAAAAGTCCTAGGATTCCATAGACTGACCAGCTATTGAACCTGGATTTTACAGTACTTGAGTCTTTACAGTCATGGGTGTCAGAATAATGGATACTTTTATCGAAACGTTTAGGTTGTATGGTACAGTCATTGGGCCCTGGACAGTGTGCCTATAATTACAATGCCTGTAATTAAGTGTAATTCATCTTTAGGCTGAGTCATCATGCCATGTGATTTTGAAATACTCAATACTTTGGTGTTACTCAATTAATTATTCCCCAGTTGGCTATTATTTTTGGCCATGCTCAAACGTCTGGTTTAAATAGATATTGAACTAAGATAGAAAATATCACTACATAACTGAACTAAACCCCATTTCCTTTGCCTTTTATAGTTATAAGCAGGAAGGTAGTGGTAAAATAGGATAAATTCTGAACACCATGGGTAAATAGGTGGGCATAAATCAATCAGCAACAAAAAATTGTAACCTTTATTTAACTAGGTAAGTCAGTTAAGAACAAATTGTTATTTACAATGACGGCCTACACCGGCCAAACACGGACGACGCTGGGCCAATTGTGCGCCACCCTATGGGACTCCCAATCACAGCCGGTTGTGATACAGTCTGGATTCGAACCAGGGTGTCTGTAGTGATGCCTCTAGCACTGAGAGGCAGTGCCTTAGACCGCTGCACCCTTCGGGAGCCCAAATGATCTATAGTAATAGGTGGTTAACCCTATTCACCAAATAAAAAAAGTTTACACTCCACTACGTCACTGGTTATAAAATGTAGGCTAGAACCTTCCAATGACTAAGTGACGTTTGTGATTACTACGCTGTACTGGTGTGAACTATGATACGATCACATAGTGTATTATAATCCAGAATGGATCATCATATCATTTTAATTGCCCAGCATGATGTGATGACAAGCAAAGTACAACCTATGGATCAAGAACAAACAATGAATGTCATCACTTTTTTTCATTCACTTTGTGATGTCACCATTGTACTAGTAGTTACTGATGTCTTGAATCTTGTACTATAGGTGCTCTAGACCTATAAGCGATATTTGCATTTGGAAATATTAGGAAAGTCTAACACAGCTTTAACTAATCAACAAGTTGAAGTTGTCTAGCAGCAATGCATAATCAAAGTGTAACTTTGTGTTTTTGTCACATTGGGTTTTGTTATTAGGCCTAGGCTATGTCTAGCATGTGACATGAGAAACTGACAAGATGATGTATTTGTACAGGATGTGGTAGGTTTTGTAATCCCAACTTTATATAAATGTTTACTCAATGTTGATTGATAGTGAAATCAGCTCCAATGGCCTGTTAAGTGTTATCAAAGTTCAATGTCCTATTTTGACTTCCTTGACTGCATCTGTCATGCCACAGCTTTACAGTTTAAAGTTAACTCTCTCGCTCTCTCTCAATGTGATTCAATCATGTAATATGAAACCAAGCGGGTAGTACGATTGTGATTGTGTTGATAATGAAAGAAACAGGATATGGCTGCCTCTGTGTGGACTTTTTGAGACATTGCAGGCTAAGATTGGAAATGCTTTTGGATTAGGGTCCACTCACTACATACTGTATTATGGGCCTTATGCCCAGCGATGCATTAATGGCATAATGGAATTGATTTAATATAGGTTGAGGTCACTATGACAAATCCACAGAAATATAATGAGAACAGCCCAGATATCAATGTCATAAAGTCTGTCACATCCAAAGAATTTGTTCCAATTCTATGATCACACTTGTGGAACAAGCCTAATTATGACACAAAAACAATAGCCCATTCTCAAATATTAAATTGCAAGCTTGGAATCATTATTCTCTCAAAACACTGTTATAAAAAAATGCCGAAACCATGGCAATCCAATGCATGTGCCAGATATGCACCAATATCCCTACCGACCGGTGCACTCACCCAGCGCTTTCAGCTGCAGTCTACTGCTTTTTTTGGCTAGGAAAGGGTAACAGATGGACAGCACTGCAACTACGACACGGCCTAGGTCATGGAGATCGCACACTGACTCAAAATCTGCTGCAACATGTCTCATGGCCTATTATAACTGGTAACCTACACTGACTGTACAAAACGTTAGGGGAACACCTTCCTAATGTTGAGATGCACCCCCTTTTTCCCTCAGAACAGCCTCAATTCATCGGAGCGTGGATTCTACAAGGTGTCGGGTGCTGGCCCATGTTGACTCCAATGCTTCCCACATTTAAGTCAAATTGTCCTTTGGGCGGTGGACCATTGTACTTTGGGCGGTGGACCATTCTTGAGACACACAGGAAACTGTTGAGTGTGAAAAACCCAACAGAGTTGCAGTTTTTGACACAAACCAGTGCGCCTGGCACCTACCATACCCCGTTCAAAGGCACTTAAATATTTTGTCTTGCCCATTCAACCTCTGAATGACACACATACACAATCCATGTCTCAAGGTTTAAATATCCTTTAATATGTCTCCGCCCCTTAATCTACACTGATTGAAGTGACATCAATAAGGGATCATAGCCTTCACTTTGATTTACCTGGTTAGGCTATGTCATGGAAAGTGCAGGGGTTCCTAATGTTTTGTACCGTCAGTGTATGTCAATCATTAATCTCCACTCCAATTTCGTAATTGGAGTGGACATGGAATGACCTATATATCTGCTGTTCATTCATTTAAATGTAACTATTTTTGTTTACTAAAAGTAGCTGTACTTTATGTAATCCATTTCCACCACAAAACCCCTAAAAATGATCCTCTAGTACAGAGCAAAAGGACAGCCGCGTCCAGAACTTCTCACCCTCATCAAATATGGACAGCACTGCGTCTTCGCTCAGTGCTTCAAACGCGCCAGTTAGAGAGGGAGTAATCCACTTGCATTTATTTTTTAGAAGCGCTCTGTCACTACGCACTTCATTTGTAGCCTACTACAACACAATACATGTTCTTCTGGTCAATCATTTCAAAACTGTTTGGTACGATGGATTGGGTCACAACGCCCGAGCGTAAAGCGTAAAGATGCGCAGGGATATTCCATGAGGGCGATGTTTCAAGGTATATCCAGAATTTGGAGATGCCCACCTTTGCCAAGGAGGTAAGATTAATGTTTAAACTTTGCGGTCGTTAATACATCGGAGTTCCTATCTGATCGTGCATGGGTGCGAGTTATATTCTGGTGATAGCGAGAGTAAACTATATGACTGATAAATCGTTGATGAGAGGAAGAAAAAACTGGGTATGGGTTGCAATGCATGTTTACTTGAAGGTAGGGTAGGCTTAGGGCTATGCCTTCCAAAAGAATGCAAACATACTGACGGAACTGATTAAACGACATTATCAAGTTTAAGGGTTGTAGACTTGATTTCCATGCTGTGTGGGAGCAAATAATTATTTGAATGTAGCTGAGAGACACAAAATAACTGGAGATCAATATAATTTCAATATTTTTCTGATAAGAAAAACTACATTCCATTACTGTTTTGAACACCAACTTGGCCTAAAGCATATTCTCAACAACACACTCTCTTGGCCATTCTAACCAATCCCAACACTTAATCCCTTTTTCTTGGTAGGAAGCACCACTGTTTACAAGGATCCCATCCAGAGGAGCCGTGTGTCCTGATCCCAGGCTGCATGGTCTCGGAATACCAGGAAAAGTACCCTGCCTACTGCAACACTGTTGTCCGTGCAGCCAAGAAGCTGAAGAATGAGTACCAGCCAATGGAAGGAAAGATATCCAACATGACCACTTTCAGGTAAGAGACAAACACATAATTCATCAAAGACGATATGATATTCTGATTCTGACAACATTCCCTCTTTAATAGTTTGCGTAGTTCATTCAGTCTGCACGTTGCAAGTCATGAGTGTAACGTCTTTAATGTCTTTCAGGTCAGACTACGTGGCCAATGAAGTGACCCAGAGGCCACCAAAGGTCACCAAGTTGTATGTGCCACCTGATGGGAGAATGAGACACAGCAGCACTTACGTCAGGGACTACCCAACTCACCCTGTTCAGAAGCACATCGTGACCAAGCCAGATGGGTACCATCCGCCCACAGTAAAGATGGTTGCCCAGTCTTTATACAAAGGTACAGTATGTGCGTCTTCGGGAATGTCATCAGATACCAATAACCTATAGATTTCAAATGAAACTAAGTCCTCTCTTTCATTATTATTTTCAGAGGATTTTCGAGAATGGCAAATCCAGAAAGTCCAACCCTACAGGACGCGTGACAACCTGAAGTTGAACAACAGCAAATTTGAGGTGACCACCACCTATCAAGACGAATTCTGCTACAAGGGCCCAGCCGAGGCCAGGGAGAGATTCAAACCAGCCCCCGATGCCCCAGAGACCCTGCCCTTCGATGGCGCCACCAACTACCAGACGCAGTATATGTCCCATCCTGTCTAGCCCAGGCAGCCCAAGGAGAAGGCCGTCTACAGGCCCACCAGCGCCCCCCTCAATGGGGTCTCCACCTACAGGCAGGACTCTCTGGGCCTGCCGGCCAAGCCCGTCAAGCCCTTCAGGGCCAAGGTGGCTTGGGAGAACAGCCCGGCAATCTTTCAGGGGACCACCGAGTTCCATGATCAGTACAAGTCCTGGCCCCTGCAGCCCAAGCACCGGCACCATGCTCAGGGCACTATGGTTGGTCTGCCCACAGCTCATGCTGACCATGTCGGTCAGCTCATGCTGACCCCCGGTCGAGGCCTGGACAAAGGAGGCCAGGGCACCCCTCCAGACCAGGTCCACCATGAAGGAGCACTACCATGCCTGGGACATGTTGCGTCCCCGCCCCACTTTACACAAAGATGAGCTAGAGAAACCCATGGGGGCTTTCGCCAAGACCACCACCTTCCACTCAGCATACACACCCAAGACAGCCCAGCGCACCACTAGCTTCAAGCCCACTCAGACGCTGCTGAGTCCCCAGGCCATGAATGAAGACTGTCTGTCGCCCCACCTACACGCCCAAGGAGATCCCATCTTGCCCAGCCTGGGATGGCTGTACTCCTGGCTTTGAGTACAGCTCCATGGGGGCTGGAGGACACAGGCTGTACCGGACCATCTCGATACAGGAAACAGGGCCGAGTCAGCTGGCCGCAGCCACGAGCGATAAGTCTCCTTACTCCCACAAGCAGGAAGAGCTACATGGTCCCCAGCCAAGCCAAGAGGGTGCCAGAGTCCTGACTACTAACCTGTACACACACAGCTAGCTAGAGGACTTTCTTATTTTTCTATTCAAATAGAGCACCTTTGGTATTTTTATAGTCACATTTTAAAAAATTTGATAATGCTAGTTGTGCATTTTATTTATTTTATACAAAGACATCAGAAATTCTTACTTGAACATTACATCGTTAAGCTTTTTGCTATTTTATGTTACATAAGTTAACAATGTGGACACGAACGTTAAAGATCAGACACCATATAGCATAGTAACGCACCAGATGCAGCAGAATGTGTGTACCAGCAATATAATCACTGAAGTTTTTATTAATGAGCTGAATAAAAAGCCAGTCCATTAAAGGCCCAATGCAGCTGTTTTTATCTCAATATCAAATCATTTCTGGGTAACACTCCATCCTGGTTACTGTGTTATCTGGGTGAGGGTGGTAAGTACCTTAGTGTGATTGTTTTCAATTAAAATGGTCAAAAAGAAACAAAAATAGCTTCTTAGCAAAGAGCAATTTCTCAAGCAAGAAACCGTCTGGGAGTGGTCTGTGTGGGGACGGGAAAACTGAAAACAAGCTGTTATTGGCAGAGAGGTTTGGAACTCTTTGTTGGTCTATTAACTCATTTATCTCCTGGTGATGTCTCCAGGCAGGCTGAAACTCCATCCCACCAAAACTGACAGAAATTTAAAACAGCACTTTAACTAAAAGGGCATTTTCACAGTGTGGAAACGCATAAAACACAGGAAATTCACTTTTTTTTTTTTTACTTCACTGGGCCTTTAACCACCAAAATGTATGTTTATTAATTAGAAAATAGGTACATTACTTCAAAAAGAAAAGTTTATCGGTGCCATGACAAATTACAGAAAACAGATCTTGGGCGAAGCTCTGAGCAAGTTTTGAAATCCTATGTACAGCATATATACATTCATATTTCATAACTGAAATCTGGACAGCTCTCACCTACAACACAATAAAAGAAGACTAGTGAGCGAACCTATTCGCAATTTAAATAATGCAGCTGCTTTCTGCTTGTAGAACATACATAACCTTCCAGTTAGTGGAACTGAAACTACATTGGACAGAATGGCTGTTTAAAAAATAAACAACGTTACCATGAATTATTAAAATTCTATTTTAAAACCATGGCTTCTCTGCTTGTACCACTCATGAACAGTAAAACAAAAACATCAAACTATTTAGGAATGACAAAATGGCCGACATTTCAATAAACTCTTAGGGAAGAAAAGGATTCAGAAAATGATTCAGAAAATAAAGGACGCACAGTAGAACTTGACAGTCTTGATCAGTCTTCCATGAAGCGGATGTGCTTAGTGGCCTCCTTGGCCCGGGCTATGATGATTTTCTCGGCTTTGGAAATGAGCTGGGGCAGAAACAGAGATGAAAGGGAGACATTGCTCTGTTAAAATCAATTTTAACGCCTAGAATAATATGAGTCAACAACATGCTCATTCAAAAATGGTTTTCCTCAAAAGAAAAAGGTTGGGTGCTGCTAGAGATACTTGTAAATAATCCATAAAAAAATGTAAATAGGACGGAACTCTACCTTCTCTGTGCCCCGTTTCTTGTCTCTGGGCCGGTTCAACTTAGCTTGGCGGTCCACCAGGATCTTCTGCCAGTACCTTTGTTCATGGTCGCCTACAAGTACAAATTAATGAAGAAATTAGCAATTGTCCATTTCAATGTAACCACCAGCCCTTCCACTGGAACGCAGCAGCACATGAAAACACACCCGAACATCTCTTTCCAAAGTGCAACAAATAATTCAGCTACATTCTTCTCTTAATAAGCAAATGAAGCCAAAACAGTCAGACATATTTTGGTTAAGATGTCCTTCATGGATATGCTTTCTTGATCCTCAAATTAAGATGCAGTAAGGGGACTCGAAAAACGTCATATAATAATAATATATAATAATTAATTACTGTATGAAATAATATAATAATAAAATGCCATTTAGCAAATGCTTTTATCCAAAGGGACTTAGTCATGTGTGCATTTTACGTATTGGTGGTCCCGGGAATCAAACCCACTATCCTGGCATTGCAAGAGCCATGCTCTACCAACTGAGAGACAGGGGACCAGCAATTGTTAATTAACAGATATTACAGTGCATTTGGAAAGTATTCAGACCCCTTGACTTCTTCCATATTTTGTTACATTACAGCCTTATTCTAAAATGTATTAAAATGTTTTTCTCCCCTCAAAATCTAAACATAATATACCATACCAGGCTTTTAGAAATGTTTGCAAATGTATAAGAAAGAAAAAAAAAATAAAAATCACATTTACCTAAGTATTCAGACCCTTTGCTCAGTACTTTGTTGAAGCACCCTTGGCAGCAACTACAGCCTTGAGTCTTCTTGGGTATGACGCTACAAGCTTGGCACACCTGTATTTGGAGAGTTTCTCCCATTCTTCTTCTCCCAGATCCTCTCAAGCTGTCAGGTTGGATGGAGAGTGTCGCTGGACTAGAGGTCGACCGATTAATTGGAATGGTCCATTCCGATTAATTAGGGCCCATTTCAAGTTTTCATAACAATTTGTATTTTTGGAAAACGATCATGGCCGATTACATTGCACTCCACGAGGAGACTGCGTGGCAGGCTGACTACCTGTTATGCGAGTGCAGCAAGGAGCCAAGGTAAGGTGCTAGCTAGCATTAAACGTATCTTATAAAAAACAATCAATCTTAACATAATCACTAGTTAACAACACATGGTTGATGATATTACTAGTTTATCTAGCTTGTCCTGCGTTGCATATAATCGATGCGGTGCCTGTTCATTTATCATTGAATCATAGCCTACTTCGCCAAACGGGTGATTCAACAAGCGCATTCGCGAAAAAAGCAGTCGTTGCACCAATGTGTACCAAACCATAAACATCAACACCTTTCTTAAAATCAATACACAAGTAAATATTTTTAAACCTGCATATTTTGTTAATATTGCCTGCTAACATGAATTTCTTTTAACTAGAGAAATTGTGTCACTTCTCTTGCGTTCTGTGCAACAGAGTCAGGGGATATATGCAGCAGTTTGGGTCGCCTGGCTCGTTGCGAACAGTGTGAAGACGATTTCTTCCTAACAAAGACAGCCAACTTCGCCAAACGGGGGATGATTTAACAAAAGCGCATTTGCAAAAAAAGCACAATCGTTGCAAGAATGTACCTAACCATAAACATCAATGCCTTTCTTAAAATGTATATATTTTTAAACCTGCATATTTAGTTAAAAGAAATTCATGTTAGCAGGCAATATTCAACTAGGAAAATTGTGTCCCTTCTCTTCCATTCATTGCACGCAGAGTCAGGGTATATGCAGCAGTTTGGGCCACCTGGCTCGTTGCGAACTAATTTGCCATAATTTTACATAATTATGGCATAACATTGAAGGTTGTGCAATGTAACAGGAATATTTAGACTTCTGGATGCCACCCGTTAGATAGAATACGGAACGGTTCCGTATTTCACTTTGTTTTCGAAATTATAGTTTCCGGATTTGACCATATTAATGACCTACGGCTCGTATTTCTGTGTGTTATTATATTATAATTAAGTCTATGATTTGATAGAGCAGTCTGACTGAGCGGTGGTAGGTAGCAGCAGGCTCGTAAGCATTCATTCAAACAGCACTTTACTGAGTTTGCCAGCAGCTCTTGGCAATGCTTCAAGCATTGCTCTGTTAATGACTTCAAGACTATCAACTCCCGAGATTAGGCTGGTAATACTAAAGTACCTATTAGAACATCCAATAGCCAAAGGTCTATGAAATACAAATGGTATAGAGAAATAGTCCTATAATAACTACAACCTAAACCTTCTTACCTGGGAATATTGAAGACTCATGTTAAAAAGGAACCACCAGCTTTCATATGTTCTCATGTTCTGAGCAAGGAACTGAAATGTTAGCTTTTTTACATGGCACATATTGCACTTTTACTTTCTTCTCCAACAAGTATCTAAGTATCTGACTGAGCGGTGGAAGGCAGAAGCAGGCGCGTAAACATTCATTCAAACAGCACTTTCTTGCGCTTTGCCAGCAGCTCTTTGTTGTGCGTCAAACATTGCGGTGTTTGACTTCAAACCTATCAACTCCCGAGATGAGGTTGGTGTGACCGAAGTGAAATGGCTGGCTAGTTAGCGCGCGCTAATAGCGTTTCAAACTTCAATTACTCTGAGCCTTGGAGTAGTTGTTCCCCTTGCTCTGCATGGGTAACGCTGCTTCGATGTGGTGGCTGTTGTCGTTGTGTTGCTGGTTTGAGCCCAGGGAGGAGCGAGGAGAGGGACGGAAGCTATACTGTTACACTGGCAATACTAAAGTGCCTATAAGAACATCCAATAGTCTCTAAGGTTAATGAAATACAAATGGTATAGAGGGAAATAGTCCTATAATAACTACAACCTAAAACTTCTTAGCTGGGAATATTGAAGACTCATGTTAAAAGGAACCACCAGCTTTCATATGTTCTGAGCAAGGAACTGAAACGTTAGCTTTTTTACATGGTACATATTGCACTTTTACTTTCTTCTCCAACACTTTGTTTTTACATTATTTAAAACAAATTGAACATGTTTCATTATTTATTTGAGACTAAATTGATTTTATTGATGTATTATATTAAGATAAAAGTGTGTTCATTGTTCATTCAGTATTGTTATATTTGTCATTATTACATATATATACACACACACACACACACACACACACACAGAGGTCGACCGTAGAGATACCAATACCAATTTATTGGAGGTCCTCCAATAAATTGGTATTGGTATCGAAAAATCATAATCGGTCGACCTCTACGCTGGACAGCTATTTTCAGGTCTCTCCAGAGAGGTTTGATCGTGTTTAAGTCCGGGCTCTGGCTGGACCACTCGTGGAAATTCAGAGACTTGTCCCGAAGCCACTCCTGCGTTGTCATGGCTGTATGCTTTGGGTCATTGTCCTGTTAGAATGTAAACCTTCTCCCCAGTCTGAGGTCCTGGGTGCTCTGGAGCAGGTTTTCATCAAGGATCACTCTGTACTTTGCTCCGTTCATCTTTGCCTCGATCCTGACTTGTCTTCCAGTCCCTGCCGCTGAAAAACATCACCACAGCAGGATGCTGCCACCACCACGTTTCACCGTAGGGATGGTGCCAGATTTCCTCCAGACTTGGTGCTTGGCATTTAGGCCAAAGAGTTCGATCTTGGTTTCTCATGGTCTGAGAGTCCTTTAGGTGGTGCCTTTTGGCAAACTCCAAGCGGGCTGTCATGTGCCTTTAACTGAGGAGTGGCTTCCGTCTGGCCACTCTACCAAAAAGGCCTGAGTGCTGCAGAGACGGAAGGTTGGAAGGTTAACCTTCTGGAGGAACTCTGGAGCTCTGTCAGAGTGACCATTGGTTTCTTAAATTTCCCGATTGCTCAGTTTGGCTGAGTCTTGGTGGTTCCAAACTTCTTCCATTTAAGAATGATGGAGGCCACTGTGTTTGGGGACCTTCAATGCTGCAAACATTTCCCCAGATCTGTGGCTCGACACAATGCTCTCTCGGAGCTCTGCTTCGACCTCGAAGGCTTGGTTTTGCTCCGACATGCACTGTGAACTGTAGGACCTTATATAGACAGGTGTATGCCTTTCCAAATCATGTCCAATGAATTGAATTTACCACAGGTAGACTCCAATCAAGTTGTAGAAACATCTCAAGGATGATCAATGGAAACAGGAGGCACCTGAGCTCAATTTCAAGTCTAATAACAAAGGGTCTGAATTAATATGCAAATAAGCTGTTTTTTATTTTTAATACATTTGTCATTATGGTGTATTGTGTGTAGATTGATGAGTAAATCAATTTTAGAATAAGGCTGTAATGTAATAAAATGTGGAAAAAGTCAAGGGGTCTGAATACTTTCCGAATGCACTGTATATAGCCATTGCCTCTTTTCAGATGTAGTAAATAGTTTATGGCCCCGTTTGAACTCTCCCAAATACATCCATCCCTTCTCCCATCCTTGAAAGAAATCACTAATCTAATATGATTTGATCGGCGTGAGCAAGGCTACCTCTGTGTTGCTGTCACTAGTCATGTCAGCGCTTGCCTCAAAGAAGGGAGGAAGAAAGGTTGCAAATAAAGATTATTTGAACAGGGCCCTTGGTGAACTATAGTGGTAGTAGTGGGAGAGTCAGCCTACCAGAAAGGATCTCCAGCTGCCAGCTGTGTTTGTGCTGCAGCTCGGTGCGAGCGTCAATGATGGCCTTGGCCTCTGCTGGAGTCTTGAAGCGGACGTGACCCTCGGCGTCCCCCTCTAGGGTGTCCACATACACCACTGGGGACACCTCAGAGAGAGCGTCCTAGATACACACAAACTTGGAGTTAGAAGAACACATGGCTCTAATAATTTGTATGTGAAACAATGAATGCATAATAAACATGGTAAAAGAAGAGCGTTAAAAGCTCATCTCTACCTTGATGACTTTTCTGCCAGGTAAGGGTGTGGTGTGGGTGATCCTGACGATGCAGCCACTCTCAAACTGAGGGCCAAGGGGGCTCTCCTTTTCACCTGCTTTCATACTCTCCTCAGCTTAGGAAAAAAAAATGGTGAAGAAGACATAATATTGTGTGTGGAAATGGTCAACTGTATGGGAACCGGTTTCAAATGATTTTCAGCATTTATTCTGATGTAATATGTGGACAGCAAACTAACATGTGACTCAGTATCAATATGTGGGAGATTTATATGAGAGTACTAGGGGATTTAAACATGCAGAAGTTGTACTACTGACAGATAGGTAAGTAGTGGATAAATATTAGGCACTAACGAGATGTCTGTTTCTGTTGGAGACTGGTGTCCATCTCCATTTTCTCTCCTGCTCCTGCCCCCTTGTGGTGGAACTTGGTCAGGCAT
This sequence comes from Oncorhynchus kisutch, assembly GCF_002021735.2. Taxonomy (NCBI): domain Eukaryota; kingdom Metazoa; phylum Chordata; class Actinopteri; order Salmoniformes; family Salmonidae; genus Oncorhynchus; species Oncorhynchus kisutch. The sequence goes on from NC_034182.2 coordinate 32,456,804, forward strand.
GCCTTCAGAGCTCCCATGCTCCTCTTCTGCAGGGTCAGATACTCCACCTTCAACTTCAGCCAGTCTTTCCTTCCATCCAGACAGCAAAAGAGAGAGAAGGAGGAAGAGAAAGAAGAGAACGAGAGAGAGCAAGCTCTCGATTTGAATAACAATATCTTGTCTAACACTGGGGTATTGGATTGTTCAATAAAGATGCTATGGTTTAGACCAATTTAATTAGGGATTTATTTAGATTAAATCAATGCCATTGGTCTGATTGACTCAGAGCAGGCTATTAGTCATAAAGATGCATGAAGGTTCTTACTTGGAGAGAACCCGGAGAGGAATGACCTCTTCACCAATCTTCGCCCTCTCCTTGTGCTTCTTCTTCCTCTTCCTCTTAGCTTTTAGCAGGGAGTCGTCCATCTTCTCCTCCTCTTCCTCCTCAACCTTGACAGGCAAATCTGAAGACACCAGATTACTATTAGGCATTATTTGTCTCTGCTGACCAGTAGACCATCTTTTGGACTGGATTTAGTCAAAACTGCCCACATGTACTTTCTTGTACCCAAAACCAGTGATTTTATCTGTTCACAAGCAATGTGTAGGTTCAATACAATGAAGATCCTTACCTTTCCCATCACACTCCTTCACCTTGTCTTCCTCCTTCACCTTGCCCTCCTCCCCCTCGCTCATCCTTCTCAGCTTAGCGGGCATGTCTCCCTGGACGTCACTCTCTGAGCTTTCCCCTGCCTGGGACCGCCGTCTCTTCTTCTCTAGCCTTTTGGCCGGGGCCTTATCTGTGCCCCCCTCAGGTGCTACAACCTCTGCACCCTCGGCCGTGCATTTCCTCTTCCTGTCAGAGGGCTTAGACTCAGATTCTATTTCTTGTTCTTTGGCCCCGCCCACTGTTGTCTCAGCCTGTGACGGGGTGTCCTCTTTGGTGCTGCCCCGGGACTTCTTCTTCTTCCTCCTTTTCTTTTCCTCTTCCTCGTCTGCAAAAAACAGACACAGTAGTTTAACAGATGGTAAAGGGCTTTAACTTGACACTTAAATGTTGGCACTTAACTAAAAAGCTTCCAAAATATGCATTTGTTGTAATTGTGTGTAGTCACTCTGGAGTTAACCAGCAATGCTTTATTCTTCCCAATACCCACCTAGTGTGGTGTTCAGGGTGGGTGGATCGGGGATAGGCTTCCTGTTCTTGGTCTTAGGGAAGATGCCAGGTTTCCTGGGGGCGTCCTCTGGAGGGTTGTTCAGCATCTGGACGAGGAGAACATGGTTAGTTCTCTACCTTATTACTAGGTAGGACACATTCATTTGATCACAAAAGTCATTACAGAGGAATCTTTATATCTCACCTCTATGGCTTTCTGTGCTTCCTCTTCCGTCTCAAACTCAATGAAGGCGAACCCTTTGGAGTGGCCCGTGGTTTTGTATCTCGGTACACTGACGTAAACCACATTTCCACATTTGGTAAACACTCGTTCTAGCCAGTCGTGTGTTACTTTCTTGGGCAGAAGCTCCTGGGGGAAAAATATATTTATTTAATATAGCGTTTTTTATTCAAAGGACCACATCATGACTTGACAAACATGAACAAAACTGGTATTTACCACATAGACTGTTCGGTTGTCTACATCTTTCGGATCCTCTCCAATTGGACGCTGCCGTCGCACTTTAGTTCCCTCTAGGTTGACCTGAAAGACCAAAACAGATCACAGTGAACACCATACGTCTAAGATTTCAATACAAAATTCCAACCAGCAACTGAAAAACAGATTATGTACAGTAATACTTGACCTCAACTACAGATGAATTTTTCAGTGCCCTTGCAATCAATTTGCAATCAGTTGTCAGATTTTTCATTCGGTTGAAGGATGTCAAAACAGATATATCAACATCTGTAGAAAATAAAACCACTGTTAGTTGACAGGGACATAATTCCAAAGGAGCAGTACAGGACAAGTGAGAATAGGATGATTGTTGTACGTTATCCCTTAATCTCCATCACAAATCTGGGCCAAAATTCTACCCTGACCACAAGATAGACTAAACACTTATTGTTGGTGTTTTCAGCTATGTTAGCGTGGTCCCGGATCTGACACTGACTCAACTCCAGCCACTTTAATAATGGGAATTGATGGGAAATGATATAAATATATCACTAGCCACTTTAAACAATGCTACCTTATTTAATGTTACTTACCCTACATTATTCATCTCATATGCATACGTATATACTGTACTCTATATCATCGACTGCATCCTTATGTAATACATGTATCACTAGCCACTTTAACTATGCCACTTTGTTTACATACTCATCTCATATGTATATACTGTACTCGATATCATCTACTGTATCTTGCCTATGCTGCTCTGTACCATCACTCATTCATATATCCTTATGTACATATTCTTTATCCCCTTACACTGTGTATAAGACAGTAGTTTTGGAATTGTTAGTTAGATTACTTGTTGGTTATTACTGCATTGTCGGAACTAGAAGCACAAGCATTTCGCTACACTCGCATTAACATCTGCTAACCATGTGTATGTGACAAATAAAATTTGATCTGTTTGTGCCGTCTTGCCATTTGTCAACTCAATGACCGTAGGAGTTGGCAAGACAGCACAAACAGATCTGGGATCAGGCAACAGCTACGTAGGATGGGACAATGACGCCAAATGCTGCCCATTACAACTACTTACATCCATCTCGTGACTCCTCAATGAGTCGTCTTAGAAACCTGTCCTTGTGAAGGTTGACATCCCCAAACCAGAAGTCCACCTGCTTCTTCACGTCTGCAAGCAGCTGTTTCACACGGGACCTCTTCTTCTTCTCATTCTCTTTGTTCTTTCCACCTGGGTTCATGGTAGATGATAGGGCACCACCTACGACTCTTTCCTCTGTGTCTACCATTATGTGTTTAACTACACCTGTGAATGATCATATCGCATGATATATCGCATACTCAAGGCTGAGTAACATTGCCAATACCTTCAGTGCATTCATTCATCATTAGTTATCTAGTGTTTTGAATTCTACAAGTGAGAACACGGAGTCTACGTTATGTAGCTAATGTGCATGCTTATATGTATTTAGCTCATTCGAACTAAGTTAGCTAACAACCTAATTAAACGTTAACTTCCTAGCGACTTACGCAGTCTAACAAATAACAGTATGGCTGTTTCAAAAGATTTTAGAAGGTAGCAAATCAAACAGAAGACATTACCTTATTATCTGCGGCAATAAGTAATCATTTAGCTAGCTATATTTTAGAATTCAGAGCTACTGGCGTGTATGTTTCGTTTTCCAGTGAGGTCCTCGCACAGTTGAGAAATAGTCGCTCAACCTTTCTTGACGAATAATTAATTAGTTAACACACTATAATTTAGCAAATTAGTATACCCAAATTACAAATGTGATTATACATATCAGAGGAAATGCGTTAAACACAGGTAATAGTACCAAAAGCTAAATTAGATGGTCTGTATTTCTCTAAAAAGGCTTTCCTTTGGAAACCTATTTTGTCTCTTCTTGATGACGTTTCCTCCACGGGAATACGAAAAAAGGAGCGAAATACAAAAATACGTGTTCGAGAGGATCAAAACCATAATGTGTCATGGGTAAATTGTGACTGACTGACGGATCTACAAATAACAATGAGATGTATTGAGGATGCAAGGTTCTTTGTATTGTAGATCAGTCATTCGGAAATCGCCTGCACTTTCGGCTGCAATGTAGAACAAGCCTACAGACACATCGTTATGTCATGTACAACTAAACATAATCAAAACCTTCTATTTTGCTACCATTTAGATTAGAACCTTGGAGACAGTGTCATGAGCCCGTGTCGTTGTTTTCCCCTAGTTTGCCTTAAAGCTAAAATCCTTCATTCGTTTTTCAGCTATACAGCACTGCTGCCCAGCCACTTTTTCTATAGGCCTATTACGAAGGGATGAGGTTGGCTCTATGGTGAACAAACCATGTTATGGATTTAGAATATTTTTTAGACATGTGTGAATGCTTATGGCAAAACTGTTTTATTTTAAAATCTTAGCATTTATTTTGCCTCATGAAAAGATTGATAACGCCACAAAGACATACACACGCCCATCTCTCTGTTACGTCATGTACAACCATTGTGTAGCCTATCATTATTAATTGACATCCCACCACAGAAACATTTTCATCAATTCAGCACAGAGATGGATGAAGAAACAGTAAGTTCCTTATGTCGCTTATTGAAAGCTATGGCTATATTTCTAAATATTTCTTACTTTGCCTAATGCAAAATATAGTCAAAACCTTGTGTTTTGCTACCATCCAGATCAGAACGGACAGATAGTGCTATCGCCCGTGTCATTTCCCCCCATAGTTTGCCTTAAAGCTACAATCTTTACTTCGTGTTTTCACCCAAACTCCAGCCCGCCACTTTTTGTTATAGGCCTATTACTGAAGGATGGGGTTGCACGAGAGACGACCGCTGTCCACTGCACTTTGGTGCTGAACGCGAGATCGCGGTATTCCGATTCAGTCGCTGTCAATTACAATTATTCTGAAACTGAATCTCCAATCGCGTCTGTTTTCGTGTTGTTTGCGTAGTCCTACTTTCACACCACCGTTTTTTTTTTGCTGACAGCTGTAACAAAGTCGACACACGGTTTGTCGACGTAAAGAATGGTGAGTAATAGCATACATCTTTTTTGAAATCAACCAAGTTGAACTTCTATTGGGTTGACTTGCAGGTGATGTTGACTTGCATGTGATGAAGGAAATATATCACATAGGCCTAGCTGTTATATTGTCGCGTAGGTCTAACTGTGTGGATGGAACCAGTTATTATGCCTTGTCAGAGGGCTTGGGATAAATGCGGAAGACACATTTCATTTGAATGCAATTCATTTGCGCAACTGACTAGGTATCCCCTTTCCTTCCATATAGGCCTTATCATTACTGCAACCGAGATATTTATTTTTATCATATTAGGCTATTTTTAATGGTTGCATTCAAATTCCTGTGCAGGGCCACCCGTTGTACACTATGCCATCATTATGACGTCAATAAGGTCAACACCATAGAATTAGGAATTAGAACCTTGGAATTAGAATGCTTTTATTTAATAGGATTTGTAATGGTCAACACCTCTTTGAGTACTTTGGCTGCAGTTCAGGCGGACCCTTCTCTGCTGTGTCCTTGGTGCAGACTGTGCTTAGATGGCATAGCATATAACTAGAACACATTTCTGCACTTTTTGGTTTCGTTTTACAAATTAATTCAAAGTCAGACAAAAAGGAGGTAGGTCTATTTTGGCAGCTTTGTGTTACGTCTTATTAACACAACTTTTCACAATGTCTACAGATAAAAAGCTTCATGGGTTAAAACACTTTTAATGACTTTCATTTTGAGGATAACTGCAATAGGCTAGTTATGATGATTATAACAACAACACTTGATTACAACAGGACTTGGAAGATAGTCACCAGGAGAAAGGGATGGAAGAGGAGGTGGAGGTGGAGGCAGAGAAACCAGACACTCAACTAAAGGAAGAGAAGAAGGTCATGTCTGGCAAGGTAAGATTGGTCCTCTTATCATTTTTTTTACATTTTTTTGCTAGGTTTTAACCTATCCTGTTTCATTTTACAAACTTGATTCAATGTCAGATGAAAAGGAGGCAGTCTTACAACAGCTTCACAGCTTTTCAACAAAAAGTTTACAGAATCTCTACATATAAAAAAAACTCACTTTCATTTTGATAAACACTGTATAGGATAGAAAGAATGAGAGGAAGGTGTGATTGGTCCTCTGGCCACTTGGGTTATTTTCTAGGTTTGAATCTATCTTGCTGTCAATTGGCTAAATAATGGACTGCTTTAACTTGATGTTACAAATAATAATGTGTGATTTGAAAACTGTATTCTTGAAGGCCCCCAAAAAATCTGCAGACCAAGGCACTGAAGAAGGTTAGAGATTTTTCTATATTAAACTATTTATTTTCCTAGTACATGTACTGTTTTGTTCCTTTTGTTGTGCAGATTCATTATTTTAAAAACTAATTTATTTTTGTCCTTTAGGTTCCTCAGTGGCATTCTGTTCACCCCGAGCTCACTATCCAGATAAATACCGAAACAGAGCGGCCGTAATTCAACTCTTACATGAGGAATTACGCAAGAGTCAACTTTACCCCTCAGAAATGGAAGAGGACGTCTGCTTCCCAATCCTCATCAATTTCATGAGGAATCTCACTGATAGGTATGCTCAAAATCTTTAAATAGCATCCATTCTTTATACCACAACCCTATCTGGACCACTACAAAACAACTGAACATGTTAACTTGTGTCTTTATCAGGCAGTGGGAGGTGATTCAGGAGGGCATGAGAAATCCTGTAAGTTTATCTGTCAACATTTGATGTGTGATTATTTGATAGAAAGTTGGACATGAAGTTTATCATATTGACTAACTAAGCACTTGACAACACAGCCCCTCAAGAATAAATATTATGCTCTTTTTTTGTATTAAAACAGACAACCAAAGTACAACTTGCCAAAATGTGTAGGAAGATAGCGAAAACAGTTTCCCACATTGCGGTAGAGATCCTCATCCCGACCCTTGCACAAATATTAGAGCTTGATTCCGCTGGAGAAGCTAGTTCCTCTCCCTCGCTGACTGGATCAGAGTGCGCCAACATTGCAAGCATCCAGGAACATGTGGTGAAATTGAATGAAGATGGTCTACCTAAGAGGCCTGGCAGTGGAAGGTCCCTGTGCAGTCAATGGGTCAGGAGTCCCTACCCCTCATCCACTGAATTTGAACAGAGTCTGGAATTGATCCGCGGACACAGTTACCACAACAGAGAATTGAGGACGAGCGACAGTGGCAGACATTATTACAGCTCCCACACACCCACTCCACGTTCTTCCACAAGGTATGTTCACCGACCACACTTCAACTGTGTGCCTGATCTTAGCACCGTGTACACACTGAATTCAAACCAACTTTTTCACACATTACACAGCATATGACACTTCTAAGAATGAAAAGCTAATGAACGACTGTTTTTATGGTAAAATAAGAAGGCAGACACCACATCTTTAGAGAACTAAATATTATAATTATTGGGATTTAGGTGAATTTAAGGTATTGATTTTCAGAGATCAATATGTAAACATTAGCCAAGACTGATAAATTCTTGTTTGTTTTGAAGTTCCCAGACGTCGTTGCAGAGGGCACATCGAGTAGACATTCGACTGACAGATCCTCTGAATGCCCTCTTTGGGATCACAGAGGCCACAATTCTCCAAACGCTGGGTGATCAATCCTGCTCTTCTGGCTCACCTGGATTGACCAGATCTGTGGTCAGAGATGTCGTGAGTCAGGTGAACTCTGACATCTCACTGATCATCTCCTGTTCCAGCTCAGGTAAATCAAGACCAGTGTTGTGTGACACTGGCAGGCGATATGCCATGCAGGCCGCCCAGAAGCTGGTGTCTGTTATCTGTGCCAAGTTGCGGAGGTTTGGAATCACTGGACAGGCTGCGCCTCAAGCCAAAACCAATCCATCTAAGGAGAATGTGGACATTGAGGCTTCTCTTGCACCATTGACAGGAGAGGTCATGGCTGTTATGGTCAACTCCAGAGAATGCCAGGGAGGAGAGCAAGGAACAATGGATGTGCTTCGAGAAATAACACACAAAGTAAATGTTTTGGCTTCAAGGGATAGTGTTGGTCTTCTGGAAGACTCCCTAGCAGAGGAAAAAAATCTGAAAGAGACTGTATCCTCTGGCAGCTTGGTGAGTCCAAACATCCTCATACTTTCACCTTCTGAGAAAAAGCTTGGATCTCCTGTAATGACAACCATTGAGAAATTCTCCAGTGGTGAATTGAAGTCAGAAGCCACTAACGCTATTAGCGAAGTGCTCATTAGGTCTAGCAGAAGTCTATCTGCAGAAATGTCTGCTTGCACACCTGAGCATTCATGTAATCTGGCCAGTGAAAGGAATCTGCCAGCTATGCCAGAACTTTTAACAACTACAATTAATGTAGGTTCTGAAGCCTCTGAAATTATGGATTCCTTTCTGAGCGATATGACATGTATCGCACAATCAGATTTCACAAAAATGAAAGCTCTACCCGCGGCCCTTAACCTTTCTAAAAGATTGCAGAATACGCTGAGGGGATTTTACTCTCGACTTTTGGCCCCTAACAGCTCAGAACGAGACAAAGAGGAGAATCTAGAGCAAGCTAAAAACATTTCTGCTCCTACTTTGATCCAAAAGTCATTTGGATCCAACAAGAGTGAGCGTATACTTCCAGGGGTCATATCACCAGGAGAAGTGGCTCTTCATAGACATCAGAGCGAAAGCTCCAGACCTATGGCTCTTAGCCCTCAGATCATTCAGCTTCACCTCGACTCTACCACTAAGGAGGTTGTGAGCACAATTGTGTCATGTTACAAGCCAGAAGTTCCTGAGGAAGAATTGACATATTCACATGAAAAGATGTCATCGGATACATCCCTTTTGGCTACTGAGTTTGTGGACCATGTCATAGCTTGGTTAAAGGTAATCTCTGCCGCAAGTTCTGCAACTTCTTCATCAGAGAGTTTGTGCGTTTCTCCAAATGCATTCATTTGCGAACTCTCCAGTGAAACGTTTCAGACACAGGCTGTGAAACGAGTGAAACAAGTCCTAATTGAATCTGTCAGGTGCTTTTCCAACTCAGGAAGTTCCAGCATATCAGAGTCCCACACTAGTCGGGTCAGTCAATCAGATGTTGGCATTCAACAGGATTCCTCCTCAACTTCCTTTATGAGCATGGACTCATCCTCTTTTGGTGTTGTTGCAGCCGTTGTGAAAGACATGAAGAGCCTGTTGCAGACAACCGAATCAACTGATAGTCTACAGCCAACTGATTCTGCCCTTCTACATGGTACCACAAGTTATTCTGAGACATCAAGCAAGAGCTGGCAAAGTGGTGTTGCCATTTCTGACTTTAAACTTTGGTCTACAGCACAGACTATTTATAGGCACCTGCGGAACAACCTGAGAGAGGTTTTCATCCGGCATCATCAACCAGATGTAAAAACCACAGATGCTATCATAACGCAAGCCAAAAAAAGCAGCAGTCAAATCTTGCTTGCCATCCAAGAGGAAATGACCAGATCGGAGGAATTGATGACCTCACAGGAGCTGGTGCAACTCCATGGCATTGTGGGAATGATGCTGGAGGGTGTGGAGACAGTTTGCAGTGAGGATGATACAGAGCAAGAGTGGCAAGAGCTTCAAAGGCCTTCAACTTCTTTATCTACTGCTTCAAAAGGATCAATGTCTCAGAGATTGAACAATACTCACACTCTCCCAGGAACTCCAATGTCAACTGAGTTACTGGACAGTAGCTTCCCTGTCATTAGAAGCACATGTATTGATGCAAGAGATGATATTGCATCTGGGGCCTCATTGAGTGACCTAGGAAAAACCCTGAATGGTGCGGTGAGCTTCATCATTGAACATCTTGATCCTGAAGTGATGCAGCAGATCACTTCTCCAGACTCTGATCTAACATCACTAGAAGAACTTATCTCAAAGGAGAAGATTCACTCATTGTGCCATGACCTTGTTGCTCAACTTGAGAGCCTCATTCAGGAGCAGAACAGCATCCCACTAATCAAATCGGTGGCAGTCGCTAAGTGTGTCTCTGACACAGTTTTGCTTAACCTAGCAAGGAGGGAAAACCAAGTGGGGAAACCCTTCTCCTCCAAACTCATCTACATGTTCGCTGAGGAGTTAGTGAAGCAATTGCTGCTTCCTTTGATCTTGCCTCCTTCATTGTGGGGCTTGGATCAGGAAGCCTCCCTTTACGATGTTCCGTCGAGCACATCTAGTCACCGCAGCTCAAGCTCCACTACTTCTCTAGTGACTGTACTTGATGGTAGTAGCTCTCTGGTGTCTGCTAGTTCTTCGCAGGTTTACGATGACACAGTGAATCTGTTCACAAGCGCGATCTGTCACCAAGTGATGGACAACATTTCTGGAGCCTCTAGTCACACAGTGGAGGACAACATCCATGACAGAGAGGCATCCATCATTGCTACTGGGTCTGTGGAGCAGGCCCAGAGTGATTCCAGTTCTCCTCGGGCTGTGAAACAAGGCAAATGGAGGTTCAGATTCCTCCCAAAGTTTTCCAAGTTCAGACTCAACCTCAAGGTAAACCAGAAATGGGTCTAAGTGAAATGTTATTATTGAGTTTTGCTGTAATTTCTTTACAGGCTAGTTATGATGATTATAACAACAACACTTGATTACAACAGGACTTGGAAGATAGCCACCAGGAGAAAGGGATGGAAGAGGAGGTGGAGGCAGAGAAACCAGACGCTCAACTAAAGGAAGAGAAGAAGGTCATGTCTGGCAAGGTAAGATTGGTCCTCTTATCATTTTTTTTACATTTTTTTGCTAGGTTTTAACCTATCCTGTTTCATTTTACAAACTTGATTCAATGTCAGATGAAAAGGAGGCAGTCTTACAACAGCTTCACAGCTTTTCAACAAAAAGTTTACAGAATCTCTACATATAAAAAAAACTCACTTTCATTTTGATAAACACTGTATAGGATAGAAAGAATGAGAGGAAGGTGTGATTGGTCCTCTGGCCACTTGGGTTATTTTCTAGGTTTGAATCTATCTTGCTGTCAATTGGCTAAATAATGGACTGCTTTAACTTGATGTTACAAATAATAATGTGTGATTTGAAAACTGTATTCTTGAAGGCCCCCAAAAAATCTGCAGACCAAGGCACTGAAGAAGGTTAGAGATTTTTCTATATTCAACTATTTATTTTCCTAGTACATGTACTGTTTTGTTCCTTTTGTTGTGCAGATTCATTATTTTAAAAACTAATTTATTTTTGTCCTTTAGGTTCCTCAGTGGCATTCTGTTCACCCCGAGCTCACTATCCAGATAAATACCGAAACAGAGCGGCCGTAATTCAACTCTTACATGAGGAATTACGCAAGAGTCAACTTTACCCCTCAGGAATGGAAGAGGACGTCTGCTTCCCAATCCTCATCAATTTCATGAGGAATCTCACTGATAGGTATGCTCAAAATCTTTAAATAGCATCCATTCTTTATACCACAACCCTATCTGGACCACTACAAAACAACTGAACATGTTAACTTGTGTCTTTATCAGGCAGTGGGAGGTGATTCAGGAGGGCATGAGAAATCCTGTAAGTTTATCTGTCAACATTTGATGTGTGATTATTTGATAGAAAGTTGGACATGAAGTTTATCATATTGACTAACTAAGCACTTGACAACACAGCCCCTCAAGAATAAATATTATGCTCTTTTTTTGTATTGAAACAGACAACCAAAGTACAACTTGCCAAAATGTGTAGGAAGATAGCGAAAACAGTTTCCCACATTGCGGTAGAGATCCTCATCCCGACCCTTGCACAAATATTAGAGCTTGATTCCGCTGGAGAAGCTAGTTCCTCTCCCTCGCTGACTGGATCAGAGTGCGCCAACATTGCAAGCATCCAGGAATATGTGGTGAAATTGAATGAAGATGGTCTACCTCAGAGGCCTGGCAGTGGAAGGTCCCTGTGCAGTCAATGGGCCAGGACTCCCTCCCCCTCAGCCACTGATTTTGAGCAGTCACACATGGTGACATTTGATGACAAAGATCTATCCACAAGGCCCAGCAGTGGAAGGTGTCTGTACAGTCAATGGGTCAAGAGTCCCTACCCCTCATCCACTGAATTTGAACAGAGGCTGGAATTGATCCGCGGACACAGTTACCAAAACAGAGAATTGAGGACGAGCGACAGTGGCAGACATTATTACAGCTCCCACACACCCACTCCACGTTCTTCCACAAGGTATGTTCACCGACCACACTTCAACTGTGTGCCTGATCTTAGCACCGTGTACACACTGAATTCAAACCAACTTTTTCACACATTACACAGCATATGACACTTCTAAGAATGAAAAGCTAATGAACGACTGTTTTTATGGTAAAATAAGAAGGCAGACACCACATCTTTAGAGAACTAAATATTATAATTATTGGGATTTAGGTGAATTTGTAGAGTTATTTTTAGAGATCAATATGTAAACATTAGCCAAGACTGATAAATTCTTGTGTTTGTTTTGAAGTTCCCAGACGTCGTTGCAGAGGGCACATCGAGTAGACGTTCGACTGACAGATCCTCTGAATGCCCTCTTTGGGATCACAGAGGCCACAATTCTCCAAACGCTGGGTGATCAATCCTGCTCTTCTGGCTCACCTGGATTGACCAGATCTGTGGTCAAAGATGTCGTGAGTCAGGTGAACTCTGACATCTCACTGATCATCTCCTGTTCCAGCTCAGGTAAATCAAGACCAGTGTTGTGTGACACTGGCAGGCGATATGCCATGCAGGCCGCCCAGAAGCTGGTGTCTGTTATCTGTGCCAAGTTGCGGAGGTTTGGAATCACTGGACAGGCTGCGCCTCAAGCCAAAACCAATCCATCTAAGGAGAATGTGGACATTGAGGCTTCTCTTGCACCATTGACAGGAGAGGTCATGGCTGTTATGGTCAACTCCAGAGAATGCCAGAGAGGAGAGCAAGGAACAATGGATGTGCTTCGAGAATTAACACACAAAGTAAATGTTTTGGCTTCAAGGGATAGTGTTGGTCTTCTGGAAGACTCCCTAGCAGAGGAAAAAAATCTGAAAGATACTGTATCCTCTGGCAGCTTGGTGAGTCCAAACATCCTCATACTTTCACCTTCTGAGAAAAAGCTTGGATCTCCTGTAATGACAACCATTGAGAAATTCTCCAGTGGTGAATTGAAGTCAGAAGCCACTAACGCTATTAGCGAAGTGCTCATTAGGTCTAGCAGAAGTCTATCTGCAGAAATGTCTGCTTGCACACCTGAGCATTCATGTAATTTGGCCAGTGAAAGGAATCTGCCAGCTATGCCAGAACTTTTAACAACTACAATTAATGTAGGTTCTGAAGCCTCTGAAATTATGGATTCCTTTCTGAGCGATATGACATGTATCGCACAATCAGATTTCACAAAAATGAAAGCTCTACCCGTGGCCCTTAACCTTTCTAAAAGGTTGCAGAATACGCTGAGGGGATTTTACTCTCGACTTTTGGCCCCTAACAGCTCAGAACGAGACAAAGAGGAGAATCTAGAGCAAGCTAAAAACATTTCTGCTCCTACTTTGATCCAAAAGTCATTTGGATCCAACAAGAGTGAGCGTATACTTCCAGGGGTCATATCACCAGGAGAAGTGGCTCTTCATAGACATCAGAGCGAAAGCTCCAGACCTATGGCTCTTAGCCCTCAGATCATTCAGCTTCACCTCGACTCTACCACTAAGGAGGTTGTGAGCACAATTGTGTCATGTTACATGCCAGAAGTTCCTGAGGAAGAATTGACATATTCACATGAAAAGATGTCATCGGATACATCCCTTTTGGCTACTGAGTTTGTGGACCATGTCATAGCTTGGTTAAAGGTAATCTCTGCCGCAAGTTCTGCAACTTCTTCATCAGAGAGTTTGTGCGTTTCTCCAAATGCATTCATTTGCGAACTCTCCAGTGAAACGTTTCAGACACAGGCTGTGAAACGAGTGAAACAAGTCCTAATTGAATCTGTCAGGTGCTTTTCCAACTCAGGAAGTTCCAGCATATCAGAGTCCCACACTAGTCGGGTCAGTCAATCAGATGTTGGCATTCAACAGGATTCCTCCTCAACTTCCTTTATGAGCATGGACTCATCCTCTTTTGGTGTTGTTGCAGCCGTTGTGAAAGACATGAAGAGCCTGTTGCAGACAACCGAATCAACTGATAGTCTACAGCCAACTGATTCTGCCCTTCTACATGGTACCACAAGTTATTCTGAGACATCAAGCAAGAGCTGGCAAAGTGGTGTTGCCATTTCTGACTTTAAACTTTGGTCTACAGCACAGACTATTTATAGGCACCTGCGGAACAACCTGAGAGAGGTTTTCATCCGGCATCATCAACCAGATGTAAAAACCACAGATGCTATCATAACGCAAGCCAAAAAAAGCAGCAGTCAAATCTTGCTTGCCATCCAAGAGGAAATGACCAGATCGGAGGAATTGATGACCTCACAGGAGCTGGTGCAACTCCATGGCATTGTGGGAATGATGCTGGAGGGTGTGGAGACAGTTTGCAGTGAGGATGATACAGAGCAAGAGTGGCAAGAGCTTCAAAGGCCTTCAACTTCTTTATCTACTGCTTCAAAAGGCTCAAGGTCTCAGAGATTGAACAATACTCACACTCTCCCAGGAACTCCAATGTCAACTGAGTTACTGGACAGTAGCTTCCCTGTCATTAGAAGCACATGTATTGATGCAAGAGATGATATTGCATCCGGGGCCTCATTGAGTGACCTAGGAAAAACCCTGAATGGTGCGGTGAGCTTCATCATTGAACATCTTGATCCTGAAGTGATGCAGCAGATCACTTCTCCAGACTCTGATCTAACATCACTAGAAGAACTTATCTCAAAGGAGAAGATTCACTCATTGTGCCATGACCTTGTTGCTCAACTTGAGAGCCTCATTCAGGAGCAGAACAGCATCCCACTAATCAAATCGGTGGCAGTCGCTAAGTGTGTCTCTGACACAGTTTTGCTTAACCTAGCAAGGAGGGAAAACCAAGTGGGGAAACCCTTCTCCTCCAAACTCATCTACATGTTCGCTGAGGAGTTAGTGAAGCAATTGCTGCTTCCTTTGATCTTGCCTCCTTCATTGTGGGGCTTGGATCAGGAAGCCTCCCTTTACGATGTTCCGTCGAGCACATCTAGTCACCGCAGCTCAAGCTCCACTACTTCTCTAGTGACTGTACTTGATGGTAGTAGCTCTCTGGTGTCTGCTAGTTCTTCGCAGGTTTACGATGACACAGTGAATCTGTTCACAAGCGCGATCTGTCACCAAGTGATGGACAACATTTCTGGAGCCTCGAGTCACACAGTGGAGGACAACATCCATGACAGAGAGGCATCCATCATTGCTACTGGGTCTGTGGAGCAGGCCCAGAGTGATTCCAGTTCTCCTCGGGCTGTGAAACAAGGCAAATGGAGGTTCAGATTCCTCCCAAAGTTTTCCAAGTTCAGACTCAACCTCAAGGTAAACCAGAAATGGGTCTAAGTGAAATGTTATTATTGAGTTTTGCTGTAATTTTTTTGGTGTTTATTACTTGCTGTTGGGTGTCTTACTACACAATATGAAAACCTCTCAATGGCATTACTTTATACTTGTTGCTGTTGTATAAATTGTTGTTTTAAGAATTACATTCAGTAAGACATTTTATTTTGAAACAATAAGTGCCTGAGGCGGCGCAACAAAAAGCAGGTACAGCCCTCAGAGGAAGCCCAGGACCAGATTAAGGTTCCCCGGGAAGAGGACCATTGCATATGTAAGTCTAACGGCGAATTATTATTTTATCACAGTTTTTTATATAAACTCTGATAATATATATATATATATATATATATATATATATATATAAATATATATAAACTGCATAATATTTCACAGTCCCACAACATTAGCAACATGAAAGGATGAGCACACAATCATTTTAAAACCAAGTTCATGTAGGTTTGTTGACTAAAATTCATGCCAACTTTCCCTTCGGTCTCTAGTACCCAACACAGTGCCAAAGGCTGTCATGGCTCCACTTCAAGAGAGTTGTCTCTCCACTTCTCAACCCAAGGAGAAGAAACACAAACCCTCCATCTTTGTCAGGATGTTCTTGGCCATCAACAAATGCTTTTGGAACACCTTAAAATGTCAATCTAACAAATAACAACACCTAATTAATAAAATAAAGATTTACTGCATTCAATTAATTTCCTTGTTATCTTTTCATGTTGTTTTTCACAAAAAAGACACTGTAAAATTAAATGTAACTCACTTGGTTAAATGTATTTCAAAACAGAGTATTCATGCTGCTTTGTGATTGCCACTAGAGCATTAGGAGGCTCTGAATGTGAAAGAAGTAGTTCACTAATCAGATGCTCAACAAACACGCTGTTTATTTATCAGTTTGCATTTGCTTCAGCATTGTCAATATTGAGTGAACACTGTAAATAAGGGCACAGTAAACTACTTACTTCATTTGATTGAAAAACTATTGGTATAATATGGACCGAGGGGACCTGTAACATCAAGCATGTGAGAGATCTAGGATAAATACACATAGAATATACAGCAACATATGCACTGTAGCCTACATAACAAATGGCTACCTCTGAAAAAGAGTACACGATTACAAAGGGAAAGAACGGGTTAAGAAATTATTCTGAAAACAATGTATGGCCTATCACATGCTGCCTTCAGAGATAAAGTCTCACCGGAGTTACAGATTCATTTTCAACATCATAGGATTTGGGGAAAATAACTTTGAATTCTAGAAATAACTGAATCTGTGAAAGTCAATCCTCTGCTATTCAAAGAAAAGGAAAACCTCACAGAATAGTGAGGCACGGTAAACCATAACCTCAAATTCTATCTAGACTACAGAGAGCTCAGTCTGTGAGAGTCAATCCTCTGGGAGTCACAGAAGAAGGAAATAAACAACTCACTGAATAGTAGGGTAAAGCATCACTGACATAGGACTCTAGTCTAACTCACATAACTCAGCTGTGGTCTTAAAGCAATGAAGCCAGAACCCAAGATAGAGGGGCTGCGTGAATCTGGTCTGGACACTGTGGAGGAGGGTCATTGTGTCAGAGACACTGTAGAAGGACAGAGTGCCCGCCTGGTGATCCAGGTACTTAATTCTACTTCTGTGATTTACAGCAGTAGACACACACACACAGAAGAACAACTACAGACATGTGAATAAATAACATGTTTATTCACTCCTTTCACTGACACAAAGCAAGTATTCCACGGGCTATTCCAAGGGCTTTTCTACATATACAGTTGTTAACAGGCTTATACGGTAGGCCTAACTAACTGAGTTGCTGTGTGTTTCTAGTCTTTCTATCACGTGTCTTTATAGTCTGTGCAGGCTATGTGTGCTGGCATACCTGTCTGTCTGTCTGCCTGTCTGCCTGTCTGTGTCTGTCTGTGTCTTTCTATGGCAGCTCTATCATGTTGTGTTCTTCCAGTATGCTCTGTGTGCGTGTGTATACCTCTCTCATAACGTCTACAACAATGTTGAGCACCGGCCCAACCTCCTCCTCTTTTCTCACACAAACTATATCCAGGAACACTCTTCTGTCTGGCAGAGCTACAAACACCAGCTCAGCCGCACTGCGGATCAACCAGGGGTGATGGGGGGCCAGGGCCACGGTGTACGCATCCCTAGGGAACAGGGGCAAGGTTAGGGTTAGTGTGTGTGTGCATGAGTGAGAGAGCAGGCGTCTGTGCCCACGATACTGGCAAGCTGGCATGGCCATCAGGCTATGGGTAGTGTGAGACTTGGTCTTCAATCATTTAGTGAAATTGTGAAGTAACCTTTTGAGTGTGTGTGTGCAAGTGTGTGTATGTTTCCTGTCTAAAGATACCTGCAGAGCTCACCAGGGGTGCGGTAAACCCCCTGTGCGTCCGGTCCCTCCCCCAGGCCCTGCAGTAGCAGCAGGATCCAGAGCAGCGAACGGTGGAGCCGCAGCAGATTTCTGCAGCCGGAGCGCGTCCGCACACTGAAGTTCACCAAGCCCCTTTGCAGCTCCGACTCCACCATGGAACGCACTGAACTGTAGGCCGCTGGGCCTTGTAGTCCTGATGTGCGAGTTTGTAGTCCAGAGTGTCCTTCTACTGGACTTCGTTTCTCAAGGGCCTCTTTCTCCTGCTGGGCCAGCTCTCTGATGACAGCGATCTTATCTTTGACCTTCTGAGAGAAAAAACTGACCAGAGGTCCGAGAGATTCCATAAACCTAGAGAGAGAGCGAGAGAGAGGAGTGGGGAATCAATGTAGAGCCCTTCACCTAACAACTCCTTACTGTATCATTTATGGCAAGTTTAAAAGGTGTTCCCCTTATAAACACTCTCACACACAGACACACACACACCGTACTTGATGAGTTCGTCCCAGCTGTAGAGGTAGTGCTCCAGCAGAACATCATCAGAGTGCGTAGCCATGGAAGAGGTCAGGTGGGACATGAGACGCCACACCTGGAATTGTTGACCTTGACACACCTGGAGAGGGGGCACATAACCCAACACTACACCCCTCTCACCCGGCTGTCCCCCACTCTGCACCCCTCCTGGATGAGGAATAACAGGGCTCTCCAGCTGGAACAGGAGAGAGAGGGAGAGAGGCGGAGAAGATGAAGTATCATATCTACACTACATGACCAAAAGTATGTGGACACCCTTTCAAATTAGTCAATTCAGCTATTTCAGGCACACCTGTTGCTGACAGGTGTATAAACAGCACACAGCCATGCAATTTCCATAGACAAACACTGACAGTAAAGCTGCCCTGGTAAACTGTAAGTGATGTTATTGTGAAGTGGAAACTTTCAGGAGCAACAACGGCACAGCCGTGAAGTGGTAGGCCACAAAAGCTCACAGAACGGGACAGCGGAGTGCTGAAAAATTGTCTGTCCTCAGTTGCAACACTCACTCCCACGTTCTAAACTGCCTCTGGAAGCAACGTCAGCACAAGAACTGTTTCGTTGGGAGCGTAATGAAATGGGTTTCCATGGCCGAGCAGCCGCACACACGCCTACGATCACCATTGGAATGCCGACTGCAAGCCAGGCCTAATCGCCCAACATCAGTACTCGACCTCACTAATGCTCTTATGGCTGAATGGAAGCAAGTCCCAGAAGCAATGTTCCAACATCTAGTGGAAATCCTTCCCAGAAGAGTGGAGGCTGTTATAGCAGAAAAGGGGGACCAACTCCACATTAATGCCCATGATTTTGGAATGAGATGTTCAACGAGCAAATCATTTTGGCCACGTAGTGTATGTCCCATTTATCTTTATTATATATTACAATCTATCACTTGGTTTCACACTACAATGTAAATTATAGAACAACTAACTGTTAAGACATTTCCCTACAGGCTAAAGTGTGTGTGTGTACTCACTGTTGGAAGGTAGAAATTGAAACTCAGACAGGGGTGCCAGGAGGTCTCACAATCACGCATTGCAATCTGAGCTGAGAACGAGAGAAACACGTGTACAGTTTGTCACAATATACACACACAGCCACACAGAGAACAGTATCAGCTAAATCCTATGGTTAAAGTGGAAACTCACGGAGCCAGAAAGAACTGAGGAAGAGCAGCAGAGCCATGATGGAGGCTGGCAGCAGGTAGCGTTGCAGTCGCCCATTAATGCCCATCTTGTCTACACAAACAGGTACTGTCCTGAACACAGACACACTCAGTAGACCACCCCTCACATACTGGTAGGTAACCTCGTCCCCAGGCTATTCGCGACAGAGAGATCCGGCTGGGGAATACAACTAACTAGTAGTAAACGGCTGTCCACCCTAGCTGTATTTCTCTATATCTTATCTCTCTATCTTCTTGTCCCTTTGCAGCTTACACTATTTCTTAGTTTTGTTTTCCTTTCCCTCTCTTTCTAAATGCATTACAGTAAAGAAACACTTCCTCTTTAAGCCACACCTTCTGGAACACTCTGTACTTGACCTTTAACCTGTGGCTCTTATCTCAACCACTGTTTCATCAGCCCTCTATCAACGCACACACAGTCCCTGTATCTCATGATGTCTCTAGACTCTGGCCATGGGTTGGATCTTATCAGTGAAGTTACACACACACACACACACACAATAGAGACAAACAAGTATGTTGTGATACATTTGATAATTTATTTTTTTACAGAGAGAGACCTGCTTCACCTCACCACATTGCTTTCCATGTCTTACATGAAGAGGTACAGTGTGGGTAAGTCTGTCGGTGGGTTGGCATTGTGTCTATGATGTTAGTGTGTTGGCAATGGCACATGGCAGTATAGATAGTGTTTGATAATGTGTCATTCAGTTCTCAACTCCAGGCCCCGGAGGGCCACAGGACTGCTGGTTTTCATTCATTTCAATTACATTATACAGTAGCTGGGGTCATCAGGGGCACTTTAGCTTAGTCTAACGCTTTGTCCCATTAGACAGCCTGGGACCTGCCTGTCCTCTCCTATTGGCCATGGAGTCTGAGCGGAGTGTCTGGTTGGCTGCTCCTGAGGCAGTGGCAGGGCTAGGATTCTGGAGCACAGAGAGAGAGAGAGAGAGAGAGAGAGAGAGAGAGAGTCAGGAAGAGTTTATATACACAACAGTAGATCAATTCTCACATCTTGCCCCAAATACTTTCTGTCAGCCCCCCGTCCAGAGAAGACAGTGGTGTGACACACACACGCACACCTTACCGTTATGCCCCTGCCCCGTCCAGAGAAGACAGTGGTGTGACACACACACACACACACCTTACCGTTATGCCCCTGCCCCGTCCAGAGAAGACAGTGGTGTGACACACACACACACCTTACCGTTATGCCCCTGCCCCGTCCAGAGAAGACAGTGGTGTGACACACACACCTTTATGCCCCTGCCCCGTCCAGAGAAGACAGTGGTGTGACACACACACACACACACACCTTACCGTTATGCCCCTGCCCCGTCCAGAGAAGACAGTGGTGTAACACACACACACACCTTACCGTTATGCCCCTGCCCCGTCCAGAGAAGACAGTGGTGTGACACACACACACCTTACCGTTATGCCCCTGCCCCGTCCAGAGAAGACAGTGTTGTGACACACACACACCTTACCGTTATGCCCCTGCCCCGTCCAGAGAAGACAGTGGTGTGACACACACACACACCTTACCTTTATGCCCCTGCCCCGTCCAGAGAAGACAGTGGTGTGACACACACACACCTTACCGTTATGCCCCTGCCCAGAGAAGAGAGTGGTGTGACACACACACACCTTACCGTTATGCCCCTGCCCCGTCCAGAGAAGACAGTGGTGTGACACACACACACACCTTTATGCCCCTGCCCCGTCCAGAGAAGACAGTGGTGTGACACACACACACACACACACACCTTACCGTTATGCCCCTGCCCCGTCCAGAGAAGACAGTGGTGTGACACACACACACCTTACCGTTATGCCCCTGCCCAGAGAAGACAGTGGTGTGACACACACACACACACACCTTACCGTTATGCCCCTGCCCCGTCCAGAGAAGACAGTGGTGTGACACACACACACACCTTTATGCCCCTGCCCCGTCCAGAGAAGACAGTGGTGTGACACACACACACACACACACCTTACCGTTATGCCCCTGCCCCGTCCAGAGAAGACAGTGGTGTGACACACACACACCTTACCGTTATGCCCCTGCCCCGTCCAGAGAAGACAGTGGTGTGACACACACACACCTTACCGTTATGCCCCTGCCCCGTCCAGAGAAGACAGTGGTGTGACACACACACACACACACACACACCTTACCTTTATGCCCCTGCCCCGTCCAGAGAAGACAGTGGTGTGACACACACACACACCTTTATGCCCCTGCCCCGTCCAGAGAAGACAGTGGTGTGACACACACACACACCTTACCGTTATGCCCCTGCCCCGTCCAGAGAAGACAGTGGTGTGACACACACACACCTTACCGTTATGCCCCTGCCCCGTCCAGAGAAGACAGTGGTGTGACACACACACACACACACCTTACCTTTATGCCCCTGCCCCGTCCAGAGAAGACAGTGGTGTGACACACACACACACACCTTACCGTTATGCCCCTGCCCAGAGAAGACAGTGGTGTGACACACACACACCTTACCGTTATGCCCCTGCCCCGTCCAGAGAAGACAGTGGTGAGTCCTTTAGAGACAGAGACGTGCTTCATAGGACGGGACTGAGATTGACACAGCTCAGTTAGCAGCTCAGGACTGGAGAGAGACAGGAGAGTAGTACAACCTACACACACACACACACACACACACACACGTTATTGTACACCACTATGTTACACACAGCAGCTCGACTGGACACACACATTACTACTGTACTAGTATACCATAACTACACTACACTACACTACTACTAGAAGTATACTATAACTACACAACTACTACTAATATAATATAACGACACTACTACAACTAGTATACTATAACTACACTACAGCTAGTATACTATAATGACAAAAGTACAACTAGTATACTATAACGACACTACTACTTGTATACTATAACGATTCCTTATATTAAGCAAACCAGACGGCATCATTTTCTTGTTTTTTAAATTTATGGATAGCCAGGGACACACTCCAACACTTAGACATAATTTACAAACAGCCAGATCAGAGGCAATAGGGATGACCATGGATGTTCTCTTGATAAGTGCATGAATTGGACAATTTTCCTGTCCTGCGAAGCATTCAAAATGTAACAAGTTACTTTTGCGTTTCAGAGAAAATATATGGAATAAAAAGTACATTCTTTTCTTTAGGAATGTAGTGAAGTAAAAGTTGTCAAATATAAACAGTAAAATACAGATACCCCCAAAAAATACTTAAGTCGTACTTTCAAGTATTTTTTATGAAGTACTTTACACCACTGCTACTAGTATACTATAACTACACTACTACTACTACTGGTATACCATAACTACACTACTACTAGTATACTATAACTACACTACTACTACTACTGGTATACCATAACTACACTACTACTAGTATACTATAACTACACTACCACTACTAGTATATGATAACTCCGTTACTAATACTAGTGTACTATAACTACACTACTACTACTAGTATGCTATAACTACAATACTACCACTAGTATACAATAACTGAACTACTGCTAGTAAACTACAATGACACTACTACTACTACTACTAAAAGTAGTATATTATAACTACACTACTGGTATACTACTGGTATACTACAACTAAACTACTCCTAGTACACTATAACTACACTACCACTAGTATACCATAACTACACTACTTTAGTAGTATACTATAACTGCTCAACTACTACAATAGTATACTATAACTACACTACTACTGGTAGTATACTATAACTACACTAATAATACTAGTATACTATAACTACACTACTAGTATACTATAACTACACACATTCTATAACTACACTATCACTACTACTAGTACACTATAACTACACTTCTAGTATACTATAACTAGTATACTATAACTGCACTACTACTAGTATACTATAACTACACTGCTACTAGTATACAGTAACGGCACTACTACTAGTATAATAAACCAACACTACTACTAGTATACTATAACGACATTACTACTAGTAGTAATATACTATAATGACACTGCTACCAGCAGTATACTATAATGGCACTACTACTGTTAGTATACTGTAACTAGACTACTAGTCAGTGGTGGAAAACGTACCCAATTGTCATACTTGAGTAAAAGTAAAGATACCTTAATAGAAAATGACTGAGGTATCTTTGTGAAAGTCACCCAGTAAAATACTACTTGATTAAAAGTCTAAAAGTATTTGGTTTTAAATATCCTAAATTATCAAAACTAAATGTAATTGTTAAAATATACTTAAGTATTCAAATTCAAATTCCTTATATTAAGCAAACCAGACGGCACCATTTTCTTGTTTTTTTATTTACGGATAGCCACGGGCACACTCCAACACTCAGACGACATTTACAAAATAAGCATTTGTGTTTAGTGAGTCCGCAAGATCAGAAGCAACAGGGATGACCACGGATATTCTCTTGCTAAGTACATGAATTGGACAATTTTCCTGTCCTGCTAAGCATTCAAAATGTAACGAGTACGTTTGGGTTTCAGAGAAAATGTATTGAGTAAAAAGTACATTATTTTCTTTAGGAATGTAGTGAAGTAAAAGTAGTCAAAAATATAAATAGTAAAGTAAAGTTCAGATACCTAAAAAAAAAAGACTTAAGTAGTACTTTCAAGTATTTTTACTGAAGTACTTTACACCATGGCTACTACTGCTATGACTACACTACTACTACTAGTATACTATAACCACACTACTACTTCCACTACTACTAAAACTACTACTAGTATACTATAACTACACTACAAACACTAGTGTACCATAACTACACTACTACTGGAATACTATAACTACACCGCTACTACAAGTATACTATAACCACACTACAACTACTACTAGTATACTATAACTACACCACTACTACTAGTATACTAAAACGGCACTACTACTAGTATACTAAAACAACACTACTACTAGTATACTATAATGACACTACTACTAGTATACTATAGTAACACTCATACTATTAGACTGTAAGTACATTACTAATAGTACACTACTACACTACTACTACTACTTGTATACTATAACTACACTATTGACAGTAAACTACACAGTCACTACTAGTAGTATTCTATAACGACACTACTACCACTACTAGTATACTATAACTCCATTACTACTACTGGTATACTATAACTCCATTACTACTACTGGTATACTATAACACCACTACTACTTCTACTAGTATACTATAACTACACTACTACTACTACACTACTACCACTACTGGTAGTTTACTATAACTACACTACTACTACTACTGGTGGTAGTTTACTATAACGACACTACAATTAGTAGTATACAATAACGACACTACAATTAGTAGTATACTATAACGACACTACAATTAGTAGTATACTATAACGACACTACAATTAGTAGTGTACTATAACGACACTACTACTAGTAGTATACTATAACGACACTGCTACCAGTACTAGTATACTATAACATCACTACTACCACTACTAGTATACTATAACGACACTACAATTAGTAGTATACTATAACGACACTACAATTAGTAGTATACTATAACGACACTACTACTAGTAGTATACTATAACGACACTACTACTAGTAGTATACTATAACGACACTACTACTAGTAGTATACTATAACGACACTGCTACCACTACTAGTATACTATAACGACACTACTACCACTACTAGTATACTATAACGACACTACTACCACTACTAGTATACTATAACTCCATTACTACTACTGGTATACTATAACTCCATTACTACTACTGGTATACTATAACACCACTACTACTACTGGTATACTATAACACCACTACTACTTCTACTAGTATACTATAACTACACTACTACTACTACTACTACACTACTACCACTGGTAGTTTACTATAACTACTACTACACTACTACTAGTTTACTATAACTACACTACCACTACTACTACTGGTGGTAGTTTACTATAACGACACTACAACTAGTAGTATACTATAACGACACTACTACTAGTAGTATACTATAACGACACTACTACTAGTAGTATACTATAACGACACTGCTACCACTACTAGTATACTATAATGACACTACTACCACTACTAGTATACTATAACTCCATTACTACTACTGGTATACTATAACTCCATTACTACTACTGGTATACTATACCGACAATACTACTACTAGTATACTATACCGACAATACTACTCGTATACTATACCGACATTACTACTAGTATACTATAACGACACTACTACCACTACTAGTATACTATAACTCCATTACTACTACTGGTATACTATAACAACACTACTACCACTGCTAGTATACTATAACGACACTACTACCACTACTAGTATACTATAACTCCATTACTACTACTGGTATACTATAACTCCATTACTACTACTGGTATACTATACCGACAATACTACTACTAGTATACTATACCGACAATACTACTCGTATACTATACCGACATTACTACTAGTATACTATAACGACACAACCACTACTACTACTATTCAGTGGCTGAGAACTGGAGAGAGACACGCATCACATGACTTTACTATCAGTACTTAGACCATGGCACTGCTTCAAAACTCACCCTCTTTAGTGGGCATGGAGGAGGACAGGGGCTGTGGGGGGGAGGTAAAGAGGGAGACCAGGGTGGAGCTGGGGGAGGTGAGGACATCGCTGGTGTCACAGGAGACAGTTCTCAGACCACGGCTTGCTCTCCTCAGAAACTCAGCCTGGAGCTGGGGACTGGACAGGGAGAGGGGTGGAGGAGGGGAGGAAAGAGGGGTAGGAGGGGAGGAGAAGAGGGACACAGAGGGGGAGACAGAGGGAGAGGGTTGGTGGGGAAGGTTTTTGTGTCTATCCGAATCGTTGTCGGGGGAAGCAGCTCTGGGAGCTCTTCTCAGAAACTCAGCCTGGAGCTGGGGACTGGACAGAGAGAGGGGTGGAGGAGGGGAGGAATGAGGGGGAGGAGGGGAGGAGAAGGGGGAGACAGAGACAGAGGGTTGGTGGGGAAGGTTTTTGTGTCTATCCGAATCGTTGTCGGGGGAAGCAGCTCTGGGAGCTCTTCTCAGAAACTCAGCCTGGAGCTGGGGACTGGACAGAGAGAGGGGTGGAGGAGGGGAGGAAAGAGGGGGAGGAGGGGAGGAGAAGGGGGAGACAGAGGGAGAGGGTTGGTGGGGAAGGTTTTTGTGTCTATCCGAATCGTTGTCGGGGGAAGCAGCTCTGGGAGCTCTTCTCAGAAACTCAGCCTGGAGCTGGGGACTGGACAGAGAGAGGGGTGGAGGAGGGGAGGAAAGAGGGGGAGGAGGGGAGGAGACAGAGGGAGAGGGTTGGTGGAGAAGGTTTTGGTGTCTAGCCGAGTCGTTGTCAGGGGAAGCAGCTCTGGGAGCTCTTCTCAGAAACTCAGCCTGGAGCTGGGGACTGGACAGAGAGAGGGGTGGAGGAGGGGAGGAGGGCTGAAGGGGAAGGGGTCGAGCTGAATCCTGGGGCGAAAGTGATGTTGAAGATCTCATTGGAATGATGAGGACTTCTCCAACTGGATGCTGAAGGAGAGGACAAGAAATAGAGAGAGAGACAGAAGAGAGAAAGAAGGAGAGGTAGAGAGGGGGGGGGGGGGGGGGGGGGGGGTTGGTGTATGATCAGTGGTGGAAAAAGTACCCAATTGTCATACTTGAGTAAAAGTAAAAGATACATTAATAGAAAATTACTCAAGTAAAAGTGAAAGTCACACAGTAAAATACTACTGGAGTAAAAGTCTAAAAGTATTTGGTTTTAAATATACTTAAGTGTCAAAAGTAATACTTAAATATTGAAAGTAAAAGTCAAAATCATTTCAAATTCCTTATATTTTGCAAACCAGATGGCATCATTTTCATGTTTTTTTTTAAGGATAGCAAGGGGCACACTCCAACATAATTTACAAACTAAGCATTTGTGTTTAGTGAGTCCGCCAGATCAGATAAGTATGAATTTGACAATTTTCCTGTCCTGCTAAGCATTCGAAATGTTTCAGAGAAAATGTATGGAGTAAAAAGTACATTATTTTCATTAGGAATGTAGTGTAGTCAAAAATATAAAAGTACAGATACCCCCAAAAACTACTTAAGTAGTACTTCCAAGTACTTTACACCATTGGGTATGATGATCAGACGTTCTGCAACAGATCCTGTTTCATTGAATCGCAATAAAATATTCCGATATTACCTCTTTCCTCTCCATGGCAGCAGCAGTAGTATCAATGGGGGTCTGGGCTATAGCCCTGCACACAGAGAAACACATTCATAACATCTGTGCAGTGTGCACACCTCTAATCCAATCGGTTTTGCGCTCCTCAGAGAACACAGAGCTTGGCCAATCAAGGGCTGATGTCTATAGACAGTGTTGAGGTGATTTTCAGCATCAAATAAATATTAAAAACGCGAAAATAAACATTAAAATAAAATCATACTTCTCTGAGTGAAAACTGCGTTATTTGGCTTGGCTATGCCCGTTTGAAATGGACGCCAGCGGTAGCCTATAGTTTATTGTGCCTAATGATCACCGCGCATTGAAAGAAGGATTAATCTGCCCGCGGTCTCTGCCATCCCCCGATAGTGGTTTGGGTAGGTTAATCGGATCCAAGATCTGTGTTAAAAGACGAACCATACACCCATTCTAGTCTACTCACCTTGCGCGCTCCAACGGTCGACTCGCTTGACAGCCCGAGGAGCCCCCGTTCCGCTACTAGCTTTGCTTGACAGCTGCTCGCGCCACGTTACTGGATTTCCGTACACACAACACTCCCTCACCGGGCAAAGTCTGCCGTGCGAACATTGACCGATTATTGTACTGAGCCTAGCGCAGACATCCGCCATTTTCACAGCGCCCGATGCAAGCGCAGTTTTCACTCGTTGACAGGAGCACTCAACCTCCCAGTTCTGTAAATGGGGTACAAACACATACACCCTACTCCGACGTCCTGTCTGTGCCAAGTCAGGCGCTACCGTGGGTCTCTCATCCACTGGTCGCCACTATAGTTAGCCCAGCCACAAAGTCATAACCCCGCCTATTTCGACCATTTCTCTTTAAAGATTGTAACCCTAATCCTACCCACATTACTGCTGACCTTATGCCTAACTATAAATTAAGAGCACAAAGCTATTTTTTCCCATTAAGTTTTACAATATAGCCAACTTTTACTTTGTAGCTGTTGTAACTAGTGGAAATCCCCCCAATATGCGTGCATTAATAATTAACGTCCCTTTACAGCTGAGGTTCAGGGGTTGTTGCCCTTAATTACCCCTCTGCCCCCTTCCTCCAATATAATTATATAACCTATTCATAACATGCAATACATAAACATATAATCATATACTTTACCACTGATAGACTTTAGTCAGTTATGCAGAAGGGTGTGTGTTGACGTCAGGATGTGTGAGAGCAGTGGTTTCAGAAAAAAGAACTTGTTTTAATCTTCCTGGAAGCGGATAAGCGCACAACCGGTTGTTCTCTCTAAGAACATTCTCCCTAACAGGACAGAGCTTATAAACAAACATCTGTATACAAACCTGAACCAGGGTACACACACACACCAGTCACACAAACAGGCTCCACGTGCACACATACACAGGAGATTACTCTATAGCATAAAGGTTTACAATACACACACTGAGTCATAATCAGACATGTTTAATTAAATCATTACAGCAAGTCAGTCAGACCCCCCCCCCCCCCAATACGACACAAACCCCTCCCTAACTCCTGCCCTGTCTCTGCCCCCTTCAGGCCAGTGGCGTGTATTCATGGATGCCAAGCTTCCACCATAAATTGACCAAGTAAAAAAAAATAAAAAATCTTATCTTATCTTTTGTGTCTGTTTTTCATAATTTTCAATTTGCATGAGGCTGAATGCATCTCACTGGAGAAAGCTTCCGGGCAAGCGAAACAGCGCCCCTCTGTCTCTACACCTGTAGGCCACCTATCTGATGCCGTCTGGTCCATTGCTGCAGCCCGTAGCATTGAACGGAATGCAAGGGAAGCCAATGAGCATCTGGCCTCTTGATAAAAAAAAAGTATAAACAATTAGCCACTCAACATTGAGCTAAATTGAACAAGCTCAACTGTGAATGGTCCTGGTCTGCAAAAAAAAAAAAAAAGGGTCAAGGGAAGCCAGCTTCGATTTTGGAATCACTCCTATCAAAACGCATTGAAAGCATTAGTCATTGACAGAAACAAATTGAATTGTTGCATCTCGTTGTGTTGTTGTCCTCCGGTGGCTAGCTAGCTAAAGTTTTCCCTTTCTTAAATTAGCCATGGATGGAGATATGAATTTGGACTTTTGGTTCTACTTAATTCTCCGTACCGGCCAATGATTATAACGGCGATTCTGTTCCAACCAGAAATTCATACATTGTTGTGCCCCTGGCGTGAGAGGATGGAAATTCAATATGTAGCTAGATGTAGATGGCTAATGTTAACTAGATCAAATTTCCCATGAATGGAAGTTAACCTAGCGAGCAAGCATTTTAGCCAGGTAACCTAGGACAACAAAAAAATAAAAAAGTGTGTACTGTATGACAGAGTGATAAACCTATTTGTGAAGTAATATGAATTAACAAGTTATAGAGCAAACAATGCAATTATAACACATAGGTTGTAATATGGCTTTTTTTTCTTGCTTCCCCAGTGATTTTACCCACGCACCACTACCCTACTCCACAACACTGACGTCACACTGCAGAGTGCTGAGCCACTGTGTGCATGTTTGTAACTTTCTAGTAGCGTTCCCCATTACTTCTCTGGTAGTGTTCTCTCCATAGAATCTCTGGTACACGGTCATTATCCGTAGCGCCGTTCCTGTGTTGTAACATTCTATACAGCTACAGGTAGAAGAATTTACCATCCACATTTTGTGAGCATGACCAGGTATAGTCAGATCAGCTGCTACAGAGTCATCTTCAGACACCTGAGAGAGAGAAATAGAGAGAGAGATATGAGGCTAAGGGTAGTAAGTAGGGTTAATATACAACCCTGTGTGTGTATGGTAATGTGTGTGTTGCATTCATGTTACGTAGCCTCTGTGTGTATGGAACAGTGTGTGTGAGTGTTAGAGCTGGGCAATATGGACAAAAATTCTTATCGCGATAAATTGCCTAATTGATGCGATAACAATAAATCGAACAATAAGTTAATAGCAATGTGCACCACAGTTTTTATTGTATTATCCTTCAAACTACTACTATTGGTTTGATGGTTGTAGCCATCAATTGTCCCATTAATAATCACCCATATTAGCGAACGCATTTAATTTAGAACTTCACATTTCTTTAGTATAGGCTACTTATCGTAATGAACGATAATTTTCAGTTTATGGTCCCAGCTCTAGCGTAGTGTAGTGTGAGTTACCTGGTCTCTCTGTGCGTGATAAGACAGCGTGTGGAACAATAGCGCCCACCACAGGAGCAACAGGTGTAGGAGGAAGGAAATCCACAGACGGAGCAGAACAGACGAGGGGGGAGCGAGGAGGGAGGGGCTGCAGCTGACAGGTAGTTAGGCTCCTCCCTCTCAGACACATTCTGCCAATCACAACACAGCAAGTACGGGGTTAGCCTCTCAGCAAAAACGGGGGCTATAGATGGGTTAGCGAACAAAGCGCTTCCTTGGGGCAGAAGTCAGCGTATTGTTGTGATTCTGGATGGCCAGATTGCTAGCAAAAATGACAAGAAACTGACATGTGGGGAATCGTAAGTAGGATAGTTTCAGCTCGTTTTATCTTGTTCTTGAGGTGTTCTGACTGATTTCATATCAATGCTAATATGGCTAAAATTCGTTAGCTAGCTAACCAACCAACCAACAACTGTAAGGATGTATTTGAGAGGATACAAGAGCTAGTTGTGAAAATGTATGTTTTCAATAAACATTGGAGACAAAATATAGCTTACGTGTTGTCAACAATCTAAGCCAACCCTGTCTATTTTGCATGTATTGGTTTTGTTGCTAAACAACCAACCAGTCTATGGGAAGATCTCAATTAATGATTTCAAAGGAAATTATTAATATAAGAAAAATGGTGGAAGCTCCCACTAGCCAATTCCTCCACCAATCCAATGCCTTTAGATTTGTGGGTAGTAGTGAATGGGTTTACTTTGGGGCGTTCTGGATCAGACAAGGCTTAAGTTAACTTTTTTGAATTTAGTGAATATGTTCACACTCCATGAGAAAGGTGATATTATTGGTACGCACTAGTGGTCGACCGATTATGATTTTTCAACACTGATACCGATTATTGGAGGACCAAAAAGTTGATACCGATTAATCGTCCGATTAATTATATATATCTTTTTTTACATGTATTTGTAATAATGACAATTACAACAATACTGAATTAACACTATTTTAACTTAACATAATACATCAATAAAATCAATTTAGCCTCAAGTAGATAATGAAACATGTTCAATTTGGTTTAAATAATGCAAAAACAAAGTGTTGGAGAAGAAAGTAAAAGTGCATTATGTGCTATGTAAGAAAGCTAACGTTTCAGTTCCTTGCTCAGAACATATGAAAGCTGGTGGTTCCTTTTAACATGAGTCTTCAATATTCCCAGGTAAGAAGTTTTAGGTTGTAGTTATTATAGGACTACTATTATAGGAGCTGACAAGGTGAAAATCTGTCGTTCTACCCCTGAACGAGGCAGTTAACCCACCGTTCCTAGGCCGTCATTGAAAATAAGAATGTGTTCTTAACTGACTTGCCCAGTTAAATAAAGATTAAATAAAGGTGTAAAAAAATTATCTTTTAAATAAAAAATAAATGAAATCGGCGCCCAAAAATACCGATTTCCGATTGTTATTCAAACTTGAAATTGGCCCTAATTAATCGGCCATTCCGATTAATCAGTCAACCTCTAGTATGCACCCAGGGTCACGTTCAGGGTCACGTGTGTTATAATGTTATTATTAAGTCTATGATTTGATATTTAATAGAGCAGTCTGACTAAGCGGTGGTAGGCAGCAGCAGGCTCGTAAGCATTCATTCAAACAGCACTTTAGTGCGTTTTCCAGCAGCCCTTCGCAATGCTTCAAGCATTGCGCTGTTTATGACTTCAAGCCTATCAATTCCTGAGATTAGGCTGGTGTAACCGACGTGAAATGGCTAGCTAGTTAGCGGGGTGCGCGCTAATAGCGTTTCAAACGTCACCCGTTCTGAGACTTGGAGTAGTTGTTCCCCTTGCTCTGCAAGGTCCGCGGATTTTGTGGAGCGATGGGTAACGATGCTTTGAGGGTGGCTGTTGTCGATGGGTTCCTGGTTCGAGCCCAGGTAGGGGCGAGGAGAGGGACGGAAGCTATACTGTTACACTGGCAATACTAAAGTTCCTATAAGAACATCCAATAGTCAAAGGTATATGAAATACAAATGGTAGAGAGAGAAATAGTCCTATAATTCCTATAATAACCTCAACATAAACTTATCTGGGAATATTGAAGACTCATGTTAAAAGGAACCACCAGCTTTCATATGTTCTCATGTTCTGAGCAAAGAACTAGAACTTTAGCTTTTTTACATGGCAAATATTGCACTTTTACTTTCTTCTCCAACACTTTGTTTTTGCATTATTTAAACCAAATTGAACATGTTTTATTATTTATTTGAGGCTAAATTGATTTGATGTATTATATTAAGTTAAAATAAAAGTTTTCATTCAGTATTGTTGTAATTGTCATTATTACAAATTAATATAATCATTTAAAAAAATAATTCAGCATCGCCTTTTTTTGGTCCTCCAATAATCGGTATTGGTATCAGCGTTGAAAAATCATAATCGGTCGACCTCTACTCTATAGAGCTGACGTCATTCCTTATTCTACGTGAGAGAAATGTGCTACATGGCATTTAGCAGACACTTTTATCCAAAGCACTTTAGAGACATGCGTGCATACATTTTTATCGCTTGGGTGATCCCGGGACTTGAACCAGTTACAAGCATCATGTTCTACCAACTGAGCTACAGAGGACCATACATACGAGGGTTAGCGTCAATTCCGTTTCAATTCAGAAAGTAAACGAAATTCCAATTCAACATTTCCCTTACTGAAAAGCATTGGAATTTCAGTGTACTTCCTGAATTGACTGGAATTCAAATGAAATTGACACCAACCCTGATACATACCATCATAATGTATTTCTATCGGAACGTTCTGTCAGGATGCACCCCTCTGCACATGATGCTAGTGTGTTTCAAATGACACCCACTTCTCCATATGGCGGACTACTTGTGGGGTTAGAGGCGTTCTCAGTCTATTACCTACCTCTTCTTCTAGTAGAGTCTGGAAGTTTTTGCGAAATCTCTGTTTGAAGTGATCACCTCTAGTTTTCCTCTTCTTCTTACCTAGAGACAGAAAGAAAGAGGGAAGGCGGAAGAGAGGCAGGAGAAGAGGGAGTGAAAGAGAAAGGATAAAGAGATGAAAGAGAAGGGAGGCAGAAGTACACATGAAGAAATTAATATAGAGCTCTCCACCAAACAATAGCACTGGGCAGATCTAAAAGGCGTTTCCTCACACACCGGGTTCCTCTCCTTCGCTAAAGGCGGGCAGGCGGGCAGTAGGACCAGAGGGAGGCAGGGAGGAGAGAGGGTCATCCTGGAAGTTGTCCTTCTCTAGAGCATCCAGCTGCCGATTTAACCTCCGCTGGCGTGTTGCATCGTCCAACACTCGCCTCTGTCCTGCCTCCGCTACACGGGCTGGGAGAGATAGAGGGAGTAGGGGTAGTGAGGGAGAGAGAAATATGTTTTTATTAAAATATCCAATACCTGTAGTCATATGGATTAAGTTATTTGAGTCTACATTGGGCTCATGTTTTAAAGTGCTCAGCATATGTGGGAACTGTTGGAAAAGCTTTCCAGGTTAAGCTGGTTGAGAGAATGCCAAGAGCAAGCAAAGCTTTCATCAAGGCAAA
The DNA here is from genome assembly GCF_002021735.2 of Oncorhynchus kisutch. Lineage (NCBI taxonomy): Eukaryota > Metazoa > Chordata > Actinopteri > Salmoniformes > Salmonidae > Oncorhynchus > Oncorhynchus kisutch. The sequence continues at coordinate 32,491,080 of NC_034182.2, forward strand.
GGGTGGCTACTTTGAAGAATCTCAAAAATAAAATATATTTTGATTTAACACTTTTTTGGTTACTATATGATTCCAGATCTGTTATTTCATAGTTTTGATGTCTTCCCTATTATTCTACAATGTAGACTATAGTAAAAATAAAGAAAAACCCTTGAATGATTAGAGAATATTCAGGAAAAAAAATCCATGTTTTGTATCGAGTGAGAATTCCAGTTTGCATGTAATTTACATATTTTGGTCCACTGTGTGACACACTGTCATCTACTTCTACACATGGCCGTGTCGCTTAGAAAAGAGCTGGACACAGACATTTATAAGATACAATTTTCTTCGGAATCGAGAACGAAGAAAGTATCGCCCAAGTACAGGTTAGTTGAATATGTGTCTGCTATGCTTTACTCAGACCGAGTTTTCTTAAAGCTGCAATAGGGCTGGACAGGTTTCCTGTGGAGATTAAGATGCAGCGGAGCCAGCGCGAGATATGGCTCGGAAAGCGTTCCTCAGTCCATGGATGAGAAATGCATTGTACTCCAAACTGTTCCATAGAGAATTGTACGACTGCTAGTTAAGTAAACTGCCGTGTTTCGTTCTCATGCTAGCTAACAGTAGCCACTGCAGCCAATCTCTCATTCCATTCAAAGTGGTTTGGAGGCTGGATATTTTTTGAGTGGATTAAAGTGCGCAGGTAGCCTAGTAAAATACCCATTTGAAGTAATTGTTTGACAATCAGATGAAAACATCATGACTGGTTCTGTTTCCCACAATAAAAAGTAATACATTTCTAAAGTTAAATCTAAAATCTTTACAACTAGTCCCACAGAGATCCTATTTAATTAATAACATAGAATTACATATAGAATGTATGATTCGGCTCACATGTTTTTGGTTTAGGAGGTACTGTATAGCGAAGAAATTAAATCCACTTTCACCCCTGCTTAAGCTACACGTCTGTCCGACCCTAGTGCAGCTGTAAGCAAGTGGGTCAGATCTGCTGGCTAGGTTTACACTAGCTACATATCAACGACTATCACACAGCTGGAACAGCTAAAGCCTGACTCGAAGAGCTAGTAATGGTCGGACTAGACGATGATTTATTAGCTAACCTTGCTGTTGGAAAAGTACTGAAAATGACTTTCTGTTGTCATGTACTTCCTCTCATTGCAATTGAATACCTTTTTCGCCTGCTTTCTAGGTTAATATGAGATGATCTAGTTATATGTTTCGGTATAGTATGTCATAGTATGTATAGTTTATCCAGTATAGTATGCTCACAACCGGTATTTTTTGTGATGATTGCGCATTTGTACGATCTGGACACAACACCACCAGGTTAGCCAGTTAGCAAGCTCAAGTGACAAACGTAAGGTTGTTTGTTAATTAAATTGTTATTGTATTATTGACTTGTGAACTCAAGTTATGTACTCGATATAGTTATTATAATCAGAAGCAACCATTTCACTAAGAAAAGAGAGTTAAACTCACCCGAAGACTTCTTTTCAAAAACCATTTGATCCTTTCTACTTTAGCAGGAAACGTGTTCGGGATAATCTACGTAGGCCTGCAGCGAACAATTTGTCCCAGATTATTTTCTTGCGCGTTTCTCTTCGTGTGACATGGTCGCCTTCTTGTGGTATCTATGAGCATGGAATTAAAATGATATTTCTAGTGGTACGAAATAGATCAAATATGATCATATGGATTATAATAATTTATTGACCCAAATAAATGACATAAATATATACACCGGTATATAATAATTTAGCGCTATTAAACTGTTTAAACTTTATTTCTCAATGATAACAAATCCTTCACATTTGTACTAATCACGAAATAAAAATCAAATCAAAGGGATGACATACTTTGAGAGCTCTAGAGTCTTCTAGAAATTAAACAATTAAAGTATATAGGCCTTACATACCCTTACATGAAACCCCCAAAACAATGAAAGAATGAAAAAATAAATATGAATATTTTCATTAATTTGAACCTCTAGACGTCTAGGGAGTATTGGTTTCATGGAAATAAACTCTGGTATAGTGGTATATGCAGTGAAAACATTCTTTACTATTCAAAAACCTGGATGTGGGTCGGTCATATCTGAAGCAACATGGGACAGGTATATCTGAGTGCATACACATAACCCATACAGTGCATTCGGAGAGTATTCAGACCCCTTGACTTTTCCACATTTTGTTATGTTACAGCCAGCCTTATTCTATAATTGCTAAAATCGTTTTTTCCCCACATCAATATACACACAGTACCTCATAATGACAAAGCGAAAACAGGTTCTTAGAAATGTTAGCAAATGTAGAAATATATAATAAAACGTAATTTATTTACATAAGTATTCAGACCCTTTGCTCTGAGACTCAAAATTGAGCTCAGTTGCATCCTGTTTCCATTGATGATTTATTTTTATTTTTATGTTTTTATCTAACCTTTATTAAACTAGGCAAGTCAGTTAAGAGCAAATTCTTATTTACAATGACGGCCTACCAAAAGGCAAAATGCCTCCTGCGGGGATGGGGGCTGGAATTAAATACAAAAGATATAGGACAAAACACACATCACGACAAAAGAGACACTACAACACTACATAAAGAGAGAACTGAAAATAGCTGTGCAGCGACGCTCCCCACCCAACCTAATAGAGCTTGAGAGGATCTGCAGAGAAGAATGGGAGAAACTCCTCAAATACCCAAGAGGACTTGAGGCTGTCATCGCTGCCAAAGGTACTTCAACAGTACTGTTCTGAGTAAGTTCTGAGTAAAGAGTTTGAATACTTATGTAAACGTGATATTTCTGTTTTTTATTTCAGCAAAAATGTTTAAAGCCATTTTTGCTTTGTCATTGTGGGGTATTTTTTTTTTATTGATTAATGAAAAACACACACATTTGAATGCATTTCAGAATAAGGCTGTAATGTGGAAAAAATCAAGGGGTCTAAAAACTTTCCAAATGCACTGTATATGGACAGCTTTTGATGTGGTTAAATGATACTGACTGCTTTTGCCATACAGTTGAAGTCATACGTTTACATACACTTAGGTTGGAGTCATTAAAACTTGTTTTTCAACCACTCCACAAATGTATTGTTAACAAACTATAGTTTTGTCAAATCATCTTCTTTGTAGAGTAAGTCATTTTTCCAACAATTGTTTACAGACGGATTATTTCACTTATAATTCACTGTATCACAATTCCAGCCACTAAGTTGACTGTGCCTTTAAAAAGCTTGGAAAACTCCAGAAAAGGATGTCATGGCTTTAGAATCTTCTGATAGGCTAATTGAACTCATTGGAGGTGTACCTGTGGATGTATTTCAAGGCCTACCTTCAAACTCAGTGGCTCTTTGCTTGACATCATGGAAAAATCCAAATAAATCAGCCAAGACCTCAGAAAAAAAATTGCGGACCTCCACAATCTGGTTCATCCTTGGGAGCAATTTCCAAATGCCTGAAGGTACCATGTTCATCTGTACAAACAATAGTACGTAAGTATAAACACCATGGGACCACGCAGCCATCATACCGATCAGAAAGGAGACGCGTTCTGTCTCCTAGAGAAGAACGCACTTTGGTGCGAAAAGTGCAAATCAATCCCAGAACAACAGCAAAGGACCTTGTGAAGATGCTGGAGGCAAAAGGTACAAAAGTATCAATTTCCACAGTAAAACGAGTCCTATATCGACATAACCTGAAAGGCCCCTCAGCAGGGAAGAAGTCACCAAACCGCCATAAAAAAAGCCAAACTACGGTTTGCAACTGCACATGGGGACAAAACACTTACTTTTTGGAGAAATGTCTCTGGTCTGATGAAACAAAAACATAACTGTTTGGCCATAGTGACCATTGTTATGTTTGGAGGAAAAAGGTGGAGACTTGCAAGCTGAAGAACACCATACCTACCGTGAAGCATGGGGTGGCTGCATCATGTTGTGGGGGTGCTTTGCTGCAGGAGGGACTAATGCACTTCACAAAATAGATGGCATCATGAGGATGGAAAATTGTTGATGTATTGAAGTAACATCTCAAGACATCAGTCAGTTAAAGCTTGGTCGCAAATAGGTTTTCCAAATGGACGATGACCCCAAACATACTTCCAAAGTTGTGGCAAAAAGGACAACAAAGTCAAGGTATTGGAGTGGCCATCACAAAGACCTGACCTCAATCGCATAGAAAATGTGTGGGCAGAACTGAAAAAGCATGTGCGAGCAAGGAGGCCTACAAACCTGACTCAGTTACATCAGCTCTGTCAGGAGGAATGGGCCAAAATTCACCCAACGTATTGTGGGAGGCGTGTGGAAGGCTACCCGAAACGTTTGACCCAAGTTAAACAATTTCAAGGCAATGCTACCAAATACTAATTGAGTGTATTTAAACTTCTGACCCGCTAGGAATGTGATGAAAGAAATAAAAGCTCTAATAAATAATTCTCTCTTCTATTATTCTGACATTTCACATTCTTAAAATAAATTGGTGATCCCAACTGACCTGAGACAGGGAATGTTTACTCTGATTAAATGTCAGGAATTGTGAAAAACTGAATTTAAATGTATTTGGCTAAGGTGTATGTAAACCTCCGAGTTCAACTGTATATGTGCAAATACAGTACCAGTCAAAAGTTTGGACACACCTACTCATTCAAGGGTTGTCCTCTATTTTTTATATTTTCGACATTGTATAATAGTGAAGACATCAAAACTATGAAATAACACATATGGAATCACGTAGTAACCAAAACAGTGTTTAACAAACACATGTTGGCTGCTTTTCCTTCACTCTGCGGTCCAACTCACCCAAACCATCTCAATTGGGTTGAGTTAGGGTGATTGTAGAGGTCAGGTCATCTGATGCAGCTCTCCATCACTCTCCTTCTTGGTCAAATAGCCATTACACAGCCTGTAGGTGTGTTTTGGGTCATTGTCCTGTTGAAAAACAAATGATTGTTCCACTAAGCGCAAACCAGATGGGATGGCGTATCGCTGCAGAATTCTGTGGTATTCATGCTGGTTAAGTGTGTGTTGAATTCTAAATAAATCAGAGTGTCACCAGCAAAGCACCCCCACAACATCATACCTCCTCCTCCATGCTTCACGGTGGGAACCACACATGCGGAGATCATCCGTTCACCTAGTCTGTGTCTCACAAATACATAGCGATTGGAACCAAAAATCGTAAATTTGAACTCATTAGACCAAAGGACGGAGTTCCACTGGTCTAATGTCCATTGCTCGTGTTTCTTGGTCCAAGCAAGTCTCTTCTTATTATTGGTGTCTTTTAGTAGTGGTTTCTTTGCAGCAATTCAACCATGAAGGCCTGATTCATGCAGTCTCCTCTCAACAGTTGATGTTGAGATGTGTCTTACTTGAACTCTGTGAAGCATTTATTTGGGCTGCAATTTCTGGTAGGCTGGTAATTCTAATGAATTGCATCAGAGTTAACTCTTGGTCTTCCTTTCCTGTGGTGGTCCTCATGAGAGCCAATTTCAGCATAGCTCTTGATGGTTTTTTCGACTGCACTTGAAGAAACTTTCAAAGTTCCTGAAATTTTTCGGATTGACTGACCTTCATGTCTTAAAGTAATGATGGGATGTTTCTCTTTGCTTATTTGAGCTGTTCTTGCCATAATATGGACTTGGTCTTGTACCAAATAGGTCTATCTTCTGTATACCACCCCTACCTTGTCACAACACAACTGATTGGCTCAAACGCATTAAGAAGGAAAGAAATTCCACAAATTTACTTTTAACAAGGCACATCTGTTAATTGAAATGCATTCCAGGTGACTACCTCATGAAGCTGGTTGAGAGATTTCAAGCTGTCATCAAGGCAAAGGGTGGCTACTTTGATTAATCAAAAATATTTTTGGGTGTTACATGATTCCATAGGTGTTATTTAATTGTGTTTTCTACAATGTAGAAAATAGTGAAAATGTAGAAAAACCCTGGAATGAGTAGGTTTGTCCAAATTTTTGACTGGTACTGTATATGCATAGTCACTTTACAAATTACCATGACTAACCTGTACCCCTGCACATTGACTCTGTACTGGTGTTGTGCCGAAAATCTCCCCCCTGACAGAATTCTCCCCCCTCTTCGCGTGAACTCGCACACACTCAATTCTTTATTGCTCTCGACTTGCTTGATAGTTGAGATTTCTGATCACGTTAGACTGCATTTCATTTGATTTTTTATGACGGTTTGATCGTGGGGGAGGCACTAGTAATGTCTGCAGTTTTTGGTTTGGCTACGTGTATTAGTCTATAAATAAAGCTCTTTGCCAAAATTCATCACCTCCCCCATGTCTTATTCGTCTAGTAGTTGTTCTGAAATGTGTATTGCTTGCCTAAATTTTACTCCCTCCTCTATGTTTAATTCTCAATTGGATTTATATGTTTAAATGAATGACTAGAGTATTCCACCCTGAAACCATATGATTGTATGAAATTCATTAGAATCATGAGATTATTCGAATGATGTGTGTGGTTTAAATCAGTAGAATTATATATCCGTGAGTGTAGTTTTTAGTCAGAATTAGGGTAAAACATTATATCTGTACAATATATTGTTTATAGTAAACACAGACTGTCTGAGCAAAATTCGGTGCCAACCTGACAAGAGATTGGGAGAGGACAGGAAGTACGTCCCAAGGTCTCCCTAATCTGTCGGCTGGGTAGTGAGACAGTATGTGTGTAGGATATCTACTGTTTGTGTGGAAGTATGTGCGCAGCTATAAAATGGATGTCTTTGTATTCTTGACTTTAGAACGTTCTCTGAATAAACTGTACTAGCCTTTTGCATAAACTGAGTCTTTGACTAATTATTATTATACCAATGGTCTTACAAACCTCGGGGATTAGTCAAAGCTATTGATTATTATTATCATTGGGATTGAAAATTCTCGTGACATTAATATAACACACATACAGTTGAAGTCAGAAGTTTACATCAAATCAAATCAAAGTTTATTATCACGTAAGCTGAATACAACAGGTGTAGACCTTACAGTGAAATGCTTACTTACAGGCTCTAACCAATAGTGCAAAAAAGGTATTAGGTGAACAATAGGTAAGTAAAGAAATAAAAACAACAGTAAAAAGACAGTGAAAAACAGTAGCGAGGTGTGGCATACAGCAGATCAGCCACCTATTATTTTGGACTATTATTTTAATAAATACCTTTGAAACTGAGCTACTCCTACTCTGTCCGTGTCTGATCTGTGTAAATGTTTTGACCCAACCCCATGGTCTGTCACAAGTGGTGGAGATTGCGGGCACTCTGACAACATGGTCAGATCAGGGTTGACGGTTACGCAGCATCAGCATGGACAAGTTGATAGCTCAGTTCATCCGGGCCCAACAAGCCCAACAGGCGGTGCAGGAACGAACGCTGGAGGAACAGCGGCTACAAAATGTCCGCCTCATTGAGGAAATCAGGAAGCTACAAGGAGGAGCATCTACTGAAACACATCCAAACCAATTTTTAATCGAGCTAACAGAAGATTACAACATCGAGACCTACCTCTGTACGTTTGAACTACGGGAAGGATGGCCAAGGCATAAGTGGGCCAGTCTGCTGGCTCCATTCCTCTCTGGGAATGCCCAAAAGGCGTATTGGGAACTGAACGATGAACAAGCGGCTAACTACGACAGACTCAACCAGGAGATACTCAGCTGCTACGGGTACAGCCTGGCCCACGGGCTCAACTATTCCACAACTGGAGGTTCGTAGCCGACGCATCCCCTCGAGCCCAGATGAGCAACCTACTACGCGTCCCCAGGGGATGGCTCCTAACTGACATACCCACCCTCTCCATCCGAGTCAAAGTGGTCCTGGATCGCTTCCTACGGGCACTACCCCACGACATGAAGAGGGCAGCGAGTCTATGCGCGCCCCAGACCTTGGCGGGCCTCCTGGAAGCAGTGGAGATGCATCAGAACACTCAGGCCCTGCTGAGTGGGAGCTGGGCTGAGTTGACGACCCATTCGAAGGAGTCTGAAGGACAGCCCCACTGCTGGGTACCCCAAACCGACAGTCAGCAGGGCCAAAGGACCGCAAACCCGTGGAGAGACGGCTGGGGTAGGGCCGACCCGCCACCTACGACCCCAGGTAGATGGAGACCAAACAAGGTGTTTTGAGTGTGGTGCCCGGGGGCACATGGCCTGGAATTGCCCCGCTCGAGAGGAGTCGATGCCATCAGCAAGCCATGGAAGTGAGGTGTGTCACGCACTGAACTACGTCACCTCCTGTTGGGCACACCATGAATCAACTGCACCTATGGTCCCGGTGAAGGTTGACGGACTCGACACGGAAATTCTATTAGACTCTGGAAGTATGGTTACCCTAGTAACCACGAGCCTGCTGAACCAGGTGACTGAACGGGGTAGGGAGATGCCCATTTCCTGTGTTCACAGGGACACAAAACGTTATCCAACCCAATGGGCCAACATTGTGACGCCACAAGGGAACTGCCAGCTGATGGTGGGTGCAGTACCAGAGTTGCCGGTACCTATCCTAGTGGGACGAGATTATCCACTGTTCGCGGCCCTGTGGGGGCACGAGCTGAGGAAGAAGATACGAAGCCGTCTGAAGATGAGAGCGAGGACGACCCATCGCCTGTGCGGCCTGGAAGAAAACGGTTGACCAACCTGTATCTACAGGTCCGGAGTTGGAGGGGGTGCCAGAACCAGACCCCCCCCCCCTCCCGGGGAACCACAGGAGGAAGACCCCAGCCTCCCCCTCCTCGATTGAGGGGCCAGTCGAGACACCCCCTGGGGGCCAACTGAGGGGACAATTCGGGACGGCCCAGTGGGAGGACCCTAACTTGAAAGCCGACGCAGCCCAAGTGATAGCAGTGGATGGACAGCTACTTCCGGGGGCGAGTGACTAGCGATACCCCCATTTCCAAATCAAGAATAACCTTTTGTATCAGGTGGAACGTGGGAACTGTTCTTCAGCTGGACCACACCCACCTGTTGGGGCGCACCTGGGAATGGAGAAGACCCGAGAACGGATCGCCGCCCAGTTCCACTGGCCCGGGATGAGGAGGGCCATGGAAGACTAGTGTCGCAGCTGCCCGCAGTGTCAAATGGCTGCCCCAAAGGCACACTTCCAAAACCCACTGGTCCCCCTACCGAACATCGGGGTGCCCTTTGAACGCATTGTCATGGACATAGTGGGGCCCCTGGTAAAAACAGCACGAGGACACCGGTACATCCTGGTAATCGTAGACTATGCCACCCGGTATCCCGAGGCCATTCCCCTAAGGGCGGCGGTGTCCAAGGGAATCGCCACGCGGCCTACTGGACCTCACCAAAGAGGTGTGGGAGGCCCAACCGACCCCCTTACGCAGCATGGTAGAGCACGTGGAGATGATGAGGGAGCGGATGACAGCCAAATGGCCAGTCGTGAGGGACCATATGGAGAAGGCCCAACGAGCCCAAGCCCAGGTCTACAATCAGGGAGCCCAGCCCCGAAAATTTGAGGTGGGAGACAGGATGTTGGTCTTGATCCCCACGGCCGAAAGTAAGTTCCTGGCAACATGACACGGGTCCTATGAGGTGATCGAGAAGCTGGGACTTGTCAATTACCGCGTACGGCTGCCCGGAAGATGGAAACCCTAACAGAGGACAGGCTTGTCCATGTTATGGCCAGGACCCAGGACACTGACGGTAGCAGTGGTGGTCCCGCGCAATGAGGACCAAGAGCAAGAGCTCAGGGAGCAAGAGCTCAGGGAGCAAGAGCTCAGGGAGCAAGAGCTCAGTGATATCGTCGATCGGAACAAGTCAGTGTTCTCCGAGAAGCCTGGGCCGCATGACCCTCATTGAGCACCACATCCGTACCCAGGCCGGGGAAATGGTATGAAAGAGGCAATATCGGATTCCAGAGGCCCGAAGGAAGGCCCTAAACAGGAAGTGGAGGCTATGCTGGGTGTCGTTGAAGTCTCACAGTGCATGGTGCAGCCCCGTTGTGTTGGTGCCCAAACCGGACGGTAGCCTGCGCTTCTGTAATGATTTCCGGGGTGTGAACGATATAAGCTTGTTCGAAGCCTACCCTATGCCGAGGGTGGACGAGCTCATCGACCAATTGGAAAAGGCAGCCTCCTCCCGGGAGAAGACGGCGTTTTCGACACCAGACGGATTGTATCAGTACCGGGCGCTCCCGTTCGGTCTCCATTGAGCCCCGCCTACATTCCATGATATTATCATCCACAGCCAAGGTTGGGAAGAGCACCTGACGCTCCTCCAGGCGATGCTGAATGCGCTCAGACAAGCCAGGTTGACCGCGAACCCCAAGAAATGCAAACTAGGGTTTGAGGAGGTGCAGTACCTGGGGTATTTGATCGGACGGGGGAACATCAAACCCCAGTAGAGGAAGGTTCACGCAGTACGTTACTGGCCTGTTCCACGCACCAAGTCCTTCCTGGGACTGGCAGGATACTATAGACGGTTTATCCCCAACTTTGCGGCTATAGCTTCCCCCCTAACCGATCTAACCAGGGCCCGACTCCCAAGAACAGTAAAATGGATGGACGAGACAGAAGCGACGTTCAGCTCCCTGAAGGAAGCGCTGTGCTCCTATCCGATTCTCGTAGTTGTGGTTAAAGTGACTGTGCATATATGATGAACAGAGAGTAGCAGTAGCGTAAAGAGGGGTTGGCGGGTGGTGGGACACAATGCAGAAGCCTGGTTAGCCAATGTGCGGGCGCACTGGTTGGTCGGGCCAATTGATGTAGTATGTACATACATCAGTGTATAATTAAAGTGACTATGCATATATGATAAACAGAGTAGCAGCAACGTAAAAGAGGGGTTGGGGTGGGGGGGGGACACAATGCAGATAGTCCGGGTATCAATTTGATTATCTGTTCAGGAGTCTTATGGCTTGGGGGTAAAAACTGTTGAGAAGCCTACACTTGGCACTCCGGTACCACTTGCCATGCGTTAGTAGAGAGAACAGTCTATGACTAGGGTGGCTGGGGTCTTTTACAATTTTTTGGGCCTTCCTCTGACACCGCCTGGTGTAGAGGTCCTGGATGGCAGGCAGCTTAGCCCCAGTGACGTACTGGGCTGTACTCACTACCCTCTGTAGTGCCTTGCGGTCGGAGGCTGAGCAATTGCCGTACAATGGCAGTGACGCAACCAGTCAGGGTGCTCTCGATGTTGCAGCTGTATAACCTTGAGGATCTCAGGACCCATGCCAAATCTTTTTAGTTTCCTGAGGGGGAATAGGCTTTGTCGTGCCCTCTTCACAACTGTCTTGGTGTGTTTGGACCATTCTAGTTTGTTGGTGATGTGGACACCAAGGAACTTGAAGCTCTCAACCTGCTCCACTACAGCCCTGTCGATGAGAATGGGGCGTGCTCGGTGCTCCTTTTCCTGTAGTCCACAATCATCTCCTTAGTTTTGGTTACATACACTTAGGTTGGAATCATTAAAACTCGTTTTTCAACCACTCCACAAACTTCTTGTTAACAAACTTTCACTTATAATTCACAATTCCAGTGGGTCAGAAGTTTACATACACTAAATTGACTGTGCCTTTAAACAGCTTGTAAAATTCCAGAAAATGATGTCATAGCTTTAGAAGCTTCTGATAGGCTAATTGACACCATGTCAGTCAATTGGGGGTGTAGCTGTGGATGTATTTCAAGGCCAACCTTCAAACCCAGTGCCACTTTGCTTGACATGATAGGAATATCAAAAGAAGTCAGCCAAGACCTCAGAAAGAAAATGTAAACTTCTGAATTCAACTATACATTAATTATTAATTTCGGTTTGTTCTATAGAAAGTATTTGACTCTAGCCACAAAATTAAGGAAATTAGAAGGGCGGGATTTCGGCAAGGGCATGTCTTGCCTTCCCGAAATCCCCCCTTCTAAATAATTTTGTGGCTAGAGTCAAATACATTCTGTGGCACACATCAGAGTCAAATACTTTCTACAGAACAACCTTTAGGCAACCGAAATTAATAATTAATGTGCTTTATATTAAACATAGAGGAGGGAGTAAAATGTAGGCAAGCAATAAACACTTCAGAACAACTACTAAGTCGAATAAGACATGGGAGCGATGACGAATTTTGACAAAGATATTTATTTATTGAAACAAACAGCCAAACCGAAAACTGCAGACATTACTCGTGCCTCCCCCGCGGTAAATCCGACATAATTGTTTTATTTAAATTAAACGCAGCCTAACGTGATCAGTGACCCCAATTTGTATGGGAGTCGCAGCAATGAAGAGTTGAGTGCGTGCGCGTTCACGCGAAGGGGGGGACTCTGGCAGGGGGAGATTTTCGGCACAACACCTGTACCACATCTATATAGCCTCGTTATTGTTATTTCAGTCACATGAGTGCATGTATGGCCTGATATATGCTTCTGATATGGTTAAACAGCTTTTTTTTGCTGTCATCATGTAATGCCAATGTTGACAGAATACGTCACTTACACACATGCTAAACACTTGTTTAGCATATCAGGTAGTACAGTAGGCCTTTGTTTTTAGTGCAGCAAACCAATCCAATAGAATACTGCTGAGAAATGCGATGGATACAACAACGCCACATCCACTATATCCTGCCAGGGGCGGAAGTCTGGAAGTCTGTTCCAAACAGTAATCATTCCAACACGGAGTGTGAAGTGTCAGCATCTCTCCCGTCGCACGCCCATAATTCCTGGTAACCATTCCCTTGTTGTCTACATTTTAATTTACCAATATTTTGACGCGTTTTACATGTTTGTTCATTTTAAGTATTGCACCACAGATACGCATTTTTTAACCAACTAGGTGGAAAATCATTTTGCAACAGGATTGTGCGCCGCGCGTCTTTATTTTTTTTGAGCGCTAATCATCGCTTGTGTTTATCCATCTACAACAATTATTTCCTGCCGTCGTGGTAGGTCGGCTGTGTAGCCGTCTCTCAGACATAGCAAAGGATTAAGTTACTGCTGGTGGCGGATTATTCTATTGGCTTCCTCTTGTCACGTTCTAGTCTTCGGCCTTTATCTTTTCCAATTGAAGTTGCCTGAAATCGAGGTAGAGTAACTGAAAAAATGTCCGTTTTGTTTAACTAAAACTCCTTGCTGTTGTATTTACTTCGACTAATCTCCTCAAACCTCACATTGTCGAAATGCTTCTCCAAGTAGGGCAGGCTACTTTTAGGCTATTTGTTGATACATTCTCTTAGTTGTATTTTGTGTCCTTTTATTTTTATATTTTCCGACCCACCTTTTCCATTAATGTTGATGCTAGATGCGTTGTGCATCTACAGTATTTGCTAACTACACCTACCACTCCCAGTGACAGTCTTACATTCAAATGATCTGGATGCAAGCCAAGCCAACATTTCTCACTATCACGTTGTTATAGGCTACATTGTTACGTTAGATGTAACACATGTTAACACCCTTGTTTAGATGGATACTGGATCGTCAACTATAAAGCATTGAGTAGCACCCCCTCCCCTCTGTAGTCGTCTCTCTCTAACTGCCAACCCCCCCAATGTTCTTCTTTAGAACTGACTGACTCACATTATTGGAGAATTTGGCTGTTGCACATTGTTTACTTACGTTCTTATCCCCAGCCTCATTAAATGTTACTGATTAACTGAATATACATTTTTTTTTATTGGTTAGTGCCATATTGTGTACCCCAATCAGCTCCTATTGAGCTGATAAGGGTTTCACAGAGACAGGACGAGACAAGTTGTTTCATAGGCTTGACTCTTGACATTGTAGCCTCCTTGAGGATGTTCTTAAAAGAACATGGCTCAAAAAGTTTTGGAACTCATAGGCCTACCAGTTACCACGAGTCTATTAGTACTGACTTGCAAGAAGCAAAACTAGCGCCACCAGAATTCTAATCGCTACTTGCATGTGAGTGTCTCAATATGTATTTGATGTGGTAGATATATTGGAACCACGGTACATTTCTCACCTGGGGTGTGGCTGCATAGGCTAGCTACATCATTAAAAGTTGAGGATAAAAACCTCCACATCGATTTGTCATGTTGTTGCTTAGGGTGTATTTTTGTTAACAAGTAATATCTCCCTCTTCAGTCATGTCGTTCCGAAGAGGCGTGGTCAGACAGAGCAAGTTTAGGCACGTTTTCGCCCAGGCATGGAAGGCTGAGCACTGCATCGATGATGTCCGAGTGTCCCGTGTCACATGGGACGGACCCCTCTGCGCTGTGAACCCCAAATTCACCGCAGTCATCATTGAATCAGGTGGAGGAGGGGCCTTCCTCGTTCTGCCACTCAACAAGGTTTGTACTCGCCCACATAAACATCCAACTTCTCTCAGATTGAGGATAAGCATCGGATCAATACCCCAAAGGTGTTTATGGGCAATTCCATGGTAATGGTATTATGCTGAGACTCCGATTTTTCACTTTAAAATATATACCAAACAAAAACCATTGATTTCAAAATTTAACAAACCAAAGAACTCAGAACATTTGACAAAAACACATTCAGAGGAAGAACTGTGCACCTACAAAGTTTAGAATAAAACTGAGGGCGATTTTACCGTAATTCTGTTACCAAAATTGCATCTGCACAGTTTTTCCAGTAAATGTTTTTATTTATTTTTTATTGACCATGTAAATTGTTCAAAGTAGTCATTGTGCAAGGAGTTCTATGGTTTGTTCAACTTTGAAATCTTGGCTTTTGTTTGACATACATTTTAAAGTAAAGCATAATTCCGTTGCCATGGAATTTCTCTTACTGGGCTGACGTTACATGATGGGTTGTAGCAATATGTTAGCAACTCTGAGTCTTTCTGACCCACTGATTTTCATGTTAAACAGTGCTTTTCGGTTGGTGAGTAAGTAGTATTGAGATCGAACTTGGAGGTTGTGACTTATCTGATGATGAATTGTCACCTGGCCCACATGACACCTGCTTCTCTCCCACAGAGTGGCAGGATTGACCAGGCCACTCCCACGGTGTGTGGACACGCAGCCCCGGTGCTGGACGTCCAGTGGTGTCCTCATGACGACAACATCATCGCCAGTGCCTCGGAGGACTGCACCGTGAAGGTGAGTGATGGGAACGTAGCTGCCTTCTAAAAAAGCAGCGTAAGCAGTTCACAGTAGTCTGTGATGACACTTTCAACCCTTGTCTAGATCTTGGCTTAGATTTAGGTGGACTGCTGGATGATAGTTATGGGTTCATTGAGGGGACATAGCAGATGCACTATTATATGATGGCATTATGTTGGCCTTGTGATAGATGTTCTACTATCCAGAGGGAATATTTGTGTTGAGAATGTTGCAGATGCAGTCATTGGTTAGGCCTATAGAGTTGAAACAAAGGTTCAGTTGTATGCTCTACTCCTGTAACAAAGTGTTGTCATTGGTTGTATTGTCTATGACAGGTTTGGGAGGTCCCTGATGGAGGGCTGACAGGGCCAATGACAGAGCCCGTAGTGACACTGGAGGGCCACAGCAAACGAGTGGGGATCCTGGCCTGGCACCCGACAGCCTTCAACATCCTCCTAACTGCAGGTAACCTCACCTATCTGCACCTCATTGTCTCACGTCGGATACTGTGATCATAATGCCATGGCCGTCTGAGAGGACAATGCATGGCAGACTACTTGAGGTGCAGACATTGTCCCCTGTCCTTGGACTATCCAACTCACTAGCGATGCCTCTTGTATCAATGAATGCGATTGGTTAAAGGAAAGGTAGACATGGTAGGGGCACAATTGGATCCCCAGGTCCATGATAATGTGAGACCTCTTATGTTAGGACATTTCTGAGAAAGAAGAACTGAGTGTTTTAAGAGAGAAGTGTTGCATGTAGTCACGCTCACACCTGGAAATGTAGACATAATGATAGTGTTAGGACACAGTTTGGTCACGCGTCAGGGTAGCATGTAGCTAGCTAGTTAGCCACCCATGTGTCGAACGTTGGATCCTGTGTGATTGCCAGAGAAAGCTAACATGTAGCAGTCAATGTAAGTGGTGAGAGTCTAAGGACAGCTCTAAACGTACTGGAGAGGTGTTACATGAAAGACAGTTCATTTGAAAGACAGTTCCATTCCAAATGCATTATACAAGCTAGGAATTGAGTTTCCTTCCCTTGCAATTAACAGCATGTGATTATTATTTGACCCTGCTGGTCAACTATGAACATCTTGAAGAAGGATCTGGCCTTATTGGCCATGTACTCTTATAATCTCTACCCGGCACAGCCAAAAGAAGACTGGCCACCCCTCAGAGCCTGGTTCTTCTCTAGGTTTCTTCCAAGGTTCCTGCCTTTTTAGGGAGTTTTTCCTAGCCACCGTGCTTCTGCATAGCTTGCTGTTTGGGGTTTTCGGCAGAGTTTCTGTGTAAGCACTTTGTGACATCTGCTGATGTAAAAAGGGCTTTATAAATACATCTGATGTAGTTTGCAAGTTTTAAAGGAGACTGTGGTTAACATGAAACTAAAGAGGTTTCAAGAGGTCGTAGGAAGGTTTCAAATGTTAGAATAAAAAACATGAGCTGGTGCACACCCAGAGAATGATTTTATGTAGAGGTGCTGACTAATGGCGGATAAACTATAAGCTATAAAAATAATAGTCGCAGTCATATACAGTGAGTACCATAATTCATTGGACAGTGACCATTTTTTTTGTTCATTTGGTTCTGTACTCTAGCACTTTGAGTTTGAAAGGATACAATGACAATGAGGGTGAAGTGCAGTCTGTCAGTTTTAATTTGAGGGTATTTTCATACGTATCGGATTAACCGTTTAGAAATGACAGCACCTTTTGTACATGGTCCCCCCATTTTTAAGGTACAAGTGTTTGTTGTATTGGCTTCACAAATGTATGTCGTTAGGCAGGTGTATTCATTTGTGTCGTTGGTGAACGCAGGAGAGCTGTTGAGGAATAGAATTGATTCTAGACTTTTCTATTGCCTTTGGAGGTTGTTGTTGGGGTGTAACAACATGAGGAAGACAGCAGTGTTGATGCAAATGAAGCTGGCTGTCATAAGGCTCAGAAATGAAAATCAATCAATCGGAAACATTGCAAAAACCCTGGACATGTCCAAGTCAATATTTTGGTTCATCATTAACAAGGAAAAAAACAACCCGGTGAACTCAATTATGTTAAAAGACCCAGTAGACTGAGGAAGACCACTGTAGTGGATGACCGGAGAAAACCCCCCAGACAACAGGCCAACAGATCAAAAACACTCCTGAATGCAGGTGTAGATGTGTCAGTCTACCATACGTAGAAGACTACACCAGCAGGACTACAGAGGGTACACTACAAGATGCAAACCACTGATAAGCCTGAAGAACAGAAAGGCCAGATTACAGTTAGCTAAAAAGCACCTAAAAGAGCTCCAAGAGTTCTGGAAAAAAGCATTGTGGACAGATGAGACAAAGATTATAATGTACCAGAGTGATGGAAAGAGGAAAGTGTGGAGAAAAAAAAGACATGCCCATGATCCAAAGCATACTGCCTCTTCTGTGAAACATGGTGGAGGGGGTGTTATGGCTTGGGCCTGTATGGCTGCCAGTGGAACAGGCTCACTTGTCTTCATCAATGATGTGACTGCAGACAAGAAGAAGAACAATGAATTCTGAAGTCTACAGAAATATTTGTTCTGCTCAGATAAAACCAAATGCCTCCTAACTCATTGGACGGCACTTCATCATGCAACAAGACAATGACCCTGAACATACTGCTAGAGCAACAAAGGGTTTTTTTGATGGCCAAAAAGTGGAAAAACCTTGACTGGCCGAGTCAATCACCGGATCTGAATCCAATTGAACATGCATTTTACATGCTGAAGAGGAGACTGCATTACAGGCAGCCATTACAGAAGATACCCAGCGTCTGGTGATGTCGATGCATCGCAGACTTCAAGCAGTCATTGTATGCAAAGGATATGCGACCAAATTTTAACAATGATTACTTTATTCTACATTATGTTAAACTGTCCAATGTTTTTTGATGGCCAAAATGGGGGGGGGGACTATGTACAAAAGCTTCTATAATTTCCTAACGGTTCATCCGATATGTATGAAAATACCCTCAAATTAAAGCTGACAGTCTGCACTTCACCCTCATTGTCATTGTATCCTTTCAATCTCAGTGCTAGAGTACAGAACCGAAATAACAAACAAATGGTCACTGTCCAATTAATTATGGTGCTCAGTATGTGTGTGTGTGTATATACACTGCTCAAAAAAATTACGGGAACGCTAAAATGAAACATACTAGATCTGAATGAATGAAATATTCTTATTAAATCGTTTTTTACAGTTCTTTACATAGTTGAATGTGCTGACAACAAAATCACACAAATTATCAATGGAAATCAAATTTATCAACCCTTGGAGGTCTGGAGTTGGAGTCACACTCAAAATGAAAGTGCAAAACCACACTACAGACTGATCCAACTTTGATGTAATGTCCTTAAAACAAGTCAAACTGAGGCTCAGTAGTGTGTGTGGCCTCCACGTGCCTGTATGACCTCCCTACAATTCCTGGGCATGCTCCTGATGAGGTGGCGGATGGTCTCCTGAGGGATCCCCTTCCCAGACCTGGACTAAAGCATCCGACAACACATGGACAGTCTGTGGTGCAACGTGGCGTTGCTGGATGGAGCGAGACATGATGTCCCAGATGTGCTCAATTGGATTCAGGTCTGGGGAACGGGCGGGCCAGTCCTTAGCATCAATGCCTTCCTCTTGCAGGAACTGCTGACACACTCCAGCCACATGAGGTCTAGCATTGTCTTGCATTAGGAGGAACCCAGGGCCAACCGCACCAGCATATGGTCTCACAAGGGGTCTGAGGATCTCATCTCGGTACCTAATGGCAGTCAGGCTACCTCTGGCGAGCACATAAATGCCACCCCACACCATGACTGACCAACCGCCAAACCGGTCATGCTGGAGGATGTTGCAGGAAGCAGAACGTTCTCCGCGGCGTCTCCAGACTCTGTCACGTACTCAATGTGAACCTGCTTTCATCTGTGAAGAGCACAGGGCGCCAGCGGCGAATTTGCCAATCTTGGTGTTCTCTGGCAAATGCCAACCGTCCTGCACAGTGTTGGGCTGTAAGCACAACCCCCACCTGTGGATGTTGGGCCCTCATACCACCCTCATGTTTCTGACCGTTTGAGCAGACACATGCACATTTGTGGCCTGCTGGAGGTCATTTTGCAGGGCTTTGGCTGTGCTCCTCCTGCTCCTCCTTGCACAAAGGCGGAGGTAGCGGTCCTGCTGCTGGGTTGTTGCCCTCCTACGGCCTCCTCCACGTCTCCTGGGGTACTGGCCTGTCTCCTGGTAGCGCCTCCATGCTCTGGACACTATGCTAACAGACACAGCAAACCTTCTTGCCACAGCTCGCATTGATGTGCCATCCTGGATCAGCTCCACTACCTGGGCCACTTGTGTGGGTTGTAGACTCCGTCTCATGCTACCACTAGAGTGAAAGCACCGCCAGCATTCAAAAGTGACCAAAACATCAGCCAGGAAGCATAGGAACTGAGAAGTGGTCTGTGGTCACCACCTGCAGAACCACTCCTTTATTGGGGGTGTCTTGCTAATTGCCTATAATTTCCACCTGTTGTCTATTCCATTTGCACAACAGCATGTCAAATTAATTGTCAATCAGTGTTGCTTCCTAAGTGGACAGTTTGATTTCACAGAAGTGTGATTGACTTGGAGTTACATTGTGTTGTTTAAGTGTTCCCTTTATTTTTTTTAGCATTGTGTATGTGTATATCTCTCTCTGTCTCTCTCTGTCTGTGGACCCAATAAATTACTGGGTGTTTATATAGTGTGCGACTATTTAAAAAAAAATAGTTTTTATATATAGCTTAAGGTTTCAAATGTTGAAAGCAATTTGGTTTGTCTGCATTACTTGGAATGTTATGTCTGTATTATGACTATTTGCATGCTTTTCAAATACATTTGATTGTATCCATATGACATTTGCGTTTAGGTTTTAGTTGTCTACAACTACAGAACTCCTACACACTTCTGCACTTTTATTGTGGTTGACGTCTTGGTGAACTGAGATTGGTAGTGTGCTTGTTATAACCCTCTTCTGTGAACACTGTTTTGTCTGCTTTCCTAGATGCTGTGTAAACACCTGTTTTTGAATGTTGCATCTCTTCTCTCCTTTCTTGTCTGTGTCTTGCTGTGTCTCTCTTTCTCTGTATCGCTCTCTCTGTGTCTTTGTCTCTCTGTATGTGTGGCTCTCTCCTCTCTCTCTCTCTCAGGCTGTGATAACCTGGTGTGTGTGTGGGACGTGGGCACGGGGGAGCTGGTCTACCAGATAGCCGATGCCCACCCCGACCTGATCTACAGCGTGAGCTGGAACCGGGAGGGCAGTGCCATCTGCACCGTGTGCAAGGACAAGGCGTTGCGTGTCATCGACCCGCGACGGGGCACCGTCCTCAAGGTGAGTCATGTCTGTCCTATGTCGTATGACACACCCATGCAAATGAATGGAAAGAAGTCTTAAGAGATTTGGATATAATGACGAGAAACCTACAGTTGAAGTCGGAAGTTTACATACACCTTAGCCAAATACCTTTAAACTCAGTTTTTCACAATTCCTGACATTTAATCCTAGTAAAAATTCCCTGTCTTAGGTCCGTTAGGAACTCCACTTTATTTTAAGAATGTGGAATGTCAGAATAATAGTAGAGGGAATTATTTCAGCTTTTATTTATTTAATCACATTCCCAGTGGGTCAGATGTTTACATACACTCAATTAGTATTTGGTAGCATTGCCTTGAAATTGTTTAACTTGGGTCAAACATTTCAGGTAGACTTCCACAAGCTTCCCACAATAAGTTGAGTGAATTTTGGCCCATTCCTCCTGACAGAGCTGTTGTAACTGAGTCAGGTTTGTAGGCCTCCTTGCTCGCACACACTTTTTCAGTTCTGCACACAAATGTTCTATAGGGTTGAGGTCAGGTCTTTGTGATGGCCACTCCAATACCTTGACTTTGATGTCCTTAAGCCATTTTGCTACAACTTTGGAAGTATGCTTGGGGTTATTGGTTGGAAATGGGTCTTCCAAATGGACAATCTTTAACTTTAAAGATCTTTAACTGGTGTCTTGAGGTGTTGTTTCAATATATCCACATAATTTTCCATCCTCATGATGCCATCTATTTTGAAGTCCACCAGTCCCTCCTGCAGCAAAGCACCCCCACAACATAATGCTGCCTCTCCTGTGCTTCACGGTTGGGATGGTATTCTTCAGCTTGCAAGCCTCCCCCTTTTTCCTCCAAACATAATGATGGTCATTATGGCCAAACAGTTCTATTTTTGTTTCATCAGATCAGAGGACATTTCTCCACGAAGTACAATCTTTGTCCCCATGTGCAGTTGCAAACCGTAGTCTGGCTTTTTTTTTATGGCGGTTTTGGAGCAGTGGCTAATTCCTTGCTGAGCGGCCTTTCAAGTTTTGTCGATATAGGACTCGTTTTACTGTGGATATAGATACTGGAGGAAACGGGTACAAAAGTATTTTCACAAGGTCCTTTGCTGTTCTGGGATTGATTTGCACCAAAGTCTCCTTCCTGAGCAGTATGATGGCTGCGTGGTCCCATGGTGTTTATACTTGCGTACTATTGTTTGTACAGATGCACATAGTATCTTCAGGCGTTTGAAAATTGCTCCCAAGGCAACCAGACTTATGGAGTTCTACACTTTTATTTTTATTTTCTGAGGTTTTGACTGATTTTCTTTAGATTTTCCCATGATGTCAAGCAAAGAGGCACTGAGTTTGAAGGTAGGCCTTGAAATACATCCACAGGTACACCTCCAATTGACTCAAATGAGTTCAGAAGCTTCTAAAGCCATGACATCATTTTCTGGAATTTTCCAAGCTTTTAAAAGGCACAGTCAACTTAGTGTATGTAAACTTCTGACCCACTGGAATTGTGATACAGTGAATTATAAGTGAAATAATCTGTCTGTAAACAATTGTTGGAAAAATTAGTTGTGTCATGCACAAAGTAGATGTCCTAACTGACTTGCCAAAACTATAGTTTGTTAACAAGAAATTTGTGGAGTGGTTGAAAAACAAGTTTTAATGACTTCAACTTAAGTGTATGTAAACTTCCGACTGTACATCTCCATCTTAAAAACGGGATTTGTTGTCCACAGAGCAGAACGGTGGGCTGTCAAGCGCCTGCCTATTCCTCTCTTTGGATTGATGGCTGCATTTAGTTTATTTTAATACTTTTTTGAATATTAGAATTTGTGGCGTTTTAATGTCAACCGCCTGTATTCAATGGAGAGAGATGCATTGCTACTAGCCACATATCATGAATACGCATAGCCATCTAAAGACAATTCTGATATAAAAAATGTAATCTTAAAGTTGCCGGGGTGTCACGAGTCCTACTTATATCAGTATGCTCGTATCAACCTAAGTATTATGAAACTTCAATTAGATCAAATAAACCTCACGTAGCAAATAAGCCGTTAAATTTTTTGGTCGTTGACCAAATTTCAAACTCATTGACTTCCATACCAAAAGTCCTTGCTTGGTGAGTGAAATAAATTAAATAAATCTGTCTGGAGAAGACAGATTTTTCACCCAGCTGTCCCTCTCGCTTTGCCTTTTCCTATGGTCTTTAAGTACCAATAACAAGCAATACAACTTTATTATCCTTCAAGGTGAAAGTAACCAACACAAAGTGGACTGTAAACACACAAACTCTCCACTGCTTAAGAACATCTCCTTATCAAAGATAATTTTATTCAGCCAAATCCCCCAAGTACTGTATATTGTATGAACTCTACCTTCTGTACATGTGGCTTTTGACATTGTCTCTACCTACCACTTGTTGCTGTGTGCCTCAGGTGAAAGAGAAGGTCCACGACGGCACCAGGCCCATGAGGGCCGTGTTCCTCTCCGACGGGAAGATCCTGACCACGGGCTTCAGCCGCATGAGTGAAAGGCAGCTGGCCTTGTGGGATACGGTACGGCAGCTGGATGGACACATTTCATATACACTGAGTATAGCAAACATTAGGAACACTTTCCTAATATTGAGTTGTACCCCCCCCACCCCCCTTTGGTCTCAGAAGAGCCTAAATTGGAGCATGGACTTTACAAGGTGTCAGAAGCGTTCCACAGGGATGCTGGCCCATGTTGACTCCAATGCTTCCCACAGTTGTGTCAAGTTGGCTGGATGTCCTTTGGGTGGTGGACCGTTCTTGATACACACAGGAAACTGTTGAGTTTGAAAAACCCAGCAGTGTTGCAGCTCTTGACAAAAACCGGTTTACCTAGCACCTACTACCATACTCCATTCAAGGACACTTAAATATTTTGTCTTGCCCGTTCACCCTCTGAAGGACACACATACACAATCCATGTCTCAATTGTCTCAAGGCTTAGAAATCCTTCTTTAACCGGTCTCCTCCCCTTCTGCACTGATTTTGAAGAGACATCGATAGGGATCATAGCTTTCACCTGGTCAGTCTGTCATGGAAATGTGTTCAATGTTTTGTACACAGTGTACATGACCTTGAGTCGTATGGTAGAGGAGAGTGTTGTGCCATGACAGTACAGTTCAGGTCAGCCCTGTTTATTTTCCCTTGACGCAGCACCTAGGGGTTCACTACACACTGACCAAGTAGTGGGAGCTAAGTGAAAACTAAGTGTAAACAATGGAATCTTCATAGTGCCTTGGAAAGGTAGCTAGATCAACAGGTTCAGCTGCTACATGTTCAGCCAGGCACAGCAGTGACGTACATTATCAGCATGAGATTAAGTACATTCAAATCCAAGCTCATAGTTTCAAGTTTTATTAGTCGTAAGGGATACGTACAGATGGTATACACAGCCCAACAATGCAACAATAATAAATAAATATAAGAATACAAACAAAGTAAATGTCTCAGTAGAATAAAATAAACATTTTAGCATAAGTATAATACAGGAAGGAACAATTTACGTTCCAATATTTACACATGTATCAAGGAAGGGGCAGTGCAGGGGACATTTTTTACATTTAACAGTATTAGCAATAAGAGTCTGGTAGCAGTGTGAATGAGTAAGTGATTGCACTCAGACATCATGCTCCGGTACAGTTTGCTTGACTGTAAGGGAGTGAACAGCACATGGCTGGGGGGGTCCTTGATGAAGCAGGACTTCCTCAGGCACCGTTTCAAGTAGATGTCCTGAATGGGTGGGAACACGGCCCCAGTGATGTATTAGGTCCTCTTCACCACCCGTTGGAGGGCCTTGCGGTCGTGGACAGAGCAATTCCTGTATCAGGCCGTGATGCAACCGGTCAAGACGCTCTCGATGGTGCAGCGGTAGTATTTGGAGAGAGCCCGGGGTGGTGTTGGTCAATGTCAAATCATCGGTGATGTGTATGCCGAGGAACTAAAAATGCTGACTGTTTCTACTGCAGTCGCGTTGATGTTGGGGGCTTCCTGAAGTCAACAATCAACTTCTTTGTTTTGTTGACGTTGAGGGAGAGGTTAATGTCCTGGCACCACAATAATGCTAGTTAATTTACCTCCTGATAGGTTGACTCGTTGTTGGTATCAAGCCTACAACCGTGGTGTTGTCAGCAAACTTGATGATGGATGTTGGTGTCGTGCAAAGGCACACAGTCGTGGGTAAACAGCGAGTGAGGACACACCCCTGGGGGGCACCTGTGTTAACTCAGTGTGGAGGAGGTGTTGCCAATCCTCACAGCCTGTGTTCTTCCCGCCAGGGCTCTGAGTTTGGTGACGAGCTTGGAGGGAACAATAGGATTCAAATGCTGTAGTCAATGAACAGTATTTGGTATTTGTGTTGCAGAATGATATGTCTGAGCCAATGGCAGTGCAGGAGATGGACACCAGTAACGGTGTTCTCCTTCCCTACTACGACCCTGACACTAACATGGTCTACCTGTGTGGAAAGGTACAGTACACCCATTTCCTACAACACTTTCAACAAATTCTGCTGGTGGCATAGGATTAAATTAGAAGATCCCCCTCTGGATGTTTGGTTCAGTCCCTTTTGTCTGTTGATCTCTCTCAGGGGGACTGCACCATCCGGTACTTTGAGGTGACGGACGAGTCGCCTTACGTCCATTTTCTCAGCCTGTACAGCAGCAAAGAGCCCCAGCGAGGAGCAGGCTTTCTCAGCAAGAGGGGCGTGGACGTCAACAAGTGTGAGATCGCCAGGTGAACAGGTTTTTCAGCATGACTTCATGGTTGTTAGTTGAATTCTTCCTCTGTGTATTTGCTTCCTTTGTTTTCTCTTTCACCACTCCTCTCTCCCTCCTACATTCCCCCTTTCATGCCTTCTCACTAATTCATTTCTATCTAGTCTTTCTTTCATTCATTCACGCTTTCATTGTCTCATTCATTCACTCTTTCATTCACTCTCTCGCTTTCTTTCATTTAATCTCGGTCTCCTCTCTTTCTCATATTGCAGGTTCTACAAATTGCATGAGAGGAAAGTAGAGCCCATTTCTATGACGGTACCACGGAAGGTAAGCCATGCAGTTCGAAACAAAGCCATTTGAATTCACACATTTTTGGACTAAGACCATATTCCAATAGCCATACTAGCGTCCCACTTAGAATCCATGCCCAAAACATAAGATTCTACTAAGTGGCATGTTAATGTGGATATTGGAACAGAGAGTTTTCCTCAAACCTCCCTCTCCTCTCTTGCCGCCTCAGTCAGACCTGTTCCAGGGGGACCTGTACCCGGACACTGCCGGTGTGGAGCCCTCTCTCCTGGCCGAGGATTGGATCGCTGGGCAGGACGCGGCACCCCTGCTAGTCTCTCTGAGCGGGGGCTATGCTGGCACCCCCTCCAAGCACAGAGACAAGCTCAGGAACAAACCCAAGCTGCTGTCGCAGGGCTCCGGGACGGATTCTTCCCCAGTCCCCCGGCAGGCCTCCTCTCCCACGGCAACCACCACCGCCAAGGAAATGGAGAGCGAGGGGGTGGGGGTGGTGCAGCAGAGGGTCACTCGAGCAGAAGGAGAAGGAGCATCCGATAGGGCGAGAAGAGAGGTGAGAATGGAGTTTGGTTATACGTGGGTATGGCAGTAAGCATAGCAGGGGTGTATTTACCAGGACACACTGTAGCCACTTTAATAAACGGATCACTTGTCACTTTAATAATGCCACTTTAATAATATTTATATATCTTGCATTACTCATCCCATATGTATATACTGTATTTTATTGCATCTTGCCTATGTCGCTCTGTCATTGCTCATCCGTATATTTATATGTACATATTCTTATTCCATTCCTTTACTTAGATTTTTGTGTATTAGGTAGTTGTTGTGGAATTGTTAGATATTGCTGCACTGTCGGAATTAGAGGCACACGCATTTCGCTACACTCGCAACATCTGCTAACCATGTGTATGTGACCAATTGATTTGGCATTTAGCAAAACGTTTTGTAACGAGAGATTCTTATTGCTCAAGTTTAGGGTGTCTCCCTTAGAGAAGTAAGTATGAGTATGGAGGTAGAAGTACCAGAAAAGTGACAATTTAGGATATCATCATGTATGTGACTGCATTCCCCCTCTCCACCTCCCTCTCGTCACATCTATCCCCCCATCCCTCTCCCCCGCTCCAGGAGGAGGTGCTGAGTGAGGTGCTAGCAGAGGTGAAGGCCCTTCGTTCGGTGGTCTTGGCCCAGGGCCAGAGGATTGAGCTGTTGGAGAGGCAGCTGGTCCGCATCGAGGACGGGGATGTCTGATTGGCCGATGGGGCATCACCACTACACCCAAAGGGCATTCTTACTAAAACTCCATAGACCATAGCCTTACTAGAATCAACAGCAGTACCTTAAGCTGAGTGGGAGGATGTAGTGAAGTGTAGCTCCGTGACTAACTGTGTATATCACAGAGGGGCCGAGAATAAGGTGAACTGTTATAGTGAAGGTGTTTTGTGGGTGAATCTAAATTGTTTCCTTGTTCCCTCGCATCCTCTCCCCTCGCCTTCTCAAAACGCATTGGAGGACAAGATCAGAGGTTCCTCCCCTCAAGACTTCTCTTCCAATGAGTTTTGAGAAGGAAGAGGGAACAAGGAAACACAATTGAGATTCACCCTACATCTCTTTAGATGCTGCTTCAGTTAGATGGCAGGTGATATAGGATGAATGGAGATCATCTGTATAAAACATCCATACTGCAGTAAGACATGTCACCAGATTTTTTGAAGGAGCATCGATGGTGACAGTATTTGAAGGTGTATAACTACACAACCTAAGACATGCGGAATCAATCATAGCCTACTCACGAATCCTTATGACATCTGGCACAAAGGTCTATGTTAATTTGGTACATTTTGCAAAATGGCACATCAGTATACATTGTATGTGTGTACACCCTCAATAAATGTTACCAAGTAGATTGCCAGATCATTTACAGTTGCTGTGTTCATTGAAGCACTCGCATTGTGAATCCATTAGGGATTGTTTCATCAGGTAGTTACAGCTGCTAATCATGTCATATCAAATGTGATACTTCATTATTAATACTTATACATTTGTACATGTATGGCTTTATACGTTGGCTTTATACATTACCATCATAGGAAGCTATTACTCTAAAATCAGACCATTGGTATTATAAATATAATTGTATATGCTAATAGCGTTATGCTGTTTACAAAACTGCACTGGTTCATTGCGATTGGATTAGTTGTATTGAATTGTGCTGTACAGCGCATATATTGACATTTAAAGAAAAACAGATCGGTCAATTTCCAAATAATGTTTATTTTGATATGAAGCTCTTTTTCTTACAAATGATGTGAAGGACGTGAGTTGGAGGTAGCTTAAAAACATTCCTATCATGTATGTTGTCTCTCTTTTTGGATGATTTTTGTAATGATTTTTTTCAACCTTAGAAGGTAATACTTAATTTGTGCTCTCCAACTAAGTTGTCTTAGGTGAATGAAGCAACATGCAGTATCATTTGTCACAAAGGGTTATAAATTCCAATGACGGCTTATAACAGAGTTCAAGTTAAGTGTTACCTCAGAGAATGTGTTCCAAGCAGAACTAACGTAATATACCATGAAAACCATAGCAGTTGTATGAGTGTCACGAGGCACAGAACTTTAAAACGTTACAATGAAATTAGATTGAACTTTATTTTTTTTACTGTGAATGATGTAATCCAAGCCAGTAGAACCTACTAGACTAATGTAGCAGCAGCCGCTGTGTTTCTATTTGAAGATGGGAAAGAAAGGGCATACGATGCTCGACTGTTGGACGGAACTGAAAAATAATAGTTCACTGTTACATTTAGATTTATTTGCATTTATCCGCAGTTTATACCTCACCCCTTTTGCAGCCTTGGGTACTGTTCACATATAGCCTGGTCCCAGATCTGTTTAAGGCTGTATTGTCTACAATGACTACAGGAGTTGGCGAGACAGCACAAACAGTCCTGGGACCAGGTTAGTTCACATCGGGCTCATGTGTTTGTTTTATTTACTTGATTAATATTTCTGTATGCTCTGTCATAATACACATTTTATGTGTGTGGTTGTGAACAAATAGAGGATGAAAATAACACTCCACTGTGCAAATCTTCCAATAAACACTCCTTTCTCTTTTGCATTGTGCAACAGGCACTTAATTACCCTCACTGGTCATGTGTCAGGAAGTCATAGCTGTCATTAAAATGTATTAGTAAGCCAGTGTACTGACATACACACAAAAAATAGGAAAGTAAACAAACGGGGAATATGTTCTACCAGTAGTACAATTATTTAGTTTCATAGCAAACGTTTATCCTAGTGATTATCATCTTGTGTTATCAAATCAAATGTTAGTCACATGCACTGAATACAACAGGTGTAGTAGACCTTACAGTGAAATTCTTACTTACAAGCCCCCAAACAACAACGCAGTTTCAAAAAATACGGACAAGAATAAGAGATAAAAGTAACAAGTCATTAAAGAGCAGCAGTAAAACCACAATAGCGAGACTATATACATGGGGATACCGGTACAAAGTCTATGTGCGGGTGCACCAGTTAGTTGTAGTATGTACATGTGGGTAGAGTTATTTAAGTCACCATGCATAGATGACGACAACCGAGAGTAGCAGCGGTGTAAAGGGGGGGGAGGGGGGTAATGAAAATAGTCTGGGTAGCCATTTGAGTAGATGTTCAGGAGTCTTGTGGCTTGGGGGTAGAAGCTGTTTAGAAGCCTCTTGGACCTAGACTTGGCGCTCCGGTACCCTCTGTAATCAATGCACTTATTGATGAAGCCGATGACTGATGTGGTGTACTCCCGGAACATATTCCAGTCTGTGCTAGCAAAACAGTCCTTTAGCTTAGCATCTGCTTCATTATTGATCTCTTCAGGAATCAAAGAGGATATAACTATGTTCAGATTTGCCAAATGGAGGGCGAGTGAGAGTTTTGTATGCGTCTCTGTGTGGAGTATAGGTGTTCCAGAGATTTTTTCCCTCTGGTTGCACGTTTAACATGCTGATAAAAATTTGGTAAAACGGATTTAAGTTTCCCTGCATTAAAGTCCCTCGCTACTAGGAGCACCACCTCTGGGTGAGCGTTTTCTTGTTTGCTTTTTGTGGAATACAGCTCATTCAATTCCGTCTTAGTGCCAGCCTCTGACTGTGGTGGTATGTGAACAGCTACGAGAAATACAGATAAACTCTAGGTAGAAAGTGTGGTCTACAGCTTATCATGAGATATTCTACCTCAGATGAGCAATAGCGCGATACTTTCTTAGATATCGTGCACCAGCTGTTTTTTACAAAAATACATAGACAAGGGGCAGCAGACTATCTTGCCGGTATAGTGTGTAACCAGCCAGCTGTATGTCGATAGGGTCGACGTTCAGCCACGACGCCGTGAAGCATAAGATGTTACAGTTTTAATGTCCCGTTGATAGTTTAATTTTCCGCGTAGCTCATCTATTTTTTTTTTCTCCATGTTTGCTAGCAGAATGGAGGGAAGTGGGGGTTTATTAGATCGCCTATGAATTCACGCAAATCGCGGGGATCTGGGCCTGTTACCGAGAAAGCAGTATATCCTTCGCATCGGGCTCGTCAGAGTCATCAAAGGGAAAAAAAGGATTCTGCTTCTGTCTAGAAGTTATTTTCGGTCATAAGAGACGGTAGCGACAACATTATTTACAAAATAGGCGAAAAAAAGTTGCAAATAAACGAACAAAGAAACACAATAGGTTGGGGACACGTAAAACGTCTGCTTTCATCTCCGGCGCCATAACCCAGTGGTTATCATCTTATGTTATCATCTTGTGTTATCATACACTGTGTAACCCAGTGGTTATCATCTTGTGTTATCATACAGGGTAAGCATGCTCCTGAAGCTTTTCTGATTGGTTCCTCAACTCTTTGGAAAGAAGAACTCGATTATATTCAGCATTAGAAATGGACTGTCAAGTTTAGTCCTCCCACAACATCATAGCAAAATTTACATGAATTCAAATCTACCTCTACGGTTCCCCAGTAGTTTATGGTGTTATGTGCTCCACTGGCTAGTAACAAACACAACAGGATGTGGTCCCAGGTTGAAAGAGCATCAGCTCTGTGTCTTTTGAACCACTCACTTCCTTCCTCTGGGCTCTGAAGTGTCTGTCAGCCGAGTGGTTCTACACTGCTTCAACTCTTAACACAGTGCATTCGGAAAGTATTCAGACCCTTCCACTTTTTTCCACATTTTGTTACGTTACAGCCTTATTCTAAAATTGATTAAATTGTTTTCCCTCATCAATCTACACACAATACTCCCCATAATGACAAAGTAAAAATTGAGTTGTAGAAATTTTTGCAATTGTATAAAGAAATACAAACTGAAATATCACATTTACATAAGTATTCAGAACCCAGGCTCCGTTCATCTTTCCCTCGTTCCTGACTAGTCTCCCAGTCCCTGCCGCTGACAAATTTCCCCACAGCATGATGCTGCCGCCACCATACTTCACCGTACGGATGGTATTGGCCAGGTGATGAGCGGGGCCTGGTTTCCTCCAGATATGACGCTTAGCATTCAGGCCAAAGAGTTCAATCTTGGTTTCATCAGACCAGAAAATCTTGTTTCTCGTGGTCTGAGAGTCCTTTGGGTGCCTTTCGGCAAACTCCCAGCGGGCTGTCGTGTGCCTTTTACTGAGGAGTGGCTTCCGTCTGGCCACTCTACTATAAAGGCCTGATTGGTGGAGTGTTGCAGAGATGGTTGTCCTTCTGGAACGTTCTTCCATCTTTACAGAGGAACTCCAGAGCTCAGTCAGAGTAACCATCGGATATCTGGTCATCTCCCTGACCAAGGCCCTTCTCTCTCCCGATTGCTCAATGTGGCTGAGCAGCCAGCTCTAGGAAGAGTCTTGGTGGTTCCAAACTTTGTCCATTTAAGAATTATGGAGGCCACTGTGTTCTTGGGGGCTGTTAATGCTGCATAAATGTTTTGGTACCCTTCTCCAGATCTGTGCCTCAACACAATCCTGTCCGGAACTCACTGGACAATTCCTTTAACTTCAGAGCTTGGTTTTTGCTCTGACATGCACTGTCAACTGTGGGACCTTATACAGTCAGGTGTGGCCTTTCCAGGAACGAGTTTGGGAAATCCTGATAAATCTGATATCAATTGCTCTTTAGAGTGTGAGCTGCTTTTATAAGAGTTGGTATTTATTAGCAGAATCACTATGTCCATTTAGGTTCAGCCGCTCTGTGGTCATTGGACTGTATGCGTCTGTGAACCTTGAACTTAAAATCAAATTTTATTTGTCACATACACATGGTTAGCAGATGTTAATGCGAGTGTAGTGAAATACTTGTGCTTCTAGTTCCGACAATGCAGTAATAACCAACGAGTAATCTAACCTAACAATTCCACAACAACTACCTTATACACACAGTGTAAAGGAATGAAAGAGTATGTACATAAAAATATCTGAATGAGTGATGGTACAGAACGGCATTGGCAAGATGCAGTAGATGGTATCGAGTACAGTATATACATATGAGATGAGTAATGTAGGGTATGTAAACCTATGAAGTGGCATTGTTTAAAGTGGCTAGTGACACATTTTTTACATACATTATTAAAGTGGCTGGGGTTGAGTCAGTATGTTGGCAGCAGCCACTCAATGTTAGTCGTGGCTGTTTAACAGTCTGATGGCCTTGAGATAGAAGCTGTTTTTCAGTCTCTTGGCCCCTACTTTGATGCACCTGTACTGACCTCGCCTTCTGGATGATAGCGGGGTAAGCAGGCAGTGGCTCGGGTGGTTGTTGTCCTTGATGATCTTTATGGCCTTCCTGTAACATCGGGTGGTGTAGGTGTCCTGGAGGGCAGGTAGTCTGCCCCCAGTGATGCGTTGTGCAGACCTCACTACCCTCCTGGAGAGCCTTACGGTTGTGGGCGGAGCAGTTGCCGTACCAGGAGGTGATACAGCCCGACAGGATGCTCTCGATTGTGCATTTGTAAAGGTTTGTGAGTGCTTTTGGTGACAAGCCAAATTTCTTCAGCCTCCTGAGGTTGAAGAGGCGCTGCTGCGCCTTCTTCACCACGCTGTCTGTGTGGGTGACCAATTCAGTTTGTCCGTGATGTATGCGCTGAGGAACTTAACTTAACTACCCTCTCCACTACTGTCCCATCAATGTGGATAGGGGGGTGCTCCCTCTGCTGTTTCCTGAAGTCCATGATCATCTCCTTTGTTTTGTTGATGTTGAGTGTGAGGTTATTTTCCTGACACCACACTCTGAGGGCCCTCACCACCTCCCTGTAGGCCGTCTCATCGTTGTTGGTAATCAAGCCTACCACTGTAGTGTCGTCTGCAAACTTGATGATTGAGTTGGAGGCGTGCATGGCCACGCAGTCGTGGGTGAACATGGAGTACAGGAGAGGACTCAGAACGCATCCTTGGGGGACCCAGTGTTGAGGCCCTGCCACATACCTCTCGTGTCTGAGCAGTTGAATTGCGACTCTACTTTGTCTCTATACTGATGCTTAGCTTGTTTGATTGCCTTGCGGAGGGAATAGCTACACTGTTTGTATTCGGTCATGTTTCCGGTCACCTTGCCCTGATTAAAAGCAGTGGTTCGCTCGCTCTCAGTTTCGCGCGAATGCTGCCATCAATCCACGGTTTCTGGTTGGGGAATATTTTAATAAATGCTGTGGGTACAACATCACAGATGCACTTGCTAATAAGCTCGCTCACCGAATCAGCATATTCGTCAATGTTGTTGTTTGCTGCAATACAGAACATATCCCAGTCCACGTGATCGAAGCAATCTTGAAGTGTGGAATCAGATTGGTCAGACCAGCATTGAACAGACCTGAGCGCTGGAGCTTCCTGTTTTAGTTTCTGTCTATAGGCAGGGAGCAACAAAATGGAGTCGTGGTCAGCTTTTCCAAAATTAGGGCGGGGGAGGGCCTTATATGCATCGCGGAAGTTAGAATAACAATGTTCCAGGGTTTTACCAGTCCTGGTTGCACAATCGATATGCAGATAGAATTTAGGGAGTCTTGTTTAGTCTTGTTAAAATCCCCAGCTACAATGAATGCAGCCCTGGGATATGTGGTTTCCAGTTTACATAGAGTCAAATTAAGTTTGTTCAGGGCCATCGATGTGTCTGCTTGGGGGGGAATATATGTGGCTGTGATTATAATCGAAGAGAATTCTCTTGGTAGATAATGCGGTCGGCATTTGATTGTGAGGAATTCTAAGTCAGGTGAAGAGAAGGACTTGAGTTCCTGTATGTTGTTATGATCACATAAGGCATAACCCCCTGCCGTTCTTCTTACCAGAAAGATGCTTGTTTCTGTTGGCGCGATGCGTGAAGAAACCAGCTGGCTGTACCGACTCCGATAGCGTGTCTCGAGTGAGCCATGTTTCCGTGAAGCGAAGAACGTTACAGTCTCTTATGTCTCTCTGGAATGCTACCCTTGCTCGGATTTCATCTACCTTGTTGTCAAGAGACTGGACATTGGCGAGTAGTATGCTCGGGAGCGGTGCGCGATGTGCCCGTCTCCGGAGCCTGACCAGAAGACCGCTTCTTCTGTCCCTTTTATGGCATCGTTGTTTTGGTTCGCCTGCTGGGATCCGATCCATTGTCCTGGGTGGTAGGCAAAACAGAGGATCCACTTCGGGAAAGTCGTATTCCTGGTCGTAATGTTGGTGAGTTGACGTTGCTCTTATATCCAATAGTTCCTCCCGACTGTATGTAATAAAACCTAAGATTACCTGGGGTAACAATGTAAGAAATAACACCTAAAAAAACAAAATACTGCATAGTTTCCTAGGAACGCGAAGCGAGGCGGCCATCTCTGTCGGCTCCGGAAGTTGACTTTGCACATATAGTATGTTAATTGGTGTGTTCCTTTAGTGACATCAACCCTCTGGTTGTACAAATCAATTCCATAGAATCTTTTCTTGTGTCTATGTTCAAAGGATAAAGCTAAGAGCTGTTGTGGAAATTATTACACAGGGACACTTGAAGTCAATCTTAAATGAATCATTATTTTTTGTCAGCAAGCTGGAGAGGTCACGGTCAAACTTAGATGCATAAAGTACCGGTCTGAAGTGAGCTCTAACGGGGCAGTCCCGTTAGTTCCCTTATATACTGACAAGTTAGATTTGCATGATGTAGCTTATTCATCATTCATAATTCATGTTTGCTTCATTCATGTGACGACCAAATACTGGGTCATGCATGTGACAGACCAATACCTCACAAGGCTTCTTCTCTCTAAGCTGATACCTTGAAACTGAGATATCCCTTTCTCTAAACAAGGTTCTAGGCGTACTGCCAAATTGCAGATACTGACAGTGAGGATTCGTTCAATCAGTCACTTGCATGAACACAGAAATTGGTTATTAGAAAAGCACAAACATTCACATTTCCATAACATTCCATCCTCTTATCACTTATCACGTGTGATGATAATCATTACATTTTAATGTAAGCATTTAGATTATAGCTTCTATATCATAATATTCTATACTCCTATTAAAGTTAGGGAAATCAATACAGAAAAAAAACAGGCACTTCATAATTTCAAACCCTTCATTTTGGGTTAATCAATCTAATTAGTATGGTAATACAATTTTTTATTTTACCTTTATTTAACTAGGCAAGTCAGTTAAGAACAAATTCTTATTTACAACGAATGCCTAGGAACAGTGGGTTAACTGCCTTGTTTAGGGGCAGAATTATATATTTTTTTAACCTTGTCAGCTCTGGGATTCGATCTAGCAACCTTTCAAACAGGGATTCCAACCAAGTTGCAGTCGTCCACTCTGGTTGTGGGGAATTATTCTTAGCAACAGCGGCAATGTATTCGGCGAGATCAGTCATATTAGAAGAGTGATCTGGGACAAAGGTACAACATTCATCACCATTGTTTGCACAAGTGTCCCCTTTACCTGCCAAAAGATAGTTAAGAGCCTCTCTGTTTTGCAGAGCCAATTTACGCAATTCTTTTAGCTTTGCTAATTTTCTCTATATCTCTAGAGATCTCCCGAATTTGGCCTAGAGCACATTCATATTGACTTTCACAGAGAAGAGAGAGAACACATGTTAAAACAGTTTCACACCAACCTTGATAAGAATGGGATTGGGGCAAGGTTAGCCCAAGCTACAATCTAGTGGCTCTCCTCACAATTTAGGGGCATAGCTCTGTCTCTAGAAGCCTCTCCTTTCCATGTCATAATTATAAATATTGATAAATTATCCAACCCAAATTTAGAATGACAGTCCTTAGTGCTTCACGTTGGTTCTATCAATTAAATTTAAGACCCTCATCAATAAATCAAACAGAGTATCAACGACTAACAAATATTAATTAACAGGTGGGTTGTGTGTTGGTGCTGGCATGTATATAGTAAAAATCGTAGGGTAAAAACAAACAAAATGGCCAGGCCTTACTTAATTTGGGAGCTCCCTTAACAGCTGGATCCGGGTACCTTTAACTGCTCTCCTAAGGCACTTGCCTTGGGGATTCTTTCAAAGGGAGAGATACAGAATCATTGATAAACATAGAAAAAAAACTTGATATACACATCAGATGATACAGTGTCCCGTCAAGCTGAATTAGGCACCTTCTAAAGTAAACAAAGCCAGAGTCCCTTTCTTGTAATCATTGTCATTTCGACCTGTTGCGTTGACATACAATTCTGTACAAACTATCCCTGGGACATGAACTTAGTCTCAAAATATAACATGTTGTTTAACAAATCTGCTAGGACCTTCAAAAGGTTGGTGCTGGCTTATCAGCTCAATATTCGGTACTAAAAACATTTACTTGGATCTACTTCTTCTGGACACAGTTCCACGTAATGGAAACATATTGTTGTTTTAGATGACATTACCTTCTTACTTTAATCCCTGGTGCTACCCATACTATAGAATTGAGTAATACATTGTCAAAAACGTGTCTTATTCAATTATTCATACCTTTCCCCACTGTGTCTTGTACAGCCTGTTTGAATTCAGTGTGTACTGGCAGCTATTGTTCCACAGGAAGCTGATCTCTAACCCAAACAACAGATTACTTAAACACAAGAGCAATGGACCAGGCCTTGAAGAGTGAGCCTGGTCCAATGCTCAATCCCTTTGTCTTATTACTTGAAATTACTCAGATATTACGTTTTTGGAGTGCTATCTGAAAGCCAATTACTATTCACTTTGTTACTTTCACTAGTCTCCATATCTGTTTCCTTCTTTTCCAATAGGAAGACCTTCTCAATCACTTTGTTAATACACACAGATCACTCCCAAACAACATTCTGCTTTCTCCCCTATTGCAAGGTTTAATACAAAACAAACATGATAACCTTCTCCATATTGGAAGGCATTGATTTCATTTTAGTCTAACCTAACAATGTTAGTCTATATATTTATTTCAATTTTCTGTTGGATATTCACTTTCTGC
This sequence comes from Oncorhynchus kisutch, assembly GCF_002021735.2. Taxonomy (NCBI): domain Eukaryota; kingdom Metazoa; phylum Chordata; class Actinopteri; order Salmoniformes; family Salmonidae; genus Oncorhynchus; species Oncorhynchus kisutch. The sequence goes on from NC_034182.2 coordinate 32,527,973, forward strand.
TTCACACTTATTAAATGTCTATTATTTTAAGCTTCATATGTAATATGCCAAATGTATAAAATTTAGAAGGGGAGAGATAAACAGTTATTATAACTAGGCTAGCACTGCCTATCAGTTCACTGTCATTGGAATGTTCTATCCATAAGGTTTCTGGCACTTGAGACAAAATAGACTGGGAGGCAGTGTCAGAACCCCAGTCATCCTGGGGGACTGGTTCAATTTGCCTGCTTACTCATTGGTTTAATATCTCATCGTTTGGGATATCAACGAAAACTCCATCAGAGGTACAATCAATTGTAGCCTTAAGTTTAGTTAACAGAAAATCATGTTCAACATTCATTGGTTCTATTTATAGTTAAAATTTTTAGGGGTAAGTCAAGTCCCATACAATGCTTTAACCTTATCATACCTCACATTATCCATAAAGGGATCACTCTGAACATTTCTCATAATACCTTTGACACAACTAACATAGTTTACATGTGGGTGTGCAAATTGTATATATATTTTTTCTATTGTTACATCTCTAGTAACCCATTATACTCAATATTATGTTACTTCATCTCTAAAGTTTCAATCTCTTATTATCCAAATTTCAATCAGCTATTTATCCATATTTCTTAATATCCACATTTCAATCAATCTTATTATTCAAATTTCAATCAGCTTAATTTGTCATATCTCACAATCACGCAACTTTCACATCGACTTTCACTCTCACAAAATCACTCGCTAAAAACAAAATCCTATGGAACAATCCTTGGATTGCTTTTCAGAATGCAAATTGGTCCACATGGACAACTAAGTGAAGGATGTTTTGAACTAACAAAAAGAGTTCTACAAGCAGTTGTTACAAGAATAACAAAATAGCTTGAAGTGTTTCGTCCAAATATAGGTGGAGTCAACTAATAAAAGAATGTATGACCTGACTAGAGAGGTCCAGGACCTGAAGAACAGTTTGCAGTTCTCCCAGTGTCTGCTTGATGAGTTTAAACAGGAGAACTGCAAGATGACAGCAATCTGTAAATCATTGAGAGAGGACATCAATTCTGTGTATGAATCCATGATAACAATGACGGATAAATCAAATTATCTCGAGGTTCAATCAAGATGGAACAACATGGTTGTGGACGTAATTGCAGAATCTCCACGAGACATGGAGGGAGTCTCAGAGAAATTGAAGATGGACCAGCGGAAGATTGAGGTGGAGCGCACCAACAGAACTGGAAATCCCACCACCGGTCCAGGTGACATGCCCAGGCCGAGGTTGCTGTTCTGGAAGGTAGCTGTTCTAGAAAGAGCCAAGAGCTTGAGAGGAATGTATATCTTCCTCAACAAGGACTATCCTGAAGCTGTGCGCCAGAAGAGAAAATACCTTATCCCAGCCATGAAAGCTGCCAGAGCGCGTGTGGACATTGCTTACATCCGCTATGGCAGGCTCATTGTCCACCCTCCCTCCTAAAAATGCCTGGAAGGGATGAGAGAACCAAGACTATGGGTTCATAGCTTTAACCTCACAGCACACACCACACTTTCGAACACCAACTGATTAATGGATTGCAGAATGCATATTTTTGTCTCTTGCTTTCTCTGATAAGCTACCCAGGAAAGGGCTGAAAATAGCCCATATTAATATATGTAGCCTAAGAAATAAGGTTAATGAAATCATTAACTTGCTGACATCCGATAACACTCATCTATTAGCCAATTCTGAGACTCACTTAGATAATTAATTTGATGATACAATACAAGGATATAACATCTATAGAAGAGGCAGGAATGCTTATGGGGGAAGTGTTGCTGTATATATTCAGAGCCATATCCCTGTAATGCTTAGAGAAGCTCATATGTCAAGTGTTATTGAAGTGTTGTGGTTGCAGGTTCACTTGGCACATCTAAAGCCTTTTCTGTTGGGGTGTTGCTATAGGCTAACAAGTGCTAACAGTTAGTATCTAAATAATATGTGTGAAATGCTTGAGCGTGTATGTGAGGTAAACAGAGAGGTCTACTTTCTTGGGGACCTGAATATTGACTGGTTTTCATCAAGCTGTCCGCTCAAGAGGAAGCTTCTTACTACCAAGGTGTTTACAACCATTACAGGAACAAGATCATCCACATGTATCGATCACATTTTTAGAACTTTGTTCTAAAGCTGTATCCATACCCATTGGATGCAGTGATCACAATATCGTGGCTATATCCAGGAAAGCCTAAGTTCCAAAAGCTGGGCCTAAAATTGTGTATAAGGGATCATACAAAAGATTTTGCTGTAGATGATGTAAAAAATATTTGTTGGCAAGTCAGTTAAGAACAAGTTCTTATTTACAATGATGGCCTACAAAGGAAACAGTGCTTTGTTCAGGGACAGGATGACAGATTTTTAAACCTTGTCAGCTCAGTGATTCGATCCAACAACCTTTCATTTACTGGCCCAACACTCTAAACCACTAGGCTACCTACCGCTCTAAAATGAATAAGGAGCATCCAGATGCTGCACTTGATGAATTTATGAAATAGCTTTTTCCAATTATTGATAAACATGCACCTGTTAAGAAGCTGACTGTTTGAACTGTTCAGGCTCCGTGGATTGATGAGGAATCGAAAAAAGTTACGGTTGAAAGAGATGAGGCAAAAGGAGTGGCTAATAAGTCTGGCTGCACATCTGATCCTCATGTAGCTACCCTGCACACCAGCTGCCAAACCTTCAATCTGCACTACAGCTAAAGTACACAGAACACTACAGCTTCCTCTTTCTATGTATATTTGGGTGAACACTTGACTTTCTTATCACCCCTTGCAACATTTCTCCTTCAGCCTGCTTGAGTTAGTGGGTTGGTTTATCTATCAATCTATCAAAGTCTCTCTGTTTCTCTCTATCTCTCTCTCTCTCTGTCTTTCTCTCTCTGTCTCAGTACATTGTTGTAATGATGTGCAAATAGTTAAAGTACGAAAGGGAAAATAAATAAACATAAATATAGGTTGTATTTACAATGGTGTTTGTTCTACACTGGTTGCCCTTTTCTTGTGGCAATGGGTCACACATCTTGCTGATGTGATGGCACTCTGTGGTATTTCACCCAATAGATATGGGAGTTTATCAAAATTGGATTTGTTTTCGAATTCTTTGTGGATCTGTGTAATCTGAGGGAAATACGTGTCTCTAATATGGTCACACATTCGGCAGGAGGTTCTCTCTCTCTCTCTCTCTATCTCTCTGTGTTTCTCTCTCTCCGCCCACATTATATCCCCTCTCGCTCTATTTCTGTATTTATTGTTAAAAAAGTGCCACCACTAACACCTGCCTCGTTGGGTCTGTCTCTCTTGAAACCATCATTCAGACTGTTCATTTTATAGCAACACTGGTGAGTTTACATTTAAAAAAAAAATCAATCATAATTCATCAAATCGTCCCTATGTTTGGCATTTTATGGCGTGGATCTGTTTGAACATTTTCTATCATCTTCCTATGTGTGACCATCTTGTCACGGCTCTTTCCACACTCTGTATGTCCATCCTTCAGCTTCACACTCTCCACTCAATCTCTCCCTCCACATCTCCTCACTTTTCTTCCACCACTGTTTCTCTCCTTCCACTGTGTTTTTATTCAGTCTTTTTAGGACTTTTACATATTTCCTCCCCTTTTCTTTTTTTTTTTGTGTGACCATGGTGTATTTAGTTTCAGAACTGTAAGAAGAATCTTAGTTTATGTAGTTCAGTCCTTGAGCTGTTCTTGTCTATTGAGGTTTTGTATTATATCATGTTTTATGTCTTGTGTGCAGCCCAGGAAGTGTAGCTGCACCTTCAGCAACAGCTAATGGGTATCTGAATAAAATGCCAATAACAATCTACAAAATGAAAGAATTGCATTGGGGGTGAAGGGTGTGGTTAATGGTTACATATCAAGTGGGCCTTTGCTTAAAACATTTATGTTATCTGTGCTAATGCTGCATAAGTGTTATGCATATAAACAGAGTATGTAAACAGCACATCCCTCAGTGAGATCCTTATTAAAGATCCTTATTAAATCAGTGCTCCACCCCAATACAGCTACCTTTACAAAGGCAGTCTAATTCTAATATTTCTACTACTAATTGGTCTTTTGACCAATCACATCAGCTCTGAAAAAGATCTGATGTGAAAAGATCTACCGTGGTTGTTCAAAAGACCAATTAGTGGAAAAAAGATCAGAATTGGCTGCCTGTCTAAACACAGCCTACTGTACCCTGCCTGCCTGCACCACATGAAAATGTGTAATGGGAAATGCTCAGATATGCCTTCAACTTATTGGCTGGTTGGTCATATGCATAAATGTAAAGGCATTGTAGGATGTAGAAAGAGAGAGAAAACATTGCTTAACATATTTTGCATAATCAAGTTGGCAATCTAGGATTAACTATGCCTTGTTGATAACTTTAATCTGATGAGCAGAATGTCACATTTGTACGTCATATGAAACAACAAGTCCACATACTCTACCGTTCCAAAGTTTGGTGTCACTGAGAAATGTCTTTGTTTTTGAAAGAAAAAGCACATTTTTATCCATTAAAATAACATCAAAATGATCAGAAATACAGTGTAGACATTGTTAATGTTGTAAATGACTATTGTAGCTGGAAATGGTAGGTTCTTTTGTGGAATATCTACATAAGCGTACAGAGGGCCATTATCAGCAACCATCACTCCTGTGTTTAAATGGCACATTGTGTTAGCTAATCCAAGTTTATCATTTTAAAAGGCTAATTGATCATTAGAAAACCCTTTTGCAATTATGTTAGCACAGCTGAAAACTGTTGTGCTGTTTAAAGAAGCAATAAAACTGGCCTTCTTTAGACTAGTTGAGTATCTGGAGCCAGAAATGGCCAGAAATGGCCAGAAACATAGGACTTTCTTCTGAAACTCATCAGTCTATTCTGGTTCTGAGAAATGCAAGAGGACAAGTACATTAGAATGTCTAGTTTGAGAAACCAACGCTTCACAAGTCCTCAACTGGCAGCTTCATTAAATAGTACCCGCAAAACACCAGTCTCAACGTCAACAGTGAAGAGGCAAGTCCGGGATGCTGGCCTTCTAGGCAGAGTTCCTCTGTCCAGTGTATGTGTTCTTTTGCCCATCTTAATCTTTTCTTTTTATTGGCCAGTGAGATATGGCTTTTTCTTTGCAACTCTGCCTTGAACAAGAACAAGAACAAGAATAGACTGACTAATTTCAGAAGAAAGTTCTTTGTTTCTGGCTATTTTTAGCTGTAATCGAACCCACAAATGCTGATGCTCCAGATACACAACTAGTCTAAAGAAGTCAGTTTTATTGCTTCTTTAATCAACACAACAGTTTTCAGCTGTGCTAACATAATTACAAAAGGGTTTTGTAACGAATTTCTTCGTCGTCTGAGGAGGAGTAGGAAGGATCAGACCCATATGCAGCGTGGTAAGTGTCCATGTTAATTTATTAGACTGAACACAAAACACGAAACAGTTCTGTAAGGTGACATACACTAAACAGAAAACAACTACCCACAAATCATAGTGGGAACACAGGCTACCTAAGTATGGTTCTCAATCAGAGACAACGATTGACAGCTGCCTCTGATTGGGAACCATACCAGGCCAAAAGCAGAAATACAAAACCTAGAACAAAAAAATTGAATGCCCACCCCAACTCACGCCCTGACCAAACTAAAACAGAGACATAAAAAAGGAACTAAGGTCAGGACGTGACAGGTTTTCTAATACTCAATTAGACTTTTAAAATTAGCTAACACAACGTGCCATTGGAGCACAGGAGTGCTGGTAATGGGCCTCTGTACGCCTATGGAGAAATTCCATTAAAAATCTACCGTTTCCAGTCATTTACAACATTAACAATGTCTACACTGTATTTCTGAAAAATTTGATGTTATTTTAATGGACAAAAAAATGGAAATTTCTCCAAATGTTTGAAAGGTTGTGTACATGAATCCCAATGCATTCCTGTCTGAACCAGAACTATAAATGAATCTTTACTCAATATGTCAGCTATCGACACAGATTTGGGGAAACCACAGGTGCACTTATTTTTTTATTAATTTGTCGACTCTGACAGGCATCCATATTTATCTATACAAGCATCCATATTCATCTATATAACCGTTTCCAATTGACTGTTATAATTATTCAACTAGAAGTGAGCAAGACCGAGGGAGAGAAAGCATCTGCTGGCTTCCTGTTAGTGAGTCACACAGGCAGAATCAGGGGGAGAATCTCAATTGCATACTCCCCATGTCCTCTCTCCGCTCTCCTCGCCTCCTTCTCAAAACCCATTGGATGAGAAAAACAGAGGTCCCACCCCTCTGACCTTCTCCTCCAATGGGTTTTGAGAAGAAGGTGAGGAGACAGGAGTGAGGACGCAAAGAGTATGCAATTGAGATTCTCCCATTGCCGCCGCCTCATACTCACTTCCTGTGTTTGGGAGGTGTGACGTGCTGTATCTGCAGGGACAGTACAGCACAATGAAACAATAGCATGGCACATCAATCACCATGACACCACAACTGTCAGAACCATTCACAACCGGTCAATGTGACAGTTTCTGATTACAATAATCATATTATTATTTATGGTCAGGTTTTAGTCTACATTTAAAACCAGCCATACTTTATCCTGTAAAATATTTTTTGCGAGAGTCCACCTTTCCGCCACAAACATTTCTATTTCAGGTGTAAATATCTGTATATATATTTTTAAAATGCTGCATGGATATTGTAATTGGGAGGTGAAATGTTTTGCTTGTCAGGAGGTATAATGAACACTACTCAATTATACTGCAAACATTTTCGGCAGTAGGTAGCTAATGTTACTATATTTTCTTTACAGATCCAGTCATTAATAAATCAATGTATGGATCACCTCCAATTGAAAGGAAATAAACTGGATCTCCACCACAGCAGTTTTACTGTTGAGCAACTTTTCTGAGAACTATTTGAAGAGGTACGTTGCGACATCAAATCTATCTGATCCTGCTAACCCCAATAATAATGGATTTATGGTTTTGTTCTAATAAGAGGCCAAACATGACTGGATTTGAACAGCTTTAGAATAAGAGACTTGTATTTTGTGACTGTCACAGTTGGGGTCAATTCCATTTCAATTCAGTCTGACAATTGAAATGTAATTTTTATAGTGCAGATGAGGCCAACCAATCACTTCAGGATCTGAATCAGAGATACTGTACATGCCTTTAGATCCAACCCAATGTCCCTGTCAAATGTCAGTTTAAACAGTTTTTCCTATGTTACTCTCCCTTGTAGGCATGACTAATTACGATCCAGAAATGAAAGACCAAACCACATCCTCCTTTGTCGTCTTGACTGTCTTCTTCATCCTGGTCACCCTCGTTGCCCTCCTGGTCATCCTGTACATGTGGCTAAACCGCCAGACTAATGGACAGTACACAGTCCACCAACTGGTCCTTGGGGAGGGTGGGGCCAGGGACCGGGTGAGGGGCGGGGTCCAAGTCCTGGAGGTATGGTTCAGGCGTCGCCTTTGGCCTCTCAGTGAGGATGAGGAGACTGTAGGAGAGGAGGAACAGAGAGACAAAGAGGAGGATGTAGAGAGAGTGAGTGAGGGAGGGGAAAGCAAGGGGGAGGGGAAGAAGGAGGAGGGGGATGAGAGGGAGGGCCGAGTGGACGACTCTTCGGATGAGTACTCCAGTGCGGAGAGCTGTGGCCTGACGGAGAGTGTGAAGGTCATGGACGAGAAGAAGGAGAGGAGAGAGTGTGAGGGGAAGCGAGAGGAGAATATGGAAGAAAAGGGGGATAGCAAAGGTGATGAGGGAGCAGTGGGAGGAGAAGAAAGTGGACAGGGAGGTTTGCTGATACACCTGCATCAGTCCTCTGGTAGTGCTATCTGGTCTGAAGATTATGAGGGAGGCAAAGACAACAATCATGTGACTGCATTGTGAGGAAAGGATCAGAAAGGGGAAAGAGTTCCATTAATACATTTTTGTACAGTAATAGCGCTTAACAGAACATTGGCTACTTGTCATCATCATCATTGTCATAATTGTCATAATTGTAAACCTTACAAACCAGTGTTATAACAATCAAGGCAGAAAACAACAGAGTGTACTAAATCAATCCAATCATCAAAGTGACTGACAAGAGCAACAATTGCAGCTTGAATACATGAAGCTATATTAATGTATTTTAGATATAAAATATAATTTTTAAACGGTTTCAAAGTTTCATGGGTTTCAAAGTTTTGGGGTTTGCACTGTTGCTATGAGATTATTTGTATTGTAAATATTTGTGTTCTGTATATTTTATGAATTTAATAGCTATTTAGATCCTTCTTCCTGGAGATCTACTGCCCTGTAGGTTTTCAGTCTAATCCTAATTTAGCATATCTGATTCAGCTAGTTAAGATATTGTTGAGCAGCTAATTCGTAGAATCAGGTCTGTTAAATTAGGGTTGGACTGAAAACCCACAGGAAGGTAGATCTCCAGGAAGAGGGTTGTGCAGCCCTGGCCTATGGCTTGACTTTGTGCTATACTGTTTCATGTCTTATGTGCATGATGTTTATTTCCAGAGTGACAAATATACTTTTTATTATCTGATACAACTTAAAGGCCCAGTGCAGTCAAAATTATGTTTTGTATCATGTTGTACAGCAACTCATGGAACAAACACTGTAAAAGCGTGAAAAGATTTGATCAGTGTTATTCCTGATAGTTGCTGGTGGAAAATACAATCTACACAGGGCCTTTACATTTTTATTTTTGATGAGAGACTGTTACAGAGGAGTGTAAATGTTTTTTAAGGCTGGAACATGTTGTTGAATCGTATTGTTGTATGTTGTAATTCTGTAATGTATTGATTGTTGTTGCCTTTTTGGCCAGGTCTCCATTGAAAAAGAGGGTCTTAATGTGCTTTTCCTGGTTAAATGAAGGTTAAGATTTTTTTTTAAATCAGCAGGTTTGCATGGCATTCCCCTCCCACTCAGACCACTTCCTGACAGTCCTAGCAAAATTCTTGCCTGAGAATTTTTTATTGTTGCAAAAAGGCTATTTTTGTCCATTTTAATGAAAAACTATTATAGTAAGCTTCTTAATTGTTACCCAGAAGTAATTTGATATTGATATAAAAACGGTTGCATGAGGCTTTTAAGTGTTTGCGCTGATGTGATTATATTGTCTGTTTCCTTTTCTTAAAACTGCATTGTTGGTTAAAGGCTTGTAAGCAAGCAATTCACTGTTGTATTCGGCGCATGTGATAAATAATATTTGATTCGATTTAATTTGATTGATAGTTTTTTGTTGAAATAAAAAAATATTTTCTAAATGACTATTATTTAAGTGTGTTTTTCAAAAAAATAAATTGAAGTATTCTAAAAAGTGTAGGCTATAATACCTATACTTTTTAAAGTCATAAATATAATTTTATACAAACTATTATTTTATGAGATTTACTACTTTAATAACCCTTTTTGCCACTTTCTTCGTAGCCAATGGGGATGTAGCTCAGTGGTAGAGCGCATGCTTCGCATGTATGAGGCCCCGGGTTCAATCCCCGGCATCTCCATGTTTTTACCAATTGTCTACCCAAGAAATTCATTACAACACGAGCTGATAATTTGGAGTTAAACTCATACTAACTCATAATAACACATTTAATCATGTCCTTTATTTAATATGTTTTATTATAGGGCTGTGACTATGGATGCTGCTTGCACATTACGCTTCCTTGTCCGCTCAGCAATGGGCGGAGTATTGGGCATTGCTTCTGGAATTTGATTGGTTACTTTACCTATAAACTGTGCGGGGTGAAACACTGGTCCAAGCATTCACGCCAACATTTAGTCAAATATTATTTTTGCCGGGAGCACCCACGGAATAATTTTCAGTGGTCCTCTCATATAAATGCAACCCACTCATAAAACCAAGACACATCATGGACCAATTGCACGACCTGGCTATGCAGAACCAAATGCGCTTTCATAGAGATTCAAAGAAATAGTCTAAACAAAGCTATTGCATTGAACGTCAGGGTAATTATATAACGTGAATCCGTGATTTTTACGTCTTGGATTTGCAATTGCTAGGCTATATTTTCTAACAGAACGAGATGGATAATCGCTAAACCGTAAAACCGAAAATACCATAGCCCACACTGGATTGGCTTTGATTGGAGGTAGCAGAAGGCGAACTAAAAGTAGGCTACCCGGCATTGGTAAATATGTCTACATTGATTTACTTTAGGCTATAGCCTACCTACAAATAAACCAATACGCCTAACATGTTAAGGGAATACAGTGGGATAAAGCTGTGGAAGTCCTGACAGTTGTTGGTCTTTTCAGTGACCAGTGGGCGCTCGCTGCATATCTGTTACATTGTATCTATTAAAATAATGCATAATGAAACTATATCTGGCACTTGTTACAGTAACCCACTTTATTCATGTTTGATGTATCCAAACTCAGTGCACCACCACCATAGCACATAGCATCTTCACACACCCAAATTGGATTGTGCCACATAAATGATTTCAGTAGCCTAACCTATACGTCATTTTTCTGCATACGGACCAAAATGCAAGGAACCTGCTTGTTTTTTTGCCCTGCTATATGAAAAACGATTCTAATGATTTATTGATTCGCTTGAACAAAGGAACGAAATATTGTTGTATGCTACCTGTACGGGATATCAACATGGAAGGTAGGCGGCACAGACAATAGGTAGCCTACCTATGACAGAGCTGCAATATTATAGTTAATATAAACATATTTCGATAGCCTATCCTAGCTGGTAAATGTCTCAAGATGGATGCAGCTGCGCACAGAGATGTGTGTAAAATAGGACATTTCTAAAAAGAAAACCACCTAGACGCGTAATTTGTGCTATTTTCTTTTGCAGGAGTAGGATGTTACTAGCGTCGGCCGTGGTGGTATGGGAATGGCTGAACGAGCACGGGCGCTGGCGGCCTTACAGCCCAGCGGTCTCTCACCACATCGAGGCAGTCATCCGCAACGACCCACGGGGTGGTAGTGTTGTCTTAGGCCAGGTGGACACTCGCCTTTCGCCCTACATCGTCGACTTGCATTCCATGCACCAGTTCCGACAAGATACTGGTAAGACGAATGTGATTGACAACCGTGACATAGCCCTATTTGTATTGAGGGATTTTTGAATTGGCCCTAAGCTATTACAGTGTTATTACTGCAGTGAAAACGATGATGTAGCATACGACACAGCAATACAATAGCCTGCACTTCTAATTTAACTCATATAACCTACATTTGGTTTCATGTTTTAAATGACAGCCTTTATGTTATTGTTTGATGCGACATCTTATGCAGACTAGGCTATAGCCTATGTGTGCATGCACGGTTGCAGACTGTTGTTGTTCACTGAGATTTTTCAAGGCCTTGTTTGTTAACTGCAGTTGCCTCCATTATCCCAAACCTTTTTCTTTTTATCTTGATCATGTGTTTTGAATTTTACAAAACATTATTTCACAAGATTCTCTCAGCATCATCGCTGTCATCATATTTACATTTTAGATCTGGATAACATGGTTAGGGGCTAAAGAGAAACCTAGCATAGAGATAGTTAAATAAAACATCTAACATAAAATAGAGAGGTAGCCAAATTGTGCTAGTAATATCTTAAACCTCAACACCGAGTAGCCTGCATCACTTCCATGTTGCTACAAGCTGATTTTATGCTCCTTCTCTCCACATCTTGCAAGTGCAGTCCACTCTTGATAAATGCAACGGCTTGGAATACGCCTTTACATCATGCAGTAAACTGGAGCATGCTGGTATCTGGAAATAAATATATGGAAATATATGGAAAGCTACTGAATTGGGCCTGGAAAACTGCATGCTTAAAAAGTTTGTTCTCATTAGGGAGTCCACTTATCATTAGGTCCATGCAATCTCATTCATTGTAATCTAAAAGGAAAAACTGATCCTAAATCAGCGCTCATATTCTGAGACACTTGATTGCATACAGGCCCCTGGAATCTGCTATGTACATTGAATACATACAGTACTACTGGAGGGTTTTTCAGATTCTGTGTTCACTACTTCAAAGGCTGTGAGCGTACAGTGTGCCAATACTCAGCGGTTAGTCACTGGTTGCAGTGTGTTTGTGGACATCTACAGTGTATGTAGGCCAAAGTTATGGATGAGCTGTTCAGGCCTCTCATTATGAGTATGCAAAACATGATCATGATTAAAGATGAGAAGGCCGAGGGGAAATTGGGGTCGATTTTAGCTTGCCCGCTTGTTTGTGTGGAGTTATACCACATTGATCAGTAGTATGTTTTTGTTGGAAGCAGAGGGTACATACTATTTTATTACACAGTCATCATGACACATACCCATACCATGCAATCCAGGATTGGGTTCACAGTGCAACTGCAAGGCTCACATGCTTTCTCATGAGCAGCACATTTCCAAATTAAATCTCTCTAAAACTCCTGTATATACTATACTCTCACCTATGACTGGCTATCTGAATAGAGAGGGTGAAGGTGAAATGCTATCTGAACCTTCCTTCATCCCCACACTTTCCCTTATAGGCCTCTTATTAAGGATGTTAATGCTCTTCTGTAGAATGGTACTGATTGTCTCAAGCCCTCCAGACTTTAGGTGCTGGCAAAGAGAGAAGTCTTCACACATTGAAGTGAAGAAAGTATAGGATAACACAAAGGGAAGAATTGTCACTCTGGCCAAGACCACCGCCCTCCTCTCAACTTTGGCTGACAAAAGCTTTTGTGCAGTCTGCCTGCTTCCCAGGCCGGGATAGCTGTGGGGAGAGAGGGGGTAGGCTGCCCTTGTCCCAAAACTAGAGAGAGAGATGAATTGCAGAAGTCTGAGGTCATTGAGAGAAGGGGGTAGTTGGGTTGAGTTCAGATTCAATTAAATAATTACTCTGTTGCATTCCAGGCATTGTTGTGTGTCTAGTATAGTCTCTAAATTGTAATAGACTATACTAAGTATGTATGTTTTTCAGGTATACTTTACATTCAAACCCTATTGTTATGAACAACATACTGTATTGATAAATTAATTATATTGGTTTGTGTCTTCTTAGTTGAAGCTTTAGTTTTCTATTGTCGCAGTTGTCTTGTTCTCAACTGGCCTATCTGGTTAAATAAAGGTGAAATAAAAATAAATAAAAAAGCCCTTTTGCACAATTTATTCTCCCAAAATGTAGTTTTCGTTAAAACAATCAACAGTCATTCATTGTCTGCTAGTCATTCTCAATGTAATATTTTTGCAGGATTAGAAGTTATTTAAATCCCAGGTAATAGGTGAACAGTATGGACAGGGCTTTATTGAACATTCTCTGAGTTCAGTCTCTGGACTCCCTGGGAAAGCAAACATGACCAGCTCAGAGAACCGACCAAGGCCAGCGACCAATCACAATCCAGAACATGGCGTGCGGTTACCAAGGGAAAGCTGTTTGCCTGTTTGCCCATATTCTTAGCGAGCACACACCTACAGTGCCTTGCGAAAGTATTCGGCCCCCTTGAACTTTGCGACCTTTTGCCACATTTCAGGCTTCAAACATAAAGATATAAAACTGTATTTTTTTGTGAAGAATCAACAACAAGTGTGACACAATCATGACATTTATTGGATATTTCAAACTTTTTTAACAAATCAAAAACTGAAAAATTGGGCGTGCAAAATTATTCAGCCCCCTTAAGTTAATACTTTGTAGCGCCACCTTTTGCTGCGATTACAGCTGTAAGTTGCTTGGGGTATGTCTCGGATCAGTTTTGCACATCGAGAGACTGACATTTTTTCCCATTCCTCCTTGCAAAACAGCTCGAGCTCAGTGAGGTTGGATGGAGAGCATTTGTGAACAGCAGTTTTCAGTTCTTTCCACAGATTCTCGATTGGATTCAGGTCTGGACTTTGACTTGGCCATTCTAACACCTGGATATGTTTATTTTTGAACCATTCCATTGTAGATTTTGCTTTATGTTTTGGATCATTGTCTTGTTGGAAGACAAATCTCCGTCCCAGTCTCAGGTCTTTTGCAGACTCCACAAGGTTTTCTTCCAGAATGGTCCTGTATTTGGCTCCATCCATCTTCCCATCAATTTTAACCATCTTCCCTGTCCCTGCTGAAGAAAAGCAGGTCCAAACCATGATGCTGCCACCACCATGTTTGACAGGGGGGATGGTAGGTTCAGGGTGATGAGCTGTGTTGCTTTTACACCAAACATAACGTTTTGCATTGTTGCCAAAAAGTTCAATTTTGGTTTCATCTGACCAGAGCACCTTCTTCCACATGTTTGGTGTGTCTCCCAGGTGGCTTGTGGCAAACTTTAAACAACACTTTTTATGGATATCTTTAAGAAATGGCTTTCTTCTTGCCACTCTTCCATAAAGGCCAGATTTGTGCAATATACGACTGATTGTTGTCCTATGGACAGAGTCTCCCACCTCAGCTGTAGATCTCTGCAGTTCATCCAGAGTGATCATGGGCCTCTTGGCTGCATATCTGATCAGTCTTCTCCTTGTATGAGCTGAAAGTTTAGAGGGACGGCCAGGTCTTGGTAGATTTGCAGTGGTCTGATACTCCTTCCATTTCAATATTATCGCTTGCACAGTGCTCCTTGGGATGTTTAAAGCTTGGGAAATCTTTTTGTATCCAAATCCGGCTTTAAACTTCTTCACAACAGTATCTCGGACCTGCCTGGTGTGTTCCTTGTTCTTCATGATGCTCTCTGCGCTCTTAACGGACCTCTGAGACTATCACAGTGCAGGTGCATTTATACGGAGACTTGATTACACACAGGTGGATTGTATTTATCATCATTAGTCATTTAGGTCAACATTGGATCATTCAGAGATCCTCACTGAACTTCTGGAGAGAGTTTGCTGCACTGAAAGTAAAGGGGCTGAATAATTTTACACGCCCAATTTTTCAGTTTTTAATTTGTTAAAAAAGTTTTAAATATCCAATAAATGTCGTTCAACTTCATGATTGTGTCACACTTGTTGTTGATTCTTCACAAAAAAATACAGTTTTATATCTTTTTGTTTGAAGCCTACAATGTGGCAAAAGGTCGCAAAGTTCAAGGGGGCCGAATACTTTCGCAAGGCACTGTATATGTCAAATTAGCTGGTTGTGTAATCTGCTTGACTACAACAAATATTACAGCAGGGCCTACAGAACATTTAGCTCATGTAGCTCTGTTGGTCTCAGTCAACAACAAAGCCTTATTTTAAAAATGTATTCATGTTTTTTCTTTTCTTTTTTACTTGAACTGGTCATATCAAATCACATAAAAGTAGAAACACAATCATGTTCTAGAGATATGGCTAGAAACATACTAGTAATTTGTGTCAATGTTTGTCTATTAATGCAGTGTCTTAGTGTAAAAATACATGTTGTCAGTGTTGTGAACAATGGGTGTGTGACAGTGTGTGGTTAGTTGACAGGTCTTCTGGAACAGGTCCTTCTTGTTCCCCTCTCTGTAGTTCTGTGGCGTGACCCTCGTCTTTCTACCGTTACCCCAGGTACCCTCAGACCGGTTCGCCGCAGCTTCTACGACCCCACATCGGCGCCGGGTCAGGGCTGGCTGTGGGAGTGGGAGAACGACACAGGCTCGTGGACAGCCTACGACACAGAGGTGGGCATCGCCATCCAGGCGGCACGCGACCGCCAGCAGCCCTGGCTGGACCTGGCGCCACTGGGATTCTGCTACCTCATCCACTTCCAGAGTATGACCCAGATCAACGGGCAGACGCAACGCTGCCGCCGCATCCAGCGCCGCTCTGACCTGGCTTACCCACTTGTTTCGGGTCCCCTTCCCAAGTCACACCACGCCTGGGGGCCCGGCCCCGGGGGACTGTTGGGGGTGTCCGGAGTAGGCATGGGGGTGGGGTTGAGCGGGATGGGGAACGGGAACGGTAGCGCCTACCCCAGCGGCGCCCTGCCAGCCTCCGCAATCACCTCCCTGGGCCAGCCCTGCGCCTGTCAGCAATGCATGCTGCTCCTAAGCGTCAAGGCGGGCGCCATGGCAACAGCCCACACCCTGGGCAGGAGGCCACCCCAGAACAAGCCTCCCAGCCCCAAACTGAGTGGGGGTTACTCAGCCATGGGGGGGTCCTACTCGCTCACCCTCCCACGTCCCCCCTCCTCCATGGGCAGGTCCCTTCCTCCCCACAGAACGTCTGTGGGCGGAGCTAGCGGTGGCTTGGGGGTCGGAGGGGGCGGTGGCTTTGCCCACTCACTCTCCCTCCTGGGTTCGGCCACCGCTGCCCTGTCCCTCTCCTCCACCCGGCCCCCTCCCCCGCCTCTACCCCCCCTTCCGCCTCCTCCGCCTCCTCCGCCCTCCTCCATCACTTCCAACAGTGCTACTCTTCCCCCCTCCTCTTCCTTCTCCATGGCATCCATGGCTTCCTCTGCCCCTCTGTCGATGCCCGCGCCCCCCCCTCCTCTCATCTCCACATCAGCTTCCTCCTGCACCCCCTCGCCCTCTGCCCGCGTCCTGGGGCCGGTGTCTTCAGCGGCGGCGGCCTGTGCCGCCCCCCTACCTCCCCGTGCCAGCCTAGCTGGGCTGAGCCGACCCGCCCTGCAGCGTATCGCCATGGCCCAGTCCAGAGCCCTTATCGCCTCCGGGTGAGTCACTGCTCCAGCTGTTGCTATGTCACTACAGTTCACTTAATATTACACCTAATCCTTTTATATGATCAATTATCCAGGTACTATCCCAATACTACACCTGTTCGGGCAGGGACCTCACTATACAATACTATCACGATACTTACAGTAGGTAAACGATTCAATTTGTGTCACGATTTATCACCATTCTATATGCACTTCGATTTGATACTGCGATTTTATTGCAATTCAATGTTCCAAACATATTGCTCACTGTATGCAGAGGGACAAGAGAGAGCCATAATAACATGAGTTTTTATCAGTCATGTAAATAAAAGTGCTGAAAACAAGTTGGCTCACCATTTAAAAAGAAGATATTGGTCAAGCTATAGGAGGAGAAATACTCAAGTTTTGGTGCAAGCACAGCTGACTACCACTAGCAATTTTTGTTGTTGTTGCTGTTGTTGAGAGTCTATACTTGAAGTCATAGAATCAGTATATTATCATTAAAATCAATAGACATGGGAACACTGCTTGTGTTGTTATTACATATTGAATGGCTCTTCAGAGAATCTCTATTGAACATGCATTTTTACTACAGAACTAGGCTTAACCCATCTCTGGGAAGTCGTCCCAAAGAGTTTTGCCAAGTTTTCTTTCTGAAGACAAGGGCCTTTCAGTGTTGAGAATGAGATTCAGTAGTGTTATGTACCCTATGCAATTGGTAATCCCATCATGATACACGGTCGACTAACCCAACGTATGGACTTGTCTATCGCAGATAAACACCACACGAGGCAGGAAAAATGAGGATAGGCAAGGAATTTATACATTGTGATCCGAAGCGTTTCCACTAGCGTAGACATGCCTCCATAATCACTGCCCATATCTGACATAAACAGCTCATTAGAATTCATAAGCCTTTAATCCTTATGACAAATTCTGTTAGCTTGTTCATTTCCATGTGAAAGCAACGCCCAAACAACGTATTCATATAAAGAATGCCGCATTTTCACAAGTGTCACTCAGATTTGATTCACCCAGTTAGAATGTGAGGGACAGGAGGGGAGAGGAGGGTGGAGGAGGGAGTGGGGAGATACTGACATCTAACACACACAGTTCCCAGGCCTATTCTCATTCTTACAGGCCCCTCTACCCCTGTTAGTGTGAGTTAGTGTGTGTGTATGTCTGGGTGCGGTCACCGCGGCAACCATTGTGGGCACAGCCGAGGCCTGGGTCCCATTTACAAAACAATGTTGGGACATGGGCAGAGGCAGGGGGTTCTCAGGGCAGGGGGTATGGGGAGATCCCAACGTTGTAGCGACTGGCCCAAGTGTTACCCTGAGAAACCGAAGCTGCGTGACTGTCCTGTGGTATTGGTTGGGGATGGTTGGGAAGTTGGCCCTGAGAGTGAATGTGACATTGATGGGGGGTGGCAATGGGGGTAATATGGAGACATGAGACTTGTTGATAGAGGACATTTGGTTGAGGAGGGACTGGGAAGGGGAGGGGGGTTGTCAGAGGCATACGTCTCCAGTCTTAGAAACACAAAGCAGCGTCTCAGTTTGAGATGTGTTCCTGGTTCCTGAGGGGCTTGGTTTAGACAACTACCATATTGCTTTCACCAATGGCATCTTTTCAGATTGACAAGGGGCCATTGAGAAGTGTCTAGGGGTAGGGACTTGGGGCCATGTCACACTGGTAAATGCTATAATGAGCCACTATCCAGTACCCACGCATGTGTAAATGGGAAAGGATGGGAGAGACAGGTTTAAGCTCTACCTTCTTCCATATCACTTTTGCATGTGCCATATTACCTGTCTAATTTTTTGTGGGTAGGGGTAAGGGGTGATTTGGGATTGAGTGCAAGATACTGTGTGGTATGGGATCCTGGCAAAGGACAACCCAGGTCGTTTTTTAAAACTGAGGTAGCAGATACTTAGGTAATACATACATGCAAATAGATGAGTTGTCACCTGAGGATAGGCCCACAGGGCGAGTATCAATATTGACATAGTTACTGGCGCTGTTTGGAGGAATGTGTTATTGTGAGAAGAGTGAGAGTGTAGCAATGATCTCCTCTTAGCACTAGAGGGCACTTTTGCTGAGTGACCAACTCACTGGGAAGAGCTAAGACGTCTTTTTATTTTACCTTTATTTAACTAGGGAAGCCAGTTAAGAACAAATTCTTATTTACAATGACGGCCTACCCTAACCCGGACGACGCTGGGCCAATTGTGCGCCACCCTATGGGACTCCCAATCACGACCGGTTGTGATATAGCCTGGAATCCAAACCAGGGTCTATAGTGACGCCTCTAGCACTGAGATGCAGTGTCTTAGACCGCTGCGCCACTCGGGAGCCCCAAACTATACTTGAACTATACCAGACAGACAGTAGCTGAAGTCTGGTGTCAGTGGCTGAGAGATGGATTTGTGGGTTTGTGGAGGGTTGGCTATTTGTGGAAGTCTAGTTTGTTTGACAAGAATCACTGATAACTTGCTTAGGAATTAATTTTCAATTATATTTTTTTGTGAAGTGACATATAGTTTTATGAGAGGGCAGTTTCAGACAGTTTCAGGCCTATTTTGTGGGGGGGAAATGTGATTTCCAAAATAATAAACTGATTACCAACAATGGCGAGACAGCCTACAGGGAGGAGGTGAGGGCCCTGGGAGTGTGGTGCCAGGAAAATAACCACTCACTCAACGTCAATAAAACAAAGGAGCTGATTGTGAACTTCAGGAAACAGCAGAGGGAGCACTCCCCTATCCACATTGACGGGACCGCAGTGGAGAAGATGGAATGCTTCAAGTTCCTCGGCGTACACATCACTGACAAACTGAAATGGTCCACCCACGCAGACACTGTGGTGAAGAAGGCGCAACAGAGCCTCTTCAACTTCAGGATGCTGAAGGAATTTGGCTTGGCACCTAAAACCCTCACAAACTTTTACAGATGCACAATTGAGAGCATCCTGTCGGGCTGTATCACCGCCTGGTACGGCAATTGCACCTGCCCTCCAGGACACCTACAGCACCCGATGTCACAGGAAGGCCAAACAGATAATCAAGGACAACAACCAACCGAGCCACTGCCTGTTCACCCTGCTATCACCTAGAAGGCGAGGTCAGTACAGGTACATCAAAGCTGGGACCGAGAGACTGAAAAACAGCTTCTATCTCAAGGCATCAGACGGTTAAATAGCCATCACTAGCACATTAGAGGCTGCTGCCCTATATACATAGACTTGAAATCACTGACCACTTAATAATGGAACACTAGTCACTTTAATAATGTTTACATATTTATATTCTGTCTTCTATTCTATTCTTACTGCATTTTAGTCTATGCCGCTCCGATATTGCTCTTCCAAATATTTATATATTCTTAATTCCGTTCCTTTCCTTTAGATTTGTGTATATTGTGTATATTGTTGTGAAATTGTTAGATATTACTTGTTAGATATTACTGCACTGTTGGAGCTAGAAACACTCGCTACACCCGCAATAGCATCTGCTAAACACGTGTGTGTGACTAATAACGTTTGATTTGAGGGACAAATTCAAGGTGCTTCCAGGACTAGGCTTAATCCAAGACTAGGCTTAAGCCAGGACTAGGCCTAATACGTTTAATTGATTAATGCATTCAACACTTCATAGCATAGTTGTAAACTCACATTTGTTTGGCAAGTGAAGTGTGTGAGGACAGACGCTGGGAGACGACAAGCAAGTACAGGGAGTACAGGGAGTGAATATTTAATAAATAACCGACATGAAACAAAACAAGGACAGCGTCTGGACAGGGGAACACAACATTAATGCTGACATGGGTATGAAACAGATATAGGGGAGGCAATCAATAAGTGATTGAGTCCAATGAAGCGCTGATGCGCGTAACGATGGTGACAGGTGTGCGTAATGATGGGCTGCCTGGCGCAGGTGGAGCGGGAGTAGGCGTGACAGTACCCCCCCCCCCCCCGGGCGAGCCTGGCGGCCTGGCTGAGGCGTGGAAACCCGACGAGCCGCGTGAGGCGTGGGAGCCCGACGAGCCGGCTGAGGCGTGGGAGCCCGACGAGCAGGCTGAGGCATGGGAGCCCGACGAGCCGGCTGAGGCGTGGGAGCCCGATGAGCCAGCTGAGACTTGGGAGCCCGAGGAGCCGGCTGAGGTATGACTTGGGATGGGAGCCTGCCGAGCCAATTGAGGCAAGAAAACCTCTCAAGTCAGCTAAGGCACCCCCGGTTCTTTCGGCAGCGGCCCTCGGACCCGAAGTCACCAACAACAAAACAAGAAACAAAAAACTCCCTTATGCTTCCAGTATTGTGGTGTCAGCATTCTGTGATGACAAATGCTGGGGTACGAGAAGCATGTATAGGGAGTGAATATTTAATAAATAAACGACATGAAACAAAACAAGGATAGTGTCTGGACAGACAAAACTACATTAATGCTGACACGGGGATGAAACTGAGGAATAGACAGATATAGGGGAAGCAATCAATAAGTGACGGATTTCAGGTGATTCCAATGAACCGATGATGCGCATAACGATGGTGATAGGTGTGCATAAGGATGGGCCGCTTGGCGCCTTCAAGCGCCAGAGAGGGGGAGCAGGGGGCAGGCGTGACAAAATGAGTGGTTGGGGCATGGTCAACCATGTCAAGAGATTAACCCATGATGTTACAGGGTCAACTCCTTTCTCCCCTGTCACGTGTGTGCATGTCAGTGGTCCAGGCACAGTGTTCCTGGCAATTGTGTGTGTATTTCCAGGTATCTGTGAACCAGACAGTTGTTTTATGATCTGACCCACAACACATGATTTTAGATCTTGTGGGTGTATATGTTTCCTATGGCCAGGCTGTGTGTGACTATTCTTGTCATGTAATTTCTATCAAACAAACGTCTGGGGCCCCTCAGGGGTGTGTACTTAGTTCCCTCCTGTATTCCCTGTTCACCCATGACTGCATGGCCAAACACGACTCCAACACCATCATTAAGTTTGCTGACGACACAACAGTGGTAGGCCTGATCACCGACAACGATGAGACAGCCTATAGGGAGGAGGTCAGAGAACTGGCAGTGTGGTGCCAGGACAACAACCTCTCCCTCAATGTGAGCAAGACAAAGGAGCTGATCTTGGACTACAGGAAAGGCGTGCCGAACAGGTCCACATTAACATTGACGGGGCTGTAGTGGAGCAGGTCGAGAGTTTCAAGTTCCTTGGTGTCCACATCACCAACAAACTAACATGGTCCAAACACACCAAGCCAGTCGTGAAGAGGGCACGACAAAGTCTATTCCCCCTCAGGAGACTGAAAAGATTTGGCATGGGTCCTCAGATCCTCAAAAGGTTCTACAGCTGCACCATTGAGAGCATCCTGAACAGTTGCATCACCGCCTGGTATGTCAACTACTCGGCATCTGACCGTAAGGCGCTACAGAGGGTAGTGCGAACAGCCCAGTACGTCACCGGGGCCAAGCTTCCTGCCATCCAGGACCTATATAATATGCGGTGTCAGAGGAAAGCCCATAAAATTATCAGAGACTCCCTTCACCCAAGTTATAGACTGCTTTCTCTCCTACCGCACTGCAAGCGGTACCGGTGAGCCAAGTCTAGGACCAAAATGCTCCTCAACAGCTTCTACCCCCAAGCTATTAGACTGCTGAACAATTCATAAAAATCGCCACCGGACTATTTACATTGACTGCTACTCGCTGTTTATTACCTATGCGTAGTCACTTTGCCCCCGCCTACATGTACAGATTACCTCAACTAGCCTGTACCCCAGTACACTGACTCGGTACCGGTGCCCCCTGTATATAGCCTCATTGTTGTTATTCTTATAGTGTTACTTTTTATTATTACTTTTTATTTTAGCCTACTTGGTAAATATTTTCTTCTTGACCTGCACTGTTGGTTAAGGACTTGTAAGTAAGCATTTCACTGTAAAGTCTATACTTGTTGTATTCGTCGCATGTGGCAAATAAAGTTTGATTTGATATGCAATAGTTAATTGGATCAGTCTAAAAGTTTGCACATACACTGCTGACATCTAGTGGCCAAGGTCTAAATTGCACCTGGGCTAGAATAATTTGTTATGGCCTTTCTCTTGCATTTCAAAGATGATGGTACAAAAAAACGCATGTTTTTTTTCTTTGGATTATCTTTTACCAGATCTAATGTGTTATATTCTCCTACATTTATTTCACATTTCCACAAACTTCAAAGTGTTTCCTTTCAAATGGTATCAAGAAAAGGCATATCCTTGCTTCAGGTCCTGAGCTACAGGCAGTTAGATTTGGGTATGTCATTTTTGGCAACAACAAAAAAAGGGGTGGATCCTTATTAATCACCGAGACCAATCCCAGCCCCTGCTTCACGTCATGTACTATCCCTCAGTGAAATCCCACAGCATTGCCTAGAGGGTTAGTGGGTGTGACCCCAGATAATGTCACTACTACAGTATGTCTGCCGTATGGCGGCCTTGCACGAGTAATCTCGGTGTGGCGACATCAACAGATGGAAACAGGTGGATTATCCCTATAAGAGCCAAGGGAATAAGATGGGACAATCATACACCTACTGACTGATCTAGAGAGGAGAGGGAGACTGGAGCAGGGAGATACAGCATGTCTGAGGTTAACAAGGATTTATTCTTTAGATTTGGAAAGGAGAAGGAAGATAGAATTGATAAAGATTAAAGCTTGGAGAAGTGTTAAGCAGATGCGTCTTTGGGATAAAACATTTATTCGTAGCTGAGGGGTTTTGCAGATTCAGCTGAGAAACAAACTCCACAATCAATGTCAAGATGACCATAATCAAATTCAACGCAAAGTGAGTACGGTTTCTGATTGGATTATACTGCGAATAATGTGGAGTCTCATCATGAGAATGATACAGCACAGCAGTCTTTCAGTTGTCCCACAGAGAAGACCGTAGGGAATGATGGGCAATTTAAATCCTGGCTATTGAATTCTGTTTCAATTCCTGTCAGTTATATTGGGCATGGAATTTTTCTACAGGAGTGATATTCCATTTCTGGGGTGATTGGAATTAAGATGAAATTGACCAACGGGCCAACTCTGCTGACTCCAAAGGGTTCTATTTCACAACCTTCTATGTACTGAACAATAAAGCAGTGCTGGCTCAGGTGAGGGTTGTTGTTTTCAGACAGGGTTTAGACAACTAGGGGAGTCCTGGTTGGCGCAGCGACATGTCAACATGATGCTATTCTAGTCCATGAGCCACTTAGCCATTGTGTCTAAAACGTGACTTGGTAAAAGCTCTTTGACTTGCTAACAAGATGTGACCCGTGACACAGCAAACAGCAGACGCTATGGTCACCTGTGCGTTTCTCACCTGCAGTTTACCTATGACACAGCAATTAGTGTGCCTAATCCTAATCTGAGTGTGTGTGATGGTGTGTGGTGTGTGTTTGTGTCTGCTATGGGTGTGTGTGTGTTACGAAGTGGTGTTTTAACCCTAGTGTGTGTTTTGTATTTCAGAGTCCCAACGGTTCCTGTGAAGAACCTCAATGGATCCAGCCCTGTTCACCCTGCATTGGCAGGTAGGAACAGCCATTAAGACACTATCAAAACAATATAAACAACAAGCCTAGTTTCTTAGTTGAGCTATTAAGGAAATGCCAGTGTCCAAATTAATTTTCGCTCTTAGTTTCTAGGCCTATCAACGGCCACTTTATCTAACAATGATAGACAGTGTTACAGAGAATCAGGCTTAATTTCTTAATTAATGTGACCCACATATGGTCAATGAGAGTAGCTTCTGATGGATGAGATTGTGTCTAAACAGTGTCAATAGATGGTGATGGAGAAGTGGTCTCACTGCTCCTTCTGCTGGTTGTCTTTAGGTATTACAGGGATCCTGATGAGCGCCGCAGGACTTCCTGTCTGTCTGACCCGTCCCCCCAAGCTGGTGCTCCACCCCCCTCCTGTCAGCAAGAGTGACATCAAGCCCGTTCCCGGCCTCGGCCACTGCTGCCGCAAGACCACCAAGAAGCAGGCTCGCAAAGGTAGGTGTAGCATGCACAGACACACACACACACACACACACACAGACAGACTCAGACAGACGCGCGCACACACACAGACAGACACACAGAGACACACAGACAGACACACACACACACATACACACAGTCAGACACCAGCATAGGAAATGTTTTAATAAATGTGAAAATATCTCTTCCTCCCTTTCTCTCAGGCAAGACCCCTGAGGAAGTAGTGAAGAGGTACCTTCAGAAGGTACGCAGTCCCCCAGAGGAGGACTGCACTATCTGCATGGAGGCCCTGCCTGGGCCCTCGGGCTACAAAGGCCCTGGTGTTGGTGGCATCCAGCGGGCAGAGTCAGTGGGTCGCCTGGCCCAGTGTGGGCACCAGTACCACCTACAGTGTCTGGTGGCCATGTACAACAATGGCAACAAGGATGGCAGCCTTCAGTGCCCCACCTGCAAGACCATCTACGGCGTGAAGACGGGCAACCAGCCGCCTGGCAAGATGGAGTATCACGTTATCCCCCATTCACTGCCTGGCCACCCCGACTGCAAGACCATCCGCATCATCTATAACATCCCGCCAGGCATCCAGGTAACAGCCTTATTGCTTATCCACATCTGATGTTCTGTAAATCATGATGTTGGCCATCATTTTCAATTCCCTCTTTAGTACTTAGGAATAACTACTGTACATGTCACTTGTTTATATTCTAATCGTGACCTTTCAACTTTCCCAGGGCCCTGAGCACCCGAACCCAGGCAAGCCCTTCACCGCCCGGGGATTCCCCCGACACTGCTACCTCCCTGACAGCGAGAAGGGACGCAAGGTAAACACCAGCCTACTTCCTGTTTAATGTTTAACTTCTTGATTACTAGTTTACCCAGTTGTACCGGTTTGCTGTGGATGAAATGACAGGACTATGTGGCTAACTCATTTCCTCTTTCTCTCTCTCTCACTCCGTCTCTTTCTCCCCCCCCCCCCCCCCAGGTACTGAGGCTGCTGCTGGTGGCATGGGACCGGCGGCTCATCTTCTCAGTGGGCACATCCAGCACCACGGGCGAGTCGGACACAGTCATCTGGAATGAGGTGCACCACAAGACGGAATTCGGCTCCAACCTGACGGGACACGGATACCCCGACCCAGGCCACTTGGACAACGTTCTGGAGGAGCTTAAGGCCCAGGGGATCACCGAGGAGGAGTGCCTACCCAGAGACTGAGCTAAAGACGGGCCGATGGGGAAACAGCAACAGAGAGACTTGTCAGACACTGGAGGGCAGAGCTAAAACAATGAACATACAGAGTCAGAGAGACAAAGGAATGGAGAGGGGGAGTCATAGACATATGAATATGTTTTAAAAAAGAGAAGTACAGAAATGAACACAGACGGTACAATTGTGACACCCACAGAAACAGACAGCCTGAAAGACAGCATACGAGAAGAAATGTATGAACTGATGAACAGATGAGCCAAAAAAAGAACCATAAAACAAATCGAGAAACAGACAAATAGACTTTCTGGCTCTAGTTTCTAGGGACGCTAACTGAGGTACGACATTAGAAACCCTCTGAACAGGTGGGCTGTGGGTCGGCTCCGCTGCATGGGTCACTTGTATGATGGAATGTATATTTTCTTCTGCTACATTAATGGGGCTGTCACAAAATGTAATTCAGTGAGAGGTTTGAGGCCACAGTGCACATGCAATTCAGTGTTGGACAGAAGCTGTCGTTTAGACCCTGAGAGTTTGACAAGAATGTACTGAATCTTAATTGGTCCATTTGAATTCAATGGTGTACCAAGTTTACCAGAGCGGCTGTAAGTGGTAGGATGAGCGCTACAAATGGGTATTAAATATGGGGAATATGCTTAATAGGGTATTGAATGGAAGAGAATACTAGGCTTAAAGTATTAGACCTTTGGCAGCATAGTAACAAATCTCTCGTTACAGAAAACATAACCTAACATAGCAGGCTTAAAAGAATCGTCTGAGCTGCGTTTCTTTCTTTCTAGTCCTGACAAGAAAATAAAAAAACTGTTAGGGGATTATCTCCTCTGAATCTGCACTGTTTAACCAATCCGGTAAATGTGGAGGAGTTGAGATGGAGTGTCCCCAAAGACGGTTAGCTCTGTGATGTCGCCTCGTTAACGTCCAAAAGAAGAAGTCCGTCTCTATTTCCATTTGCTATGAAAAGCGGGTGCGTCCGTTTAAACCTACCCCACTGAGGGCGCAGAAAACTTTACAGAGAACGTTCAAAATATCTCAAGTGACTGGATATGTGTGAGCATGAGTGTTTACTGCCCTCTAGTGGTACTTATCGAAAATACATTCCCTTTTCCTCTCTAGGTTCTTATTGGTATTTTATTAATTGCTGTACCATTTGGAAAATGCATTGTTGTACATTTTAAATAGTTGATATATATTGGCTCAGTTGAGTTGAGTATCATTTTTACATTCCATTTTGTTCTTAATTTTTAACATTGTACGTTGTCTATTTGATTGCCAGAGCATTATTTTCTATATGTAAGGAGACGTGTCAAGCTTGAGTCTTCTCGGGAGGGCTCCTGAGTATTACGAGCCACTATGAGTTGTTCAAAAAGTTTCACTGAACATCGATTTTAGACTCATCCATTGCCAATCAATATTAATATTTTGGGAACCCTCTTGATGGGGTGGGTGAGTCTAAATGTACAAAATAAGAGTCCTCCTCAGACCATGGGTGCATCTCAATAGTCTTGTGTAGCTTCCTCTCCTATTCTTTCATGTCAATTCAGATGAAAGAACAGGAATGGAAAAAAGGCCCCTATAGACAGTTGAGAAGT
This sequence comes from Oncorhynchus kisutch, assembly GCF_002021735.2. Classification (NCBI taxonomy): domain Eukaryota; kingdom Metazoa; phylum Chordata; class Actinopteri; order Salmoniformes; family Salmonidae; genus Oncorhynchus; species Oncorhynchus kisutch. Next base: position 32,555,411 of record NC_034182.2, read on the forward strand.
CAGAAATAAAGTTATGATTGGACCTGCCACCAGAGGTCAGATTTGCACTGTACAGGGCATACTCTCTTTTTAACCTTTAGTCAGAAGGAAACATGGAAAGTTAGATAGAACAGTTAAAACTACTTTGGGTTTCATTGTATTTTCTTTGTTTTGGACACCGTTGGCACCATTGGCAGCTCTAAGGAAAGCAAACCTATTGTTTTTGCCATAACGAGGTACAATTTGAAAGATTTGCTCAGTCGCCAAAACAACCTGTGGTCAAGCAGTCCAGTCGGTTTGTGTTAGGTTCATGACGGACCTGCTCATAAAGCGGTACTGTTGACAATATTTATCAGTATGTGTTAACATACAATGTTAGGCCAACATTTATACTTTCTGTATGCAATGGATGTATGTGTTAATGTACACGACTTAAAACCATTAAACCATTTTTAAAGGTATAACGCAACTGTTCACTTAATACCTCCTTTATTTAATGTGCTCTCTATTTTTTTAATCGTTTGTATCAAATTGTTTTTTTCAAATAATTCAAAACCACTATTTTTTCATTTTGAGGTATTGTTTGGCCACATTTAAAGCTGTGTGACTACATGAAGACTTACATACCCATTCTACTTTGTGAGTAGGGGTACGTGCATTTGGTACGTCATGTGACCTTGTAATTCTTTCGACGACTCCTGCAGGTGGATTGGGAAATGTAGGACTTTATGTAGTCAGTCGTGTTTTATGTCAGTTCTTGCAATGCTCAGTTTGGTACATATCATTCTCTTTCCCAGGCACATGTCTGTAAATGGGAATGAAACAATGGTTGAAGGCTCATTCACACTTTGTATAAAACCTCTGTAAACGTTGTAATGGCGAGAACGAGTGACGTGGAGACATCTATGTTGGCAGAGAAAGTAGTAACATGTATAAAAGATTTGAAGTAACCGTGGGACTATTAAATGAACATGACTATTATGATAGCGGTGTTGGTGTTTTTAATGTGTGGATGTGTGGCATTAAGGGTTTCCCTATTGGCAGGGCAAGTAAACTAAGCAGTTGTTAAAGGCGTGCAATTATTTTACTGAAACAACCAAACCGCAATAATTCCAGTAGCCTTAATTAACCTGATCTCTCTGGTTCCTCACCATTGTTAAAGTGAAAGATGGCCAATTGGCATTTCTGTGGGTAAACATGTTTGGGCAAGTGACCATTTTCAAGCAACCACATTTTTTTCCTGATTTGCCTGATGGAAAGTGCCTTTCAAAATATAGTAATTCTCTCCCCCCCATTGTTCTCATTTATGCATTATTTATTTTTACAAAGAGTACAGTAATTCTATTAGGTTCTTCTCCAGATTAGTTACAGTCTATTGGTTCAGTCTAACCTTGTCAGGGATTTCCTCCTCTTCTGAAGAGGAGAGGCGAAAAGGATCAGAGGACCAATATGCGGCGTGGTAAGTGTCCATGGTTCTTTTAATACGTAAATGTACACATGAACAACTGACTACAAAAACGTGAAAACCCAAAACAGCCCTATCTGGTGCAAAACACAGAGACAGGAACAATCATCCACAAACACACAGTGAAACCCAGGCTACCTAAGTATGATTCTCAATCAGAGACAACTAATGACACCTGCCTCTGATTGAGAACCATACTAGGCCGAAACATAGAAATACCCAAATCATAGAAAAACAAACATAGACTGCCCACCCCAACTCACGCCCTGACCATACTAAATAATGACAAGACAAAGGAAATAAAGGTCAGAACCTTGACAAACCTTGCGAAACCACGAGGGACAGTTCATCTCTAGATTAGTCTATGCTCTGGATTAGTTGTCTGGATTATGTCCACTTTAAAGAATGAGAAAAGCCATATACAGTAGTGTGAGTAGCCTATTAGATTAAACAATGACTGCTGAATTTCTGCTCTTCTTTTAGTTGCTAGGCAAATGTGTAGCACAGTAGCCAACACTCCGACTAGCATTTGGCAGTCTTTGTAGACTAGCAGTCAGTTGCTATATATCACTGTGCGGTTATGAGAGGGCTTTTGTGCCACAAAGTGCAATTTCTGGCCAATTAAGTCCAATTTCTCATTAGGTTTTGATTTATTTGACAGGCTCGAGCTGCTTGAATACATTTGCGGATATGCAGACGGTCAAGAGGTATAAGTAGATTAACATAGTCTGTAATTCATGAAATGGATATGGTTGGAATAGGCTCCAAATTCATAAGAATTCTATGAGGCTTGCCATTGTTGGAAGTCTTGGAGTTCACTTTTTCAGATAAAAACACATTATTTGATTTGTGTACAGGGTTAATTTGACGAATGAAGTGAGAACATGGCCCTGGCACCACCAAGCTACTACAGGCATAATCCTTACAATGTCAAAAAGGGTATCTTGAAACATTATCCAAGTTTGATATTATACAAATTATTTAATTTTGTATAATGAACAAAAATAAAAATGCAACATGCAACAATTTCAACAATTTTACTGAGTTACAGCTCATTTAAGGGAGTCAGTCAATTGAAATAAATTCATTAGGCCCTAATCTATGGATTTCACATGACTGGGCAGGGGCGCAGCCATGGGTGGCTAATCAAAATTTTTAAAAATCCTCACAAAAGGGCTTTATTACAGACAGAAATACTCCTCAGTTTCATCAGCTGTCTGGGTGGCTGGTCTCAGACGATCCCGCAGTGTAGTTTCATGTGGTCTGTGGTTGTGAGGCCGATTGGATATACTGCCAAATTCTCTAAAACGACATTGGAGGAGGCTTAAGGTAGAGAAATTAACATGACATTTTCTGACAAGAGTTCTGGTGGACATTCCTGCAGTCAGCATGCCAATTGCACGCTCCCTCAAAACTTGAGACATCTGTGGTGTTGTGCTGTGTGACAAACTGCACATTTAGACTGGCCTTTTATTGTCCACAGCACAAGGTGCACCTGTTCCTGTCAGCTTCTTGATATGCCACACCTGTCAGGTGGATGGATTATCTTGGCAAAGGAGAAATACTCACTAACAAGGATGTAAACAAAATAAGCTTTTTGTGCCTATAGAACATTTCTGGGATATTTTATTTCAGCTCATGAAACATGGGACCAACACTTTACATTGTGCGTTTACATTTTTGTTAAGTATAGAACTAGAAATACATATGAAGCAAGGTTTGCTCTTCTGCCATCTTTTGCCACTTCAGGACAGACATGAAAACACATCCATATGTATTGTTTTGTGGTCATGTGTGACTTAGCAGCGATCATGGGTTCAAACTCCCACAGGGAACACTTACAAAAAATGTATGTAATCAATTTATTGTAAGTTGCTTTGGATAACAGTGTCTGGTAAGTGCTCTAACATAAACCTCTAGTTCTCTGTCCATTTCAATAATGGATGTTTTCTATAGATAAGTGACAGCAGTGATGGATTGTGAGAAGCTGCCAGTGTTATGGCAAGATTAAACGACTGTCAGTTTCTATGGAGCAGATGGACCAGGAGGTCAAATAAGGGTAAAATAGTGTAAAGACATAGTGACAGAAATTGTCACTAATAAAGACAAAGTGATGGTAAGTCACAGATGGATCCGTCTATTAGTGGCAATATAATCTCTTTCGACTTCAATGAGGCCCCTTCTTGGAAATTTGAGGATTGGTTGGGGGTGTTTTCACATGTAGCCCTCTTTAAAAGCAAGCTCCAAGGTGAGAAAAGGATGTACTATGTACTCCTGTTGGAGATCTCAGCAGGCTACCCGAACAGACACTATTACGTCCATGTTGTCTCCAGAGTGTTTTGTGTAAATTAGTATTGAAACCTGCCATTGACTACAGTATAATGGAAACTAGTATTGAAACCTGCCATTGACTACAGTATAATGGAAACTAGTATTGAAACCGGCCATTGACTACAGTATAATGGAAACTAGTATTGAAACCGGCCATTGACTACAGTATAATGGAAACTAGTATTGAAACCGGCCATTGACTACAGTATAATGGAAACTAGTATTGAAACCTGCCATTGACTACAGTATAATGGAAACTAGTATTGAAACCTGCCATTGACTACAGTATAATGGAAACTAGTATTAAAACCTGCCATTGACTACAGTATAATGGAAACTAGTATTGAAACCTGCCATTGACTACAGTATAATGGCTCGTATCCATCAGTGCACACTATTTTGTTGGCCCGGGGTGATACCGGTATCGCAATATTTATTCCATGCCAAAAATTTTAACGCAAAGCAGACCAAACTCTGACCAAAAACCTCTTGTATGTAAAATATTGTGTGCTATAGCTTGGGAAATAAATACATGTGACTCTGGATGACAACATAATGATGTTCGTTTCCAACATTAGGGCTGTTTTCCTAAAGAAGTTAAATCTGCGAGAGAGAGAGAGTGAACCTGAGAGAAAGAGAGAGAGAGAAAGGGAGGGAGAGACATTGTAAAAACCACCAATATTGATCTGTTTATTTACTGGATCTTTCCCCACTATTAGTACTACAACTATTTTCACATTGCTAAAACTAACATCAACAAAAAACCATTAGAAATTAACAGTAAACATTGCACGAAAAAAGGTTGAAAAAAGATAAGCATTTCAAGTGTTATATTATCAGTGTTTTAGGAATGTGAAAATAGTTGTAGTACAAATAGAGGGGGAAGATACAGTAAATAAACAGATCAATATTGGTGGTATTTACAATGCCTCTCCCTCCCTCCCTTTCTCTCTCTCTTTCTTGTTTTTTTGTTGATGTTAAATGTATTTCTTCTCACTTTAATGTATTGTTTATTTCACTTGCTTTGACAAGGTAAACATATGTTTCCCATAAAGCCCCTTAGAAATGAATTGAGGGAGATAAAAAGAGAGAAAGAGAGAGAGAGAGAGAGAGAGAGAGAGAGAGAGAGAGGGAGAGAGGAGGGAGAGAGAAAGAGAGAGAGAGAGAGAGAGAGAGAGAGAGAGAGAGAGAGAGAGAGAGAGGGAGGGAGGGAGAGAGAGAGAGTGGGGGGGAGAGAGAGAGAGAGAGAGAGAGAGAGAGAGAGAGAGAGAGAGAGAGAGAGAGAGAGAGAGAGAGAGAGAGAGAGAGAGAGAGAGAGAGAGAGAGAGAGAGAGAGAGAGAGAGAGAGAGAGAGAGAATTCAACATCCCAATTAGGATCTGGCTAAAAATACTTGAAACAGTTATAGAACCCTTTGATGTCTGGGTTCTGCGTACCAACCAATAATTCACAAAATGGGACAAACACCAAACTGCATGCAGAATTCTGCAAAAACATCCTCTGTATCTAATGTAAAACATCAAATAATGCATGCAGAGCAGAATTAGGACGATACCCAATGATCAAAATCCAGAAAAGAGACGTTAAATTCTACAACCACCTAAAAGGAAGCAATTTCCAAACCTTCTATATCAAAGCCATCACTTACAGAGAGATTAACCTAGAGAAGAGTCCCCTCAGCAAGCTGGTCCTGGGGCTCTGTTCACAAACACACACCCCACAGAGCCCCAGGACAGAAACAAAATTAGACCCAAACAAATCATGAGAAAACAAAAAGATAATTACTTGACACATTGGAAAGAATTAACCAAAAAACTAAGTAAACTGGAATGCAGTTTGGCCCTAAACAGAGAGTACACAGTGGCAGAATACCTGACCACTGTGACTGACCCCAAATTAAGGAGAACTCTGACTATGCACAGACTCAGTGAGCATACTGAAAGGTTGCTGGATCGAATCCCCGTGCTGACAAGATAAAAATCTGTCGTTCTGCCCCTGAGCAAGGCAGTTAACCCATTGTTCCCTGGGAGTCGAAGACGTGGATGTTGATTATGGCAGCCTCTTTGATTCAGAGGGGTTGGGTTAAATGCGGAAGACACATTTCAGTTGAATGCACTCAGTTGTACAACTGACTAGGTATCCCCCTTTCCCTTTCCCTTAGCCTTGTTATTGAGAGAGGCCTCCGTAGGCAGACTTGGCTCTCAAGAGAAGACAGGCTATGCGCACACTGCCCACAAAATTAGGTGGAAACTGAGCTGCACTTCCTAACCTCCTGCCAAATATATGACTATATTAGAGACACATATTTTCCTCAGATTACACAGACCCACAAAGAATTTGAATACAAATCAGATTTGGATAAACTCCCAAATCTATTAGGTGAAATACCACAGTGTGCCATCACAGCAGCAAGATGTGTGACCTGTCATCACAAAAAAGGGTGAACCAGTGAAGCACAAACACCACTGTAAATACAAACTATATATATGTTGATTTATTTGCCCTTTTGCACATTGTTACAACACTGTACATAGCCATACTATAACATTTGAAATGTCTCTATTCTTTTGAAACTTTTTTGAGTGTAATGCTTACTGTTCATTTCTAATGGTTTATTTCACTTACGTTTATTATCTATTTCAATTGCTTTGGCAATGTAAACATGTTTCCCATGCCAATAAAGTCCATTGAATTGAATTGAGAGAGAAATAACATGCTGAGCTCACCCTTGCAGGCCAAGGTCCATATTGTGGTGTGGGTGGGGGAGGGTGTTCAATTGTCCACACATAAGCTGACCTACCGACAGGACTCCCATTGTCTTGGATAATTAGAATACACTGACTCCCCCCCTGAATGTACTCTACAACTACCAATACATACCCATTTCAATACAATTGTTCCCCCTGCACTTTCATATAATTTGCATATAATTTAATTGTGCATTGAGAATAGTATCCACACACTGCCAAAGTATGCTGCTTTTGATAAAAAATGTAGGTGTCTTTTCCTCAGGTGAAGAGTAATATACTCCTGTTTGCACCACTTTGACTGCAAAAAGCCAGTCCCTGTCTGTTATTAAAAGCATTTAAATGCTTTAACATCTTGGCAGCCTGCCCAGTCCAAAGGCCTGTTGCCAAGGAAACAAATGACACCTGCTCTCTTGCTCTACTCCCTCCCCCAAGGCTCATATTTCAAATCTGTTTTTCCTGTAATCTCTGGTATACCTCATTGCCTTTCAGCTAAAAGCTTTTTGTTGTGGCATTGGAGCAAGAGAGCGAGAGAGAGGAAGTGAAAGAGAGGGAGTGGTTAAGAGAGGGGGGGAGGGAGAAAGAGGGGCCTCCTCCTAGTTGCTAGGGCAACTTGACATCACAGTGACGATTTCCTCCATTTAAAAGCTTTTAACCGGATCCCTCTCCTGCCCTAGGGCCCATTTTGAGTCCTCTTTCAGCTAAGCTCGGGGGAAGGGCACAGCACAGGCAGAGCGGTGTGTGACTGTTTGCAACCACATTCCACTGACATAATGCTAGACAGCAGAGAAAGGCTTCAAACTAAACCGTTTTTGGGGCCTATTTTTGTTTACAGAACCAAAACAGGAAGAGAGTGCTTTTGAGAGGGCTTTCAAAATGGCTGCAGAGGAGAGTTTTAGTTACCTCATTCCGGGCCACAGCGAGAAGCACAGAAGGGCCCGAAACTGGACCGATGCAGAGATGAAGGGGCTTCTGTATGTATGGGAACAGAATGTCGCCGAGCTGAAGAAATGTAAGAGGAACGCCAAGATCTACGAGAAGATGGCCCAGAGGTTCTTTGAGCTCACTGGAGAACAACGCCACCGGGAGGAGATAAAGATGAAAATCACCAACATGTCTTTCCAGTACAGGCAAGTGTAAGAAATACCTTCTATTTATTTTGGGGGGTGGGGGTTGAAAAAGGTGGCAACATAAATCCATAAAAATCTTGTATTGTATGAATGCACTTTAATATCCAGAAAGAACTGAAGTAGGCTATGTTGGAATGTAACTCCACAGGTGTCAGAGCATCCTGCATAACTAGAACTCAATACAGGCTACTATGATACTTAGAAAACCAGACTTCTTATGTCACCTACTTTACCCAAACCAATATATACCATCCTTAACTCCTTATTTGACAGGAAAATGAAGTGCACAACCAATGGGAGCGGTGGGACACCCGACTGGCCGTACTACAAAGCAATAGAGAAGCTCCTCACCAAGACTGACGACAATGGGACTATGAACTCATTTGAGCTCCAGTCTCCTGGCCCCTCCACCTCCACAGAGGCCTCGATGTCCCATGCAGAGGGCCTCCCCACGGGCTTCCTTCCGGAGTACACAGGCTCCTCGGACGAGATGGAGATGAGGAAGGACCTGATTGGATGGGAGAGCTCTGGCAGCCTGCACTCTGGACTTCCCTGTCCTGAGTAAGGCCATGTTTACATATTGGGCTTCAAATGAGGAACCAGACAGAGAGAAAGAAAAAGAGGACACCTCCTGAGAGAGAGAGAGAGAAAGAGAGAGAGAGAGAGAGAGAGAGACAGAGGGGGGACAGGGTGGGGTATCAAGCTGAGGTATTGAGCTAAACTGCCTAATTTCACATTATTTTGTAGTGAAACCGCTTTACCAAGTTTGATCGAAAATGGCCCTACATACAGAAGTCTTGAATGCTTGTATAACTCTCTCCCTAAATTATGTCATTACCATTGCTTTAACTAACAAAATCCCTTTCTGTCCAGTTCCCACCCGGCGCCGGCCAAGAGGAAGAAAGTGCACCAGCACCTGTCTCTGAAGCGGCGGAAGCTGAAGGTGATGGAGGCTATGCTGCAGGAGCAGCGGAAGGTGAGCCGGGCGGTGGAGGAGACGTGCCGCGAGGTGCGCCGCGTCATGCACCAGCAGAACTTCCTCCAGGTGCAGAGTCTGCAGCTCCAGGAGCGCATGATGAACCTGCTGGAGAAGATGATCCAGCCACTGACGACCCCCACGCCAGCCTGGGGTGCTGCTGCCCAGCCTGGGGTCAAAGAGCCAGGCCAGGGATGAAGGGTCCAGAGTGAGGGGTCAAGGAGGGTGGTGGTGGTGGTCAGGACTCCCTAAAAACACGCCACTTCGATACAAGTGACATTTTTCGTAGCAGGTTAGGTGAGCATTTCTGCTGACCCTAAAACCTAACCCTTTCCCTAACCTTAACCTAATTATCCTAACCTGCTACATTAATTATCCTAACCTGCTGCGTAAGTTCTCCTAACCTGCTACGAAAAGACAGAGCTGTATCGAAATTGCGTCCCGGTGGTGCTCACTATATGGCTATGCTAGAAAATAAATGCCATATGCTACATGACTATGTGTTATATGCTACATGGCTATGTGTTATATGCTACATGGCTATGTGTTATATGCTATAATATGGCTATGCTTCACCTGGTGTATGGCACTTTTTAACAACTGATTGAGAGTAAATAATGTCAATCTCACCCTAACCTTACCCCTGACCTGAATGCTCAATGGCAGAGAGAGAAAAAAGCAACTTGCTCATCAGTGCTGATGCCGGTTTTGTCCTTTCTAGCATGGCTATCTAGTGGTTGCTGTGAGAGAGTGAGAGATCAGGCGTGAGGGTTCAGAGGTGTATGGCTGAGGCTGCTTTAAGACAAGTTCCACCATTCATTGATCGTTTTGAGCGATATCTACAAGCTAGGAAAATACTGTGCTTATTCACATTAACAAAAGACAACGTTTGTCCACAAATTCTATATTTTAATGACAAAAGGCATGGGCATTTGGTGTTGTATCACTTATTTTTTAATGTGTGTCCTGCTATGGTGTATGCATCTTCCAACTAGCATAGCCCACTTGTTTGAAATGTATGACTGAAATAAAAACATATGTTCTGTTGTCATTTTTTGTCTCTTTCAACTATTCCTGATACAATCTTGTCTCCCTTTCATCCTAAATATTATCATAATGTAGCCGACATAAAGTCAGCATTCACACTGTGTGTACTGTAATGTAATATGATCCCCAAACAATAACACATCATATTAAATGATAACATACAGTACCAGTCAAAAGTATGCACAGACCTGCTCATTCAAGGGTTTTTCTTTATCTTTCCTATTTCCTACCAAAAAGGTGTTAAACAAATCAAAATATATTTTAGATTCTTCCAGGTAGCCACCCTTTGCATTGATAAAGTCAGAGCATCTGCTGTCTTAGCCACTGCCTGTCACCAAGGGTGTACCCCAAGGCTCAATCCTAGGCCCCACACTTTTCTCAATTTACATAAACAGCATAGCTCAGCTGGCCCCTCCCCGGATTTTATGTTAAACTCTCTACGAAAAAGCTTTCTTAGTGTCCAACAAGCTTTCTCTGCCCTTAACCTTGTTCTGAACACCTCCAAAACAATGCCCCTTTCCCCACAGGTGTGATTACTACCTCTGAGGGTTTAGAGCTTGAGGTAGTCACCTCATACAATTGCTTGGGAGTATGGCTAGTCGATACACTGTCCTTCTCTCAGTACAAAGCTGCAGGCTAAAGTTAAAATCTAGACTTGGTTTCCTCTATTGTAATCGCTGCTCTTTTAACCCTGATTCAGATGATCATCTTACCCATGCTAGATTACGGAGACGTAATTTATAGATTGGCAGGTAAGGGTGCTCTTGAGTGACTAGATATTCTTTACCATTCGGGCATTAGATTTGCAATCAATGCTCTTATAGGGCACATTACTGCACTCTATATATACTCTTCTGTAAACTGGTCAGCTCTGTATACCCATCGCAAGACCCGCTGGTTGATGCTTATTTATAAAACCCTCTTAGGCCTCACTCCCCCCTATCTGAGATATCTACTGTAGCCCTCATCCTCCACATACAACACCCGGTCTGACAGTAACATTCAAATCCAAATCAAATCAAATCAAATTTTATTTGTCACATACACATGGTTAGCAGATGTTAATGCGAGTGTAGCGAAATGCTTGTGCTTCTAGTTCCGACAATGCAGTAATAACGAACAAGTAATCTAACTAACAATTCCAAAAAACTACTGTCTTATACACAGTGTAAGGGCATAAAGAATATGTACATAAGGATATATGAATGAGTGATGGTACAGAGGAGCATAGGCAAGATACAGTAGATGGTATCGAGTACAGTATATACATATGAGATGAGTATGTAAACAAAGTGGCAGAGTTAAAGTGGCTAGTGATACATGTATTACATAAGGATGCAGTCGATGATATAGAGTACAGTATCTATGTATGCATATGAGATGAATAATGTAGGGTAAGTAACATTATATAAGGTAGCATTGTTTAAAGTGGCTAGTGATATATTTACATCATTTCCCATCAATTCCCATTATTAAAGTGGCTGGAGTAGAGTCAGTGTCGTTGACAGTGTGTTGGCAGTAGCCACTCAATGTTAGTGGTGGCTGTTTAACAGTCTGATGGCCTTGAGATAGAAGCTGTTTTTCAGTCTCTCGGTCCCAGCTTTGATGCACCTGTACTGACCTCGCCTTCTGGATGACAGCGGGGTGAACAGGCAGTGGCTCGGGTGGTTGATGTCCTTGATGATCTTTATGGCCTTCCTGTAGCATCGGGTGGTGTAGGTGTCCTGGAGGGCAGGTAGTTTGCCCCCGGTGATGCGTTGTGCAGACCTCACTACCCTCTGGAGAGCCTTACGGTTGAGGGCGGTGCAGTTGCCATACCAGGCGGTGATACAGCCCGCCAGGATGCTCTCGATTGTGCATCTGTAGAAGTTTGTGAGTGCTTTTGGTGACAAGCCGAATTTCTTCAGCCTCCTGAGGTTGAAGAGGCGCTGCTGCACCTTCCTCACGATGCTGTCTGTGTGAGTGGACCAATTCAGTTTGTCTGTGATGTGTATGCCGAGGAACTTAAAACTTGCTACCCTCTCCACTACTGTTCCATCGATGTGGATGGGGGGGTGTTCCCTCTGCTGTTTCCTGAAGTCCACAATCATCTCCTTAGTTTTGTTGACGTTGAGTGTGAGGTTATTTTCCTGACACCACACTCCGAGGGCCCTCACCTCCTCCCTGTAGGCCGTCTCGTCGTTGTTGGTAATCAAGCCTACCACTGTTGTGTCGTCCGCAAACTTGATGATTGAGTTGGAGGCGTGCGTGGCCACGCAGTCGTGGGTGAACAGGGAGTACAGGAGAGGGCTCAGAACGCACCCTTGTGGGGCCCCAGTGTTGAGGATCAGCGAGGAGGAGATGTTGTTGCCTACCCTCACCACCTGGGGGCGGCCCGTCAGGAAGTCCAGTACCCAGTTGCACAGGGCGGGGTCGAGACCCAGGGTCTCGAGCTTGATGACGAGCTTGGAGGGTACTATGGTGTTGAATGCCGAGCTGTAGTCGATGAACAGCATTCTCACATAGGTATTCCTCTTGTCCAGATGGGTTAGGGCAGTGTGCAGTGTGGTTGAGATTGCATCGTCTGTGGACCTATTTGGGCGGTAAGCAAATTGGAGTGGGTCTAGGGTGTCAGGTAGGGTGGAGGTGATATGGTCCTTGACTAGTCTCTCAAAGCACTTCATGATGACGGATGTGAGTGCTACGGGGCGGTAGTCGTTTAGCTCAGTTACCTTAGCTTTCTTGGGAACAGGAACAATGGTGGCCCTCTTGAAGCATGTGGGAACAGCAGACTGGTATAGGGATTGATTGAATATGTCCGTAAACACACCGGCCAGCTGGTCTGCGCATGCTCTGAGGGCGCGGCTGGGGATGCCGTCTGGGCCTGCAGCCTTGCGAGGGTTAACACGTTTAAATGTCTTACTAACTTCGGCTGCAGTGAAGGAGAGACCGCATGTTTTCGTTGCAGGCCGTGTCAGTGGCACTGTATTGTCCTCAAAGCGGGCAAAAAAGTTATTTAGTCTGCCTGGGAGCAAGACATCCTGGTCCGTGACTGGGCTGGGTTTCTTCCTGTAGTCCGTGATTGACTGTAGACCCTGCCACATGCCTCTTGTGTCTGAGCCGTTGAATTGAGATTCTACTTTGTCTCTGTACTGGCGCTTAGCTTGTTTGATAGCCTTGCGGAGGGAATAGCTGCACTGTTTGTATTCAGTCATGTTACCAGACACCTTGCTATGATTAAAAGCAGTGGTTCGCGCCTTCAGTTTCACACGAATGCTGCCATCAATCCACGGTTTCTGGTTAGGGAATGTTTTAATCGTTGCTATGGGAACGACATTCTGGAGGTGTGTTGAGTCATTGTCCTGATGAAAAATAAATGACAGTCCCACTAAATGTAAACCAGATGGGATGGCGTATCGCTGCAGAATGCTGTGGTAGCCATGCTGGTTAAGTATGCCTTGAAATCTAAATAAATCACAAACAGTGTCACCAGTAAAGCACCCCCACACCATCACACCTCCTTCTCCATTCTTCCCGGTGGGAACCACACATGCAGAGATTTTAATTTTAATTTTATTTCATCTTTAGTTAACTAGGCAAGTCAGTTAAGAACAAATCCTTATTTACAATGACGGCAAAGGCCTCCTGCGGGGACAAAACACATCACGACAAGAGAGACACCACAACACTACATAAAGAGAGACCCAAGGTCAACAACATAGCATGGCAGCAACACATGAACACACAGCATGGTAGCAACCATGATCATCCGTTCACCTACTCTGCGTCTCACAAAGACATGGCTGTTGGAACCAGAAATCGCAAATTTGGAGTAGATGTTGACATGGACACAGGACCAAACAGTCCGGAGAATACAAACATGAAAACCACAACCAACAGAGTAACAAAAAACAATCCCGCACAAAACAAGGGCGGGTCAAACTACTACATATAGGGAAGCTAATTAAACCAAAATACACACAGGTGAAACTAATATGACAAAACCAACAGACAAACGAAAAAGGGATCGGTAGCGGCTAGTAGGACGGTGACGATGACCGCCGAGCACCGCCCGAACAGGCAGGGGAGCCAACTTCGGCGAAGCCGTGATGGCCAGTTTCATCATAGCGCTTGATGGGTTTTGCGACTGAAAAATTTACTGACCGGGTTGACTGACATTCATGTTTTAAAGTGATGATGGACTGTCGTTTCTCTTTGCTTATTTGAGCTGGTATTCCCATAATAAGGACTTGGTATTTTACCAAATAGGACTATCTTCTGTATACCACCACTACCTTGTCACAACTGATTGGCTCAAATGCATTAAGAAGTAAATACATTTCACAAATTAACTTTTAACAAGGCACACCTGTTAATTGAAATGCATTCCAAGTGACTACCCCGTGAAGTAGGCTTGAGAGAATGCAAAGAGTGTGCAAAGCTGTCATCAAGTCAAAGGGTAGCTACTTTGAAGAATCTCCGATATAAAATATATTTAGATTTTTTGACACTTTTTTGGTTACTACATGATTCAATGTGTTATTTCATAGTTTTGATGTCTTCACTATTAGTGTCTATCACTATTCTACAACGTAGAAAATAGTAAAAATAAAGAAAAACGGTGTCTAAAAAAAGGTGTGTCTAAACTTTTGACGGGTACTGTATAATGTGTAACAAAACATACTACAGATGTAGGATCTTAATTTGATCATCCTGAGAACTTATTTGCGATGCAGGACATTGTAACGATTCTCCTCGTCATCTGAGGAAGAGTAGTCAAGATCGGACCAATGCGCAGCGTGGTATATGTCCATGTTAATAAATCAACTGAACACTGAATAACAAAACAACAAAGAGAGTGAACGAAACAGTCCTGTAAGGTGCAAATACACAAAACAGAAAACAACTACCCACAAAACAAGTGGGAAAAACAGGCTACCTAAGTATGGTTCTCAATCAGAGACAACGATTGACAGCTGCCTCTGATTGAGAACCATACCAGGCCAAACACATAGACAACCAAAACTAGAACAACACATAGAATGCCCACCCCAACTGACCAATTTAAACAAGAAACATAACAAAGGAACTAAAGTCAGGACATGACAGACATGTTTAACTTGTAGTGTATTTGAGGGTTTAAAAGGCTTCTGAATTTCCACTTTCAAATGGCAGACTTGATTTTCCCTTATGAAAAATGTATCAACCCTTAAAATAAAAGTGCATGAAATATAATCCACACCATTCACATTTTCTGTTGCTGCTGGATTATTTTCCTGCTGTAGCAAACTGGCTCAAATTAAGATCCTACATCTATACTACTGTTCAAAAGTTCGGGGTCACGTAGAAATGTCTTTGTTTTCCATGAAAACATGCATGAAATGAGTTGCAAAATGAATAGGAAATATAGTCAAGACGTTGACAAGGTAATACATAATTATTTTTAATTGAAATAATAATCGTGTCCTTTAAACTTTGCTTTCGTCAAAGAATCCTCCATTTGCAGCAATTACAGCCTTGCTTGCAGACCTTTGGCATTCTAGTTGTCAATTTGTTGATGTAATCTGAAAAGATTTCCCCCCATGCTTCCTGAAGCACCTCCTACAAGTTGGATTGGCTTGATTGGCACTTCTTACATACCATACGGTCAAGCTGCTCCCACAACAGCTCAATAGGGTTGAGATCCAGTGACTGTGCTGGCCACTCCATTATAGACAGAACACCAGCTGACTGCTTCTTCCCTAAATAGTTATTGCATTGTTTGGAGCTGTGTTTTGGGTCATTGTCCTGTTGTAGGAGGAAATTGGCTCCAATTAAGCGCCGTCCACAGGGTATGGCATGGCGTTGCAAAATGGAATGAAAGCCTTCCTTCTTCCAGATCCCTTTTACCCTGTACAAATCTCCCAATTTACCACCACCAAAGCACCCCCAGACCATCACATTACCTCCACCATGATTGACAGATGGCGTCAAGTACTCCTTCAGCATCTTTTCATTTTGTATGTGTCTCACCAATTGTTCTTCTTTGTGATCCGAACACCTCAAACTTAGATGAGTCTGTCCATAACACTTTTTTCCCCAATCTTCCTCTGTCCAGTGTCTGTGTTATTTTGCCAATCTTAATCTTTTCTTTTTATTGGCCAGTCTGAGATATGGCTTTTTCTTTGCAACTCTACCTAGAAGGCCAGAATCCCGGAGTCACCTCTTCACTGTTGACGTTGAGACTGTTTTTTTGCGGGTACTATTTAACCAAGCTGCCAGTTGAGGACTTGTCTGTTTCTCAAACTAGACAATCTAGTGTACACGTGTCCTCTCTATTCTGGTTGTATCCAGTTTGCTCTGTTCTGTGAAGGGAGTAGTACACAGCATTGTACGAGATCTGCAGGTTTTTGGCAATTTCTCGCATGGAATAGCCTTCATTTCTCAGAACAAGAATAGACTGACGTGTTTCAAAAGAAAGACCTTTGTTTCTGGCCATTTTGAGCCTGTAATCGAACCCACAAATGCTGATGCTCCAGATACTAGTCTAAGAAGGCCAGTTTTATTGATTCTTTAATCAGCACCACAGTTTTCAACTGTGCTAACATAATTACAAAATGGTTTCTAATGATCAATTAGCCTTCTAAAATTATAAACTTGGATTAGCTAACACAACGTGCCATTGGAACACTCGAGTGATGGTTGCTGATATTGGGCCTCTGTACGCCTATGTAGATATTCCATTAATTATCAGCCGTTTCCAGCTACAATAGTCATTTACAACACTAACAATGTCTACACTGTATTTCTGATCAATTTATGTTATTTTAATGGACAAGAAATTTGCTTTTCTCTCAAAAACAAGGACATTTCTAAGTGACCCCAAACTTTTCAACGGTAGTGTATCTGTTTGTGATATATCTGAAATGGCAGCTAGTGCCTTGACTGAAAAAGTCCTCATTCAGAGGGAAGGGAAATACAATATATGTTGTTAAAGCCATTTTTTGGATCACATTGAGCGATTGAAAGTGCAAGACATCCTAATTAGACAAATCTAGGAAATGGTTAGTGTTGTGGATAATTTGAGATGACAGTTCCATTAACTCACTTAAAACTGCATTGTCTTGAAGTGCTCTCTTTTGTGAAACCATGGGATTAAATAGAAGGGAGTTGAATGTAGTTTCGCCACATATAGGCTTTGCATTTTACATTTGTGAAAACAGCTAAATAATATACAGAAAAATATACAAAAAATATCAATAGCCTGCTTATTCGATTCAAATGACTATCTATCACTTCACTATCTTACAAGGCCTAAGGTTTTTGTCCAGGGTTTTAGTAGGCCTAAACATGCATAAAACTTCTCGGCTTTCACTGTTTCCATTGACTGACTCACTGTGTCTATTTGACTGTGGTGCGCAAAAGGACCATGTGACTCACTCCTATTGCGACCTTGCAGCATTTTGACCATAATTCACTGTTTTTTTGTTGTTGTTTTTCTTTCCTGGCAGGATGCAACAAATGATCACCTCTTGAGAGGTGTAATTCATCCTGTCATGTTAATTAGCTTGTTATATATACATTATTAATTTTGTGGTGGTTGCATTTAATAGCCATTTAGGATACATCTGCATAGTTATTTGTCATGCTTAGTAAAGTGTAAATTAGCGCATGTTGGTAATAAATATGTGTTTGAAATGTGACCTGAACAACATCAACAATGTTTTTAATTAGGCTAACAATTTCAGATGATCAGAACCAATAGGATCACCGCAAATATTTGAATATTGAGCTCTCAGACAGGGGGATTGGCGTAAGAAATCACGTGCTCTGAAAACGATGTCATGGTTACTATGAAAGACGCTTTGTATTCCCCAACAATGAATGGAGGCGGGTGGAGTTTGCCATCCGTGGTATATGGAATACCATAATAGCGGAGGGAAACTTTGGAAAATATAAATTATGTTACGGAAACTACGCACGTGGGGATTTCTAACTAGTTTGGACTGTTGGGATTATGCAACCTTTAAACTGACTTCATGAAGCTTTTAAACGGTAATTTCAGTCTCAGGACTGGCAACATTATATCTAGACGTCGAGAGTTTTGGAGACTACTTTACATTTAATACTAGGAAATATTTTAGCAAGGCTATATTTTGTTTTGTTGTATTTCGATGGACAATGCCGAACTAGTCTGCTGTTTTGTAAACATTTAACTAAGAGCGGTAGAGAAACGATGTCAAACGATACCAAATCAAGGCGCTCGAGCATGTTTCTTTAACAAACGTCTCGCTTGAATGCTCGTGCATTGATTGAACGGTTCTCGAGAAGGGGGCCAGCTGGCGCTGTCTACTCTTTGGCAAGGAGATGGTTCATTTGCACGCTGACATGGAACGAGGCTAAATGGTCTATTCAACCCACACTTGTCTGCTTAAACTATAACAACTCATGTATATATTTTCGTTAAAAAAAATTGGAGATTGTTATAGTGTGCAGCATTATTGCTGCAGAATGAAATCTTACAGTATTTTCTTTACAGTGAATGTTTCTAAAATAAAGGGGAAATATATTTTATGGCTTTTGTGCACAATACATTGTATCACACCATTATTATTTAGTTTATACATTGTATAACAAACAATATGTTGTGTACCATAATGATATCACATGATAAGTGTTACAGTTTCAGTTTGTTAAAAATAATGTTACAGTAGGCCTATGCCTAATCATTATTTGATACACTGTATCTCAATCAGCTTAAATCTCTCTCTCTTGTCTACTTTTAGTGTTTACACTTCAGTGTAGGCACTAAAAAGATACCACTCCAGAGTGACATTCGGTTCCAACGCTCTGCATCTGAAAAAACGGCCACATTCAGGATGAGGATGCCGGGACAGGCTGAAGGGGTGCGGAGGCGTCTGGATTTGACCTCTCCTCATGAAGTCAGACGGGTTGAGGTTGTTCGAGGACGTGTAGGATACGGGTTTACCTTATCGGGACAAGGCCCGTGCCTCTTGAGTGGAATATTGGAGGGCAGCCCTGCAGACCATGTGGGACTGAAGCAGGGGGATCGTATAGTGAGCGTCAACGGAACTGATGTGGCAAAGGCATCCCATGAGGCTGTGGTGCAGTTGATTGGCACCTGTAAAGGCCCTTTACGGTTGGTGGTGCTTGTCGGGAGTGGGCCCTTGGTGGACCTATCCTCCAGCAACGAGGAGTTAAGGATTTCTAGAACAGAGGGAAAGGATCTTTTTCAGAAGGGGGGAGTTTTTCGCACTGTTTCAGCCCACTCTGGCAACTTGTCCTCTAACTCCGTAAATGCCACCCCAGCTAATCCACGACCTGTGTCAGAACCTGACATGTCCCACTGGATCCAGCCTTCGAACTCCAAAACTCAGCCTGTCTTCCTGTCTGTGGAGGAAACCGCCCAAGTGGCAGACGGCGACTCTGTTTTCAACGAGCAGGAGGATGATGTGAATCGAGACTGGAGTATTCTGAACACAGCCATGGTGGTGGGCTACCTGGGCTCTACTGAACTGATCTTGGCCTTGTCCAGACACGGCTCAGAGGACGACTGCCTACAGGTGATCCGCGGGTGTATCAGACATATGGGCACAGAGCAGGAGACCCACACGCTGGTGATGATGAAGATCATGTTCGACTGCGTCCACCTCTGTGATGACACAGGAGCCGTCCTGGCCGCCTTCCCTGCCGAGAACCTTGTCCTGGGCGTGGTGTGTTCCGAGGACAGGCGCTTCTTTTGTCTGGTCACCACTGCACACATCTCTGGCGGCCACGTTGGCCAGAACGGTCCCCTGAGTACCTCATGCCACGTCTTCTTCATCGACCCTGAGCTGTGCCACCACAGTGACCACCTGGGCATCACAGGGCGCTTCGGCTTCGACTGCACCCCCGACCCAGACACCCAGGGCTGCCTGGAGTTCCCCCTCACTCCCCCCTCTGTTCTCCAGTTTGTATCGGTCTTATACTGTGAAATGGGGGAGGCAGTGGAGAGGCTTAGAACCAGGCTGGACAGAGACTCAGCCCACCACCTCCACACGCAACAGAATCGCAGCAGCACCGGTAAGAATGGCAGCGCCAGCAGCAACGGAGACAGTGGGATCGGAAACACCTCCCCCCCTGAGGAAAGAGCGGACAGGGATTTCCCCATCGCCCGCGGAAACGACCCTGGGGGCCAGCTCCCCAGCTGTCCATGGGAGGATTACCCCCAGGCTGAAGGAGACCTCACCCAAATAGTAGCTCATCAAAATGGCTGGCTAAAACTAAACGGCCATCCTAATCCAGGCAGCACAAATTCCCTTTCCGAATCTCTACCTGGCCCGGCGTCATTAACCGGCCTATGCGGTGGTCCTCCTCCCAGGTTGGAGTTTCAGTTCAAGCCCCCGCCACCACCGTACCCTCTGGCTAAGAACCAGAAACAGAACCTAACAGGAGGAGGCTCCTTCAGAAGCAGTCAGCGCTGGTTCTCTATGAGTGTTAAGCAGAGGTGGCCTAAGGGCCGAGGTGGAGAGCCCGAGTCCCAGGCAACACCGGCCACTAACAGCTGGTCAGGACCAGCCACGGTGGTAGGCACCAACGCTCTGCCACCCCCCATGAGCCAGATCCCACCAGACAGGTACCTGGCAGCAGAGACCATGATGCTGCTGCCCCAGAGGGAGGAGTGGGCCAAACGACTCTGGAGAGTAGAATCTGGAGAGCTGCTGAATGGAAATCCCAGGAAAGATGCCAATACCAAGGTGAGATAAGAAGAGGGAATGCTGTTGTGTTGCATGATGTGTCAATGCTTGTATGTGTTTATTGAATGTATTTATCCTTTATCTAACTAGGCAAGTCAGTTAAGAACAAATTCTTATGTACAACAACAGCCAGCCCCAGCCAAACCCTAACAACACTGGGCCAATTATGCACCACACTATGGGACTCTCAATAACAGCCAGTTGTCATACAGCCTGGAATTAAACCAGGGTCTGTAGTGACTCTTCTAACACTGAGGTGCTGTGTCTTAGACCACTGCACCACCCAGGAGCCCAGAGTAAAATTTTCCTGGGTGTAACCCTAACCCAAAGTTAAGATAGCTCTTATATTTGCTTTCTGCAACGCAACAAAAATACATTTGCATGCTCCCTTCTGTTTAGCATCTGGTTTTGTGTTTCTGTTTGCTTTATGTTCAACTAGATTCTAC
Organism: Oncorhynchus kisutch; assembly: GCF_002021735.2. Classification (NCBI taxonomy): domain Eukaryota; kingdom Metazoa; phylum Chordata; class Actinopteri; order Salmoniformes; family Salmonidae; genus Oncorhynchus; species Oncorhynchus kisutch. Next base: position 32,576,246 of record NC_034182.2, read on the forward strand.
AGGAAGTGATAAAACAGTTGCAGGAGTTGAGTTGCCAGGCACTGAGAGGTTGGACAGACCATTCACTCTGACACAACAGCCATTTCACTGCTGTGAATTGAGCTTGAAAAAGCCACCTGTTAGTGTATACCTCAATGATGTCATTGTCATAAATCCACATCCAGAGAAAGTTCAGTTCCAAACAGCCTTTTCTGTTCTTCTCCTCATTGTCCACAAGATGTCCCTGTTTCACTATTTAACTGTGATGGGAGTGAGTTTCCCCATGGAAGAAGTACTTAAATGGTTACTTACAGGTAACTGCAAAAATAATGGAAACACTTTAGTAAATGTGGGATACAAAGTTTATTGAAAGCAGGTGCTTCCACACAGGTGTGGTTCCTGAGTTAATTAAGAAATGAACATTCCATCATGCTTAGTCATGTATAAATATGTTGGGCAGGCCATTATTTTGGCCATTATCACAGTAAATAAAATTATATTCGTCACATTCTTCGTTAACAACCGGTGTAGACTAACATTGAAATGCTTACTTATGGGCCCTTTCCAGCAATGCAGGTGAAAGAAAATAGCAAAGTAATAATAAATACACAATGAGTAACGATAACTTGGCTACACAGGAGGTTGGTGGCACCTTAATTGGGGAGGACGGGCTCGTGGTAATGGCTGGAGCGGAATTAGTGTAATGGTATCAAATACATCAAACATATGCTTTCCATGTGTTTAATGCCATTCCATGTGCTCCGTTCCAGCCATTATTATGAGCAGTCCTCCCCTCAGCAGCCTCCACTGCTTGGCTATATATATGGGGTACCAGTACCAAGTTGATGTGCAGGGGTATGAGGTATTTGAGGTAGATAGAGTGCCTTCATAAAGTATTCATACCCCTTGACTTATTCCACATTTAGTTGTGTTACAGACTTTGTTTCTCACCCATTTACACACAATACCCCATAATGACAAAGTGAAAACATGTTTTTAGATTTTTTTTTGCGCAAATTTATTGAAAATGAAATACAGAAATATCTTGTTTTCATAAGTATTCACACCTGAGTCAATACTGGGTAAGTCTATAAGAGCTTTCCACACCTGGATTGTGCAACATTTGCCCATTATTCTTTTCGAAATTCTCCAAGCTCTGTCAAGGTCTGTCTATGGCAAGATCATTTTCAGGTCTTGCCATAGATTTTCAAGCAGATTTAAGTCCAAACTTTAATTCGGCCATTCAGGAACAAGCATTTCGCTATACCCGCAATAACATCTGCTAAATATGTGTTTGTGACCAATACAATTTGATTTGATTGATGTTGTCTTCTTGGTAAGCAACTCTAGTGTAGATTTTGCCTTGTGTTTTAGGTTCTTGTCCTGCTGAAAGGTGAATTCATCTCCCAGTATGATGGAAAGCAGATTGAACCAGGTTTTCCTCTAGGATTTTGCCTGTGCTTAGCTCCATACTGTTTCATTTTTTATCCTGGAAGAACTTCCCAGTCCTTAACGATTACAAACATACCCATAACATGATGCAGCCATCACTATGCTTGAGTGGAGAGAGTGGTAATCAGTAATGTGTTTTATTGGATTTGCCCCACTTTGTAATCAGGACAAAAAGTGGCTTAATTGCTTTGCCACATTTTTTTCAGTATTACTTTAGTGCCTTGTTGCAAACAGGATGCATGTTTTGGAATATTTTTTATTCTGTGCAGGCTTCCTTCTTCTCATTTTGTCAGTTAGGTTAGTATTGTGTAGTAACTACGATGTTGTTGATCCATACACAGTTTTCTTGTCACGACTTCCGCCGGAGTCGGTCCCTCTCCTTGTTCGAGCGGCGCTCGGCGGTTGACGTACCGGCCTTCCAGCCATCGCCGATCCACTTTTCATTATCCATTTGTTTTGTCTTTATTTTCTACACACCTGGTTTCAATTCCCCCATTACACGTTCATTATTTAACCCTCTGGTTTCCCCCATGTTTGTGTGCGTGTTTGTTTTATTGTTCAGGCTGTTACTGACGACTGGTATTTTGTTGCTTTGTTATTACGCCCGTTTATTTCGTGGTGCCGGTATTTTTCCCGCACCATAGTATTGTGTTTATACTGGTGTTATCTTGTATTAAACACCTTGTCCACGCATCTCAGCTCTCTTGTGCCTGACTCCTTTCACCAGTTACCCACAGCCTTGACAGAAACACGCACCTACTCGGAATGGAGTCAGCAGGAGCAGGTGCCCCTGCAGCAGGGGTTGAGGAGCAAGTCCAGCAGCACGCTGCCATGCTACAGCATCTCGGCAGTGCCATGGATCGTGTTTTACAAACCATGGAGTGCTGGGAGAGAAGAGGAGTCCCTCCAGCGTCTCCACCAGCACCACCAGTCTCACCATCACTCACCCCTCCTTCACCCGGGCCCAGTGGGATTCGGCTCGCCCTCCCGAGGGAGTATGATGGAACGGCGGTGGGTTGTCAGGGGTTCTTGCTCCAGCTAGAGCTCTACCTGGCAACCGTCCACCCGGCTCCCTCGGGCCGTGAGAGCGTGGCCGCCCTCGTCTCCTGCCTCTCAGGAAAAGTTCTGGAGTGGGCCAACGCCGTATGGGGAGAAGAAGAAGCGGTGTTGGACCACTTCGAGGATTTCCCCCACCACTTCCGGGCAGTCTTTGACCACCCGCCTGAGAGTAGAGCAGCGGGTGAACGTCTCATCCACCTGAGGCAGGGGACGAGGAGCGCACAGGAGTTTGCGTTGGAATTCCGAACCCTGGCCGCCGGTGCGGGATGGAACGACAGGGCCCTGATTGATTACTACCGGTGCAGTCTGTGCGAGGGCGTCTGGCTGGATAACCTGCTGGCTACCCGCGGACGTCCAGATCGGGGTCTGTCGGTTCCATCCCCCAGCACCACCGCTCCGACGCCCATGGAGCTGGGAGGTGCTGCACTTAGGGCGACCGGAGGAGCGGCCATTCCATGCACCATCTGTGGCCGCAGAGGGCACACTGCCGGTAGGTGCTGGGGAGGTTCCTCTGGGAGTCGTGGCAGCAGGCAGGGCACTCTCGTGTCACCCCAGGTGAGTCGGCACCAGGCTCAACCAGAGCCCCCTGTTGCTCACATGTTTTTGTTTATTAATTTTCCTGAGTTTTCCCCGCATTCCCAGCATAAGGTACTCGTAGATCCAGGCGCAGCTGGGAATTTTATTGACATATCATTTGCCCATAGTTTAGGGATCCCCATTGTTCCTGTGGATATGCCCTTCCCTGTGCACTCCCTAGATAGTCAACCATTAGGGTCAGGGCTAATTAGGGAGGCCACCGCTCCACTGGGCATGCTTACGCAGGAGGGTCACAAGGAGAGAGTCAGTCTCTTCCTTATTGATTCTCCTTCGTTTCCCGTGGTGCTGGGCCTACCCTGGTTGGCCTGTCATGACCCCACTATTTTGTGGCAACAGAGGGCTCTCTCGGGGTGGTCACGAAAGTGCTCAGGGAGGTGTTTAGTGGTTTCCGTCAGTGCTACTACGGTGCAAATTCCAGATCAGGTCTCCACCGTGCTCATCCCCTCTGAATATGCCGATTTGTCTCTTGCCTTCTGTAAAAAGAAGGCGACTCAATTACCACCCCATCGACGGGGGGATTGTACGATAAATATCCTGGTAGACGCAGCACTTCCCAGGAGTCACGTGTATCCCCTGTCGCAAGAGGAGATGGCGACTATGGAAACATATGTCTCAGAATCTCTGGGGCAGGGGTACATTTGGCCCTCCACTTCACCTGCCTCCTCGAGTTTCTTTTTTGTGAAGAAGAAGGATGGAGGTCTGCACCCATGTATTGACTGTCGAGGCATCAACCAAAACACTGTGAGGTACAGTTACCCGCTACCTCTCATCGCCAGTGTGATCGAGTCAATGCACGGGGCGCGCTTCTCAGGAAGCAGGAGCGCTTACAACCTGGTGTGTATCCGGGAGGGGGACGAGTGGAAGACGGCATTTAGTACCACCTCAGGGCACTATGAGTACCTCGTCATGCCGTACGGGTTGATGAATGCTCCATCAGTCTTCCAGGCCTTTGTAGACAAGATTTTCCGGGACCTGCACGGGCAGGCTGTAGTGGTGTATATCGACGACATTCTGATATAATCTGCGACGCATGCCGAGCACGTGTCCCTGGTACGTAGGGTTCTTGGTCACTGTTGGAGCCTGTACGTCAAGGCTGAAAAGTGCCTGTTCTTTAAACAGCCAGTCTCCTTTCTAGGGTACCGCATTTCCACTTCAGGGGTGGAGATGGAGAGTGAGCGCATTTCAGCCGTGCGTAATTGGCCGACTCCCACCACGTTAAAGGAAGTGCAGTGGTTTTTAGGGTTTGCCAACTACTACCGGAGGTTTATCCGGGGTTTTGGTCAGGTAGTGGCTCCCATTACCTCACTGCTGAAGGGGGGACCGGTGCGTTTGCAGTGATCGGCTGAGGCGGACAGGGCTTTTGGTCACCTGAGGGCTCTGTTTACCTCGGCTCCGGTGCTGGCTCATCCGGATCCCTCTTTGGCGTTCATAGTGGAGGTGGACGTGTCCGGGGCTGGGATAGGAGCCGTGCTCTCTCAGCGCTCGGATACGCCACCAAAGCTCTGCCTTGTGCCTTCTTTTCGAAGAAGCTCAGCCCGGCGGAACGAAACTATGACATGGGGGACCGGGAGCTGTTGGCTGTTGTCAAGGCTTTGAAGGCATGGAGACATTGGCTTGAGGGGGCTAAACACCCTTTTTTCATCTGGACGGACCACCGCAACCTGGAGTACATCTGGGCGGCGAGGAGACTGAACCCTCGCCAGGCAAGGTGGGCCATGTTCTTTACCCGTTTTGTCTTCACCCTGTCCTACAGACCAGGTTCCCAGAACGCGAAGGCAGATGCACTGTCCCGGATGTATGACACAGAGGAGCGGTCCATGGATCCCACTCCCATACTCCCGGCTTCTTGCCTGGTGGCACCGGTAGTGTGGGAGCTGGACGCGGACATCGAGCGGGCATTACGTACAGAGCCCACTCCCCTCCAGTGTCCAGCTGGGTGTCTGTATGTTCCATTTGTTGTTCTTGACCGTTTGATCTATTGGGCCTACACGTCTCCCTCCTCTGGTCATCCTGGCATCAGTCGGACAGTGCGCTGTCTTAGAGGGAAGTACTGGTGGTCCACTTTGGCTAAGGATGTGAGGGTTTATGTTTCCTCCTGCTCGGCGTGCGCCCAGTGCAAGGCCCCTAGGCACCTGCCCAGAGGGAAGTTACAACCCTTACACATTCCACAACGGCCGCGGTAGCACCTGTCGGTGGACTTCCTGGCGGATCTTCCTCCCACACAGGGTAACACCATGATCCTGGTCGTTGTGGATCAGTTTTCTAAGTCCTGCCGTCTCCTACCTTTGCCCGGTCTCCCTACGGCCCTACAGACTGAGGAGGCCCTGTTCACACACGTCTTCCTGCACTACGGGGTGCCTGAGGACATAGTATCTGATCGGGGTCCCCAGTTCACGTCAAGGGTCTGGAGGGCGTTCATGGAACGTCTAGGGGTCTCGGTCAGCCTTACCTTAGGTTTTCACCCCGAGAGTAACGGGCAGGTGGAGAGAGTAAACCATGATGTGGGGAGGTTTCTGCTGTCTTATTGCCGATACCGGCAATGGCCGGCGTTCATACCCTGGGCAGAGATGGCCCAGAACTCGCTACGCCACTCCTCTACCAACCTCTCCCCCTTCCAGTGCGTACTGGGGTACCAGCCGGTTCTGGCGCCGTGGCATCAGAGCTAGATCGAGGCTCCTGCGGTGGAGGACTGGTTTAGGCACTCAGGGCAGACATGGGACGCCGCTCATGTGCACCTTCAGCGGGCCGTGAGGCATCAGAAAGCCAGCTCAGACCGCCACCCCAGTGAGACCCCAGTGTTCGTACCGGGGGACTGGGTCTGGCTCTCGACCCTCCACCTGCCCTGCCTTGAAGCTGGGCCCGTGGTTTGGGGGGCCATTCAATGTCCTGAGGAGAGTGAACGAGGTTTGTAACAGTTTACAGCTTCCCCCAGATTACCGTATAAACTCCTCGTTCCATGTGTCTCTCCTCAGGTTGGTGGTGGCTGGTCCACTCCAGGAGTCTGAGGTGCGGGAGGTCCCTCCGCTCCCTCTGGACATCGAGGGGGCCCCGGAGTATGCAGTCCGATCCATACAGGACTCGAGGCGTCGGGCAAGGGGCGTTCAGTACCTCGTGGAGTGGGAGGGGTACGGTCCGGAGGAGAACTGCTGGGTGCCGGTGGAGGACGTATTGGACCCTTCGATGCTGCGGGAGTTCCACCGTCTCCATCCGGATCGCCCTGCACCTCGCCCTCCGGGTCGTTCCAGAGGCCGGTGTCGGCGCACTGCTGGAGCTGCGTGTCAAGGGGTGGGTACTGTCACGACTTCCCCCGGAGTCGGTCCCTCTCCTTGTTCGAGCGGCGCTCGGCGGTCGACGACACCGGCCTTCTAGCCATCGCCGATCCACTTTTAATTTTCCATTTGTTTTGTGTTTTGTGTTTGTTTTGTGTTTTCTACACACCTGGTTTCAATTTCCCCATTACATGTTCATTATTTAACCCTCTGGTTTTTTGTCCCGGGTTTTGTTATTATGCCTGTTTATTTCGTGGTACCGGTATTTTTCCTGCACCATAGTATAAATACTATGTTATACTACTATACTATGTGTTTATACTGGTGTTATCTTGTATTAAATACCTTGTCCACGCATCTCAGCTCTCCTGCGCCTGACTCTTTTCACCAGTTACCCACAGCCTTGACATTTCTTCTATCACAGCTATTAAACTCTGTAACTGTTTTAAAGTCACCATTGGCCTCATGATGTAATTCCTAAACAGTTTCCTTCCTCTCCGGCAACTGAGTTAGGAAGCACACCTGTGGCTTTGTAGTGACTGGGTGTATGGATACACTACCCAATATATAATTAATAACTTCACAATGCTCAAAGGGTTATTCAATGTCTGCTTTTTTCTTCTTTTTACCCATCTACCATTAGGTGCTTTTCTTTGTGAGGCATTGGCAAACCTCCCAGGTCTTTGTGGTTGAATTTGTGTTTGAAATTCACTGCTTGACTGATAATTGTATGTGTGGGGTACACGTTAAACACTATTATTGCACATTTTTTACTCCTCAACTTATTTAGGCTTGCCATAACAAAGGGATTGAATACTTATTGACTCAAGACATTTCAGCTTTTCATTTTTTAAATTAATTTGTAAAACAAAAATGGAGAAACATAATTACACTTTGATATTATATGGGGTATTGTGTGACCCCAAAAAATCTCTGTTTAATAAATTTTCAATTCAGGCTATAACACAACAAAATGTGGAAAAAGTCAAATGGTATAAATACTTCCTTAAGGCACTGTATGTACATACAGTATAACTAGGAATAAAGTGACTAGGCAACAGGATGGATAATAAACAGTAGCAGCAGCGTATGTCAAAAAAAGTTTGCGCAAAAAGTGTCAATGCAGACAGTCCGGGTACCTATTTGGCTAACTATTTAACTAACTATTTTGCAGTCTTATGGCTGGGGGGTAGAAGCTGTTCAATGTCCTGTTGGTTCCAGATTTGGTTCATCGGTACCGCTTGCCATTCGGTAGCAGAGAGAACCGTCTATGACTAGGGTGGCTGGAGTCTTTGACCATTTTTAGGGCCTTCCTCTGACACCGCCTGGTATAGAGGTCCTGGATGGCAGGGAGCTTGGCCACAGTGATGTACTGGGCCCTACGCACCTACCCTCTAGCGCCTTGCGGTCGGATGCCAAGCAGTTACCCTAACAAGCGGTGATGCAGCCAGTCAAGATCCTCCCAATGGTGCAGCTGTAGAACTTTTTGGGGATCTGAGGGCCCATGCCAAATGTTTTCAAAGCCTCCTGGGGGGGGGGAAAGTAGTTGCCATGCCCTCTTCATGACTGTGTTGGTGTGTGTGGACCATGATAGATCCTTAGTGATGTGGACACAGTGCAACTTGAAGCTCTCGACCTGCTCCACTACAGCCCCGTCAATGTGAATGAGGGCATTCAGCCCTCCATTTCCTGTAGTCCACGATCAGCTCATTTGTCTTTGTGATTTTTGCCTACCGTGACAATGCCCCCATCCACATGGCATGAGTGGTCACTGAATGGTTTGATAAGCATGAAAACAATGTAAACCATATACAATTGTTTGATAAGCATGAAAATGATGTAAACCATATACAATGGCTATCTTAGTCACCAGATCTCAACCCAATTGAACACTTATGGGAGATTCTGGGCCGGTGCCTGAGAGTGTTTTCCACCACCATCAACAGAACACCAAAAGTATGGAATTTCTTTTGGAAGCAACTAGTGATGCGGGGGTTGACTCATAACCCGCAGTCCCCGCGGTTATATGTGCAGGTTGGGCGGGTTAAGGGTCATGGAATATTGTGAATAAAGAGATGCATTAAAATCCATAAATGGGTAGAATAAAGAGAAAACAATACATTAAATTAATACATTCTTGTGCTATTCATGTCTATATGCTAGATTGAGTTTTTCCTTTCATTCTTTTTATCTGATGTTAGTGTGTAGCCTAAGCTTTACTGTAGCGTGCAAAATACATAATATTTGTCAAATTATTTTTTACTTGTTAAGTTAATGTCGATCTACTGAGACAAAAAGGACAATGTCGCTGTTTAATTCAATAAGAGAAAAGCTTTGAAATAGAGAGTTGAAAATAAATAGAAGGGAGGGCCATAACAGTAGTCTAATGCTTGGGAAAGATTTGGTGAAAGAGGATGATAGCAGTGTTATGTGTGATGATTGTGAGGCACTATAGAAATTCGACAGTCGCAAGATGGGGACTTCAAAATGTCACATCAAGGGAACTGTACTGTTCAGATGGGTTAAATGGAATTCTAGCCTATCTGAACTCTGGACACTGACTGTAGGTCTATAACCTCTCACATAGCTTAAGATAGTGTTAACCCCTGCCGAATTAAGCATTGCTTGCAGTGACTCGGGAACAGAAGTGTATTTATTTTCGCACCATGACAGAATTACAGACGGTCCCTAACGGCACGTTCAAAGTGTTGTCTTTATCAGCATCATAAAAGCTGATTGTATTTCAACCACATAAAATATGCATTCAAGCCAAACTGAAATCTTATCAAAAACATGTTGGGTCATTTTAACAGCTTCTAATTTTCCTCAAAACCGGTCAAACTGATGTCATTTGGAAATGTTGCACAAAATGTTTCGTTAGTGCATGTTCTCTGCGGTCCCTAAAAGTCTTTGCTGCTTGAGAGAAGCTGAGATGAAAGCGAAAACAAACTTTACCGATGTCGACTAGATTTAAGCATTCATTCTATTGTTTTATGACATTCTGGTGAGCAAGGGTTTGTTTAGTCTTCTAGGGCAACAAGTATTGACAGAAGAGAAGCTGCATGTATCTAATTACTAACAAACAGCCTACCAAAATGTCAGAAATTATAAACAGAAACCTGGGCCTGTCAAAAAAATCGTTCTGCTATCCATTTTCTATTTGCGGGCTAGGGTTAGGTGTCGTCCTCACAGTTTCACTTTATCACATACTGTGTAGAAGGCCGGTTGCGGATGGGTTATTAGCAGTTGCGGGCTGGTGAACAAACAGCTGACCCACGCATCACAAGGCCCAACGCCCTATTAAGACACTTTATGTAAAGTATTAAGACACTTTATGTTTTGGCAGTTACCTGTATACTGTATACTCAATATGTTTCCTGTTGACACAGAAGTAAAGGTGCATTCTAAACTTTTGGAAAAATCCTCAAAACATATTAAAGTACTTTGAAATGCCAATACAGAAAGTTAACCTTTTATAATATGTTTCTCCTGTGGCTACGCTATTGCATGCATGAGTACAGTAGATAAAGATGGATTTGTTCCATGGAATATCAGGCATTTGGCAAAACAGAATCTTTGCACAAATTGAGAGAATCCTCCTCTACCATCTGATGCATTTTTATTTCCGCTCTTCTTTCTGGTACAGAGAGCAGATTACCCGAGTCAGATGATAGGGGAAAATATTACGCTGGTTATCGTTGTGTTTGTCTCTCGCTGTTTATCCAAGCAAAAGTTATTATCCTGTGTGCATACACCGGATGAATAATGTGTCTGTCTGAAATGTCCTCTGTTCTGAAAATAAGTTTTGCACAGGAAGCTAAGGCAAATTACAGGATAGAGCCCATGTGATACCATGGTAATTACCGGCAGTTTTTTATTCCAGCTCAGACATTAGGCTGGGCTTTCACCCATCATTATAATAGCAGGGCTGCTGGCGAAATGTGTGTCTCATGCTCCTTTAGTGTAGCAGTGAAACGGTGAGATTAAGGTGCAGATGAAAGGGGAGGAGTTGAGTTTGATGGAGGCTTTTGAGGTAAAGTAGGTGAAAATCTATTTTTTTCACTACCTCAGCTCAACTGGTGTCTGTGAAATCGTCAACATTGTGCAGAACTGAGACTAATGGGCCGTGTGTGTGTGTGTGTAGCCAGTCCGTTATTTTTGTACAATCTGTTGGCCAATCACAGTTATGTTGTCGGGCAGGAAGGGAGTTGCGTGTCAGGACCCCTGTTTATTTAAGGACACGCCATATGGCCTGAAGTTCATGGCAGGAAGAACATCTGTCATCATCTTGGTTGGTTTACATCATCTTGGTTTAATTGCCCAGTGAGATAGTCCCTTATCACTCGCAAATCTCTCCAAAACTACAAGCTTGTACAGTGTATAGGGATATGCCTATTTTGTATGGAAATGTATTCCAGACAAAGGGATGATCACCATTGACAAGTTTACTTTACTAATCCCTAATGCTTACATCATGTTAAAGGTGTTATGTCATGTTTATGATGGTGTTATGTAGGCTCATGACCCATAGCTAAGTATGACAGAAACCATGATAGGATCAGTGGTCCATGTAGTAGTGTGATGTTTTGGCACAGTCATTATCCCTTTCCTGCAGTCAAATGACCTTGTGGCCTCATGGGTAGAATGTTATTAATAGTTTTCATAATTAATCAACATTTTTTTTCTTTTTTCGAACAGTTTTTTGTTATATTTCAGTCTTCTGTGATGTATATGAAGTATCAAAATGGAATTCATTTCAACTCTATATCTGCATGGTACAGGTGTCTTATTTTTTAAAAGCCCATAACCATGTGTGTGAGGTGTGTACTTTTGTTTCAAAGTAGATTTGTTTAAGACTACTAAGAAATACTTAGTGTGACCTTGATTTAGCCCACTGCAGTAAAAGGTTAATGTTCTCTCTTCTCCCCATGACAGGGTTCCAAGTTCTGGGGCATTGGCGCCGGACGCTCCTCTGGCCGTCGCTCCCTTGGACACTCCAAGAGGCTCAGCCTGGCACGATCACTGGACGACCTGGAGGTAGGCCCTATGTCCAGTGCAGTATTTATAACTGTTGTCATATCGTTTAAAACCTAGCACCATCCTACTCGGTTTGCCTGGTATTAACCCCATTTGTGTTTCTGGAATTTGAGTTTTTGAATTAGAGTAAAATATCTGGTGTTCAATCAACTTAATTCAATAAAACTCTGTTCTGGCTTATTGTAACATTGTAAAATGGCCCTGTAACGTTGTGTACCCATCTTTATTGGGAACTGCATTTTGAGGGCATGCGGCTCGCTTATATGCGGAGGAGTTGGTCAGCTTGACTAATTTGGACATTCAGCCGAACCTCCCTCCCCCGTTCTGCTCCAGTTTCCATTCTTTTTGAACCTTTCATTTCTGTTTGCCTTCAACTCTCATATTTGGTGCCACACTTGCGGCGAGGGTGGCTCACAAAGTGGTCATTGTGTGGGCTCGAGGCATGGGCCCTGTTGGTTTGGCCTTGTTAACGAGCAGCCTGAGGCATGGGCCCTGTTGGTATGGCCTTGCTAACGAGCAGTGCTGCTAAATGACGTTCCCACATTTCTCCCCTATTAGCATTGCTCAGGGATTCTACAGCCCCTCGCTATCACACATACACACACACACACACACACACCCTAAACAGTAGTGTCAAAAACTTGAGGCATCTGGTTCTGTTTAAGTTCAATAGGGTTTTCAACAAGTCTCTTTGGAACATAAACTTGTATCTTATATAAAATGGCACCGACAGAGATGGTCGGCTCGCTTCGCGTTCTTAGGAAACTATGCAGTATTTTTTTTTCATGTATTATTTCTTACATTGTTACCCCAGAAATCTTAAGTCACGCTTCCAGATAAACTAAACACCTTCTTTGTCCGCTTTGAGGATAATACAGTGCCACCGTCATGGCTCGCTAACAAAGACTGCTTCTCCCCTCTCTCATTCTCTGTGGCTGACGTAGTAAAACATTTAAACTTGTTAACCCTCGCAAGGCTGCTGGCCAAGATGGCATCCCTAGCTGTGTCCTCAGAGCATGCGCAGACCAGCTGGCTGGTGTGTTTACAGACATATTCATTCGCTCCCTATTCCAGTCTGTTGTCCCCACATGCTTCAAGATGGCCACCATTGTTCTTGTACCCAAGAAGGAAAAGATAACTGAACTAAATGACTACCGCCCCGTAGTACTCACTTATGTCATCATGAAGTGCTTTAAGAAGCTAGTCAAGGATCATATCACCGCCACCTTACCGGCCACCCTAGACCCACTTCAGTTTGCATACCGCCCCAACAGGTCCACAGGTGACGCAATCGCCATCACACTGCACACTGCCTTATCCCATCTGGATAAAAATAATACCTATGGAAGAATGCTGTTCATTTACTACAGCTCAGCATTCAACACCATAGTACCCTCCATGCTCACCATCAAGCTGGAGGCCCTGGGTCTCAACCACGTCCTGTGCAACTGGGTCCTGGACTTTCTGACACGCCGCCTCCAGGTGTTGAAGGTAGGAAACAACATCTCTACTTCACTGACCCTCAACACTGGGGCCCCACAAGGGTGTGTGCTCAGCCCTCTCCTGTACTCCCTGTTTACCCATGACTGCGTGGCCATGCACGCCTCCAACTCAATCATCAAGTTTGCAGACGACACAACAGTAGTGGGCCTGATCACCAACAATGACAAGATAGCCTACAGGCAGGAGGTGAGTGCACTCTGAGTGTGGTGTCAGGAAAACAACCTTTCATCAACGTCAACAAAACAAAGGAGATGATCGTGGACTTCAGGAAACAGCAGAGGGAGCACCCCCCTATCCACATCGAAGGGACAGCAGTGGAGAAGGTGGAAAGTTTGAAGTTCCTGGGCGTACACATCACAGACAAACTGAAAGGGTCCACCCACACAGACGGTGTGATGAAGAAGGTGCAACAGCCTTCTTTAGGCTGCTGACAAACTTTTACAGATGCACAATCAAGGGCATCCTGTCGTGCTGTATCACTGCCTGGTGCGGCAACTGCACCTCCCTCAACCGCAAGGCTCTCCAGAGGGTGGTGCGGTCTGCACAAATCAAATCAAATGTATTTATATAGCCCTTCGTACATCAGCTGATATCTCAAAGTGCTGTACAGAAACCCAGCCTAAAACCCCCGAACAGCAAGCAATGCAGGTGTAGAAGCACGGTGGCTAGGAAAAACTCCCTAGAAAGGCCAAAACCTAGGAAGAAACCTAGAGAGGAACCAGGCTATGAGGGGTGGCCAGTCCTCTTCTGGCTATGCCGGGTGGAGATTATAACAGAACATGGCCAAGATGTTCAAATGTTCATAAATGACCAGCATGGTCAAATAATAATAATCACAGGCAGAACAGTTGAAACTGGAGCAGCAGCACGGCCAGGTGGACTGGGGACAGCAAGGAGTCATCATGCCAGGTAGTCCTGAGGCATGGTCCTAGGGCTCAGGTCCTCCGAGAGAGAGAAAGAATTAGAGAGAGCATACTTAAATTCACACAGGACACCGGAGAAGACAGGAGAAGTACTCCAGATATAACAAACTGACCCTAGCCCCCCGACACATAAACTACTGCAGCATAAATACTGGAGGCTGAGACAGGAGGGGTCTGGAGACACTGTGGCCGCATCCGATGATACCCCCGGACAGGGCAAACACAAAGCATCACCGTGGGCAAACTACCTGCCCTCCATGACACCTCCATGACACCTACAGCACCCGATGTCACAGGGAGGCCAAAAAGATCATCATGGACAACAACCACCTGAGACACTGCCTGTTCACACCACTATAATCCAGAAGGCGAGGTCAGTACAGGTGCATCAAAGCTGGGACTGAGAGATTGAAAAACAGCTTCTAGCTCAAGGCCGTTAGACTGCTAAACAGCAGTCACTAACTCAGAGATGCTGCTGCCTACATTGAGACCCAATCACTGGAGACTTTAATAAATGGATCACTAGTCACTTTAAACAATGCCACTTTAAAAATGATTACATATCTTACATTGCTCATATCACATGTATATAATGTATTTTATACCATCTACTGCACCTTGTCTATGCTGCTCGGCCATCGCTCATCCATATACTTATATGTACATATTCTCATTCACCCATTTAGATTTGTGTGTATTAGGTAGTTGTTGGGGAATTGTTCGATTACTTGTTAGATATTACTGCACTGTCGGAACTAGAAGCACAAGCATTTCGCTACACTCGCATTAACATCTGCTAACCATGTGTATGTGACCAATAACATTTGATTTGATTTGTACAGAACAGCTTCACACAATGTAAAGTACATTTCTTATGTCTGACCTAATTGGTTTTGACATTTGGTTTTGCTCACTTTTGCGTTTTTCATCGAAGGAGTGGGCGGAAGACTCAACTTCAGAGCCTTCTGTCAGCACAGCGGCTGAATCACTCTTACCTCAACATGGCTGTTCATTAGTACTACACAGCAATAGGATGTTATGACTTAACGGTTTCTGCTCTTTTTGTCTGAGGGATTTCTTAGTCACTGGTACTGCAGAGGAGTGAAGATAAGATAATGGTATTGTCAGTCAGTGTGTGAACCCTGAACCGGGAACTCTATATATATAGATTTGCTCCACTTCACCATTTTCGAACGCTAGAGCGATGTCATTGGTTGAGGCCATCTCAAATTCTTTCAAGTACACTAGGGCCTTGCAGCCTCTTCAGGGTCAAGTACACTAGGGCCTTGCTGCCTCTTCAGGGTCAACAGTTACTGTGACAGTTATGGAGAGAGACGGGGCATTTGACGTGTTGCAAGTGTCTGTGAGGTCAATAAAACGAGCTACAGCTTTCATACTTTGTTAGCATTAGCTATGATCTCTGTCTACAGAGCCTGCTAACTGCACATGCTGGATGTAAACAACTGAAATATGCACCTATAATACGATCCCAAAAAAAAGGTCTGCTATAGGCCTAAACAAACAAAGAAAACCTGCTACCTAGAAATGAACTGCTTATAGCTCTAATCCAACAAAAGAAATTGGAAAAAGAAAATGTTATTGTCCACACGACGAGGAAAGTTACCCTGGGCTTCACATAAATTAAATGTCTAGATACAAAACATATTGCAATACTAGGAAAACTTTGTCATCAAAAGCATTTCAGTTGACATGTAGGACTATTATAGAGAGAAAAATTAACATTGGACTAAGGTCAGCTCGTATTGAATTAAATAACTCATTTTGATGTCTCTTTTATAATTGGGCTCTCAGGGTAGTAGCTCATCCTACTGTTTGATCCTCTCTATGACGCAAACTGTAATTCTCTCAGAAATAGTTTTGGCTAGCAAAACAAACGGCTATATTTGGGTTGCCACAGACTGAATGGGAATCCCCGTTCAAATTGGGAACAGCAAGTAAGAGTATTAGGATTTCCTCAAGTGTTTCCTGGAACATTAAGACTTGGGTGTATTCCACCAGCTAAATAGTATTTTGGTCAGTGGGTGGCTGCAGAGGGAATTTTAACATAGTCCGGTAAGGGAATCCCGCCTTTAAGGTATAGCATTTTCCTCAAGCTGTACTTTTCCAAGTTATGAAATGGTGGAGTTCCTAATTAAAGGCCCAGTGAAGTCAAAAACATGATTTGTCATGTGTTTTATATATATTTCCACACTATGAGGTTAGAATAATACTGTGAAATTGTGATAATTATGATAATACCGTTTTAGTGTAAGAGCTGTTTGAAATAACTGGCTGAAATGTTTTGGCGGGATTAAGTTTTGGCCTGCCTTGTGACATTAGTTAACCAATAAGCAAGAGTTCCAAACCATTTTGCTAGTTTTCAGTTTTCCCCTTCCCACACAGACCATTCCCAGACAGTCCTAGCAAAATTCTTGCTTGAGAAATTGCTATTTTCTAAGAAGCTATTTTAGTTTATTTTTGACCATTTAAATTAAAAATAATCAAATAATCACACAAGGTAATAATTGTTTCCCAGAAATGATTTGATATTAAGATTAAAACAGCTGCATTGGACCTTTTAAGGGTTTCTTAGGAATTGCTGGTCCTCTGGGAGTTTTTTGTTGCTGCAAAACAGTTGTTGTGTAAGCACGTCTGTGGTCTGATAAGAACTTAACAGTGGCATATTTGCACATTTTTCATTGTGCAGTCATCATTTCAGCCACACTGAAACCATGACAAAGTGAGTGCAATTTACCCATGCTGCTTTAAGTCATGGTATACATTCCAGGTAATTACTATGTTTGAGGTTTTCTTCTAATGGTGGCCAAAGGCAATTAGATCCTCATCTATGGCTGTCGCCCACCCCTGGTTTCCATTTCAAGGGCTCATCACCCCAAGGGCTCAGCATTACCATCCTTGCTAAACCAGACACCATTGTTTCACCGGAGAACGGCATTCAGTCAAGTTTAACTACGCTATAACAGCTTCACATGATCATCAGTCAAAGATCAATGAGCCACGCCGCAAGGCTCAGTACGGGAAGGAAACATGAATATGTATGCACTCACTACTGTAAGTCTGCTAAATTTGTCAATGTAGAGCAACAGAAACACATCATCTGCTCTTTCTTGATAAGGAAAGTGAGAGCCTCCATTTGGCAGGCATCCTGTAAAGACAATATATGGAATGACAAACTGGTGCATGTTGTGCAAGCTACATCAAAGGAGTTTTACACCCACAATGTAAGATTCCCTATGTTCCTCACCATATAAATAACAAGTGTCATCGTATCTCAGCCTCTCCAGATTACTAGCGTGCATCACGTTGGAATATCCCATTATACAGGGATTGGAAGGTGTTTTGTTTTGAGAGCTTTTCCTACCCTCCTGATTCCTCAGCCCTGTCCTTGACTCCCTAGAATGTTATTGAGCCCATTTTTCACGCTGTGGGAATCCAAAATGTGATAAGCTGCCACCGGTCACATCTCTACACGAGCGGACAACGTGGGCCCCTGGGAGACCCTGCCAGCAGCGCTGTGGTGAGACCCCTGCTTGTGGATAACCTCTCACCGTTTGACGCTACAGAAGCTGCAAAAGCACATGTGGCGGCTCTGTTGCTTTTTCCGTGGTTAGCCGTGTGCGTCAGGGCCGCGACAACAGGGGTCAGGAATCAGTAAACACTGTTATATTTGACCTCACAGAGCCTCTGACATGTAGCTATGCCAGACTGTCCTGTCGGCTAGCCGAATCTGCTGTTTTCTGTCTGTTTCGCTTGTCCTGGTTGCCATTTGGTCTCAGCAGAGGAGCTGTGATGATCAGCGGTTGATGTATTTTGTGTGTGTGTGGAGATTACGCGATAGGAGCATCTCGCTGCACGCTGGGGCTTTGTTGTTTGTGAACTTTGTATCGCTTCTATTCATTTTTCAGCACACTTGTCAAAGCCCCGCCGGCCCCCTTCCTCCTCGCACGCCAATTCCTTCCTCATCTCAGGCTTTAATTTCTGACTTAAATCAGATGCTTTTTGCACACTGAATGATAAGTGTGCGTCTGTGTGTTTCTGTGGTCTATGTGTACAAATGCATTATAAATAGTGTGAAGGAATGCTTGTGAGTGTATGCTATTTTGTGTACCTATGTGTGTGCCAAGAGTTGATGGCCCTCCCTTATCCGTGAGTCTAAGCTTTTACGTTCCCTCACACATCATAGGCTGGATAACAAAGCTTGGTTTGCCTGCCTGAGGCTAAGAGATCCACTTTGTGGGCGTAGCAGGAACTGTGAGGAGGAATGAAGACAGAGGGAGAGAAAAATAAATGGAAAGGGAAGGATGATAGAGTGGGTAGAGGAAAGTGAGAGAGGGAGGGAGAGAGGAAGCAAGGCACAGTAGCAGCAGGGGGAGTGTGTTTGAACTCTCAGTAGCTGTCAGGATCTTGGACTGCCGCTCTCCGCCTGAGTTTAGCGCTCCCTGGCTGCAAACACACACACACCGCGGAGTGAGCTGACGAATGGACTTGTTTCCACACACCAGGCGTGTGGAGCTGCAGCAGCACTGAAGACAAGCCAAACACAAGCTGCACACAGCGCCATACATGGAGCAAACTTTAACTCTCAACTCTGTAAGTATTCTCATCAAACTCATTGAGCATCTCTCTCTCTTTCTTCTTGCTTTCATAGTTCATGCTTATCTCTGTGCTGTGGTGTCTTCCTGCATCTCCCTGACAGTTTTCTTGCCTTCTTTGGGCTCTTTGTAACTCATATTTGACTGTTTAAGTGGCTCACAGTGGTTAGCTTGTGTGTTCCTTCAGAGGAATGTTTTGGTCAGCTCCAGCCTCTAACAGAGCTTGCATGTGTGTGTGGCTATGTGACACACTGTGCAGTTCTATACAGAGATACTGTCCTGCTTCCTGAATACTGGGACCGGGGACACAAACTGAATTTAAATCAGGCATACTAAAAGGGTTTTGTGATGTGATGAGTGATTTTTCTCATCGTCGACTCTCATCAAGTGTTCTTTATGAACTGTTGACTGAGCGGCGCTGTGTTTGGAGTCCCTTGGCTAGTGACCCATTTCAAATGAATTAGTGTTGTTTGGAGGAGTGCAGCACAGTTTTGGTGTAAAGGACCCAACCTTTAGGACCCAACCGACATGGAGAAAAATGTTATTTTTAGGGTTGCCCATAGCAGCTTAAGTTGAGGTTGAACTTGATGTGGTTGCATGTGGTTTTGCTCTGCCCCTCTCTGTTTACTGTGCACTGATTCACCCCCTGCTGTTAGACAGTCAGTTATGTTTTTGTCTTAAAGGAACTAGTGGTAGCACATCTGTTTTTGGTATATGTTCTGTCTCTGGTCTATTTTTGTCTAATCTAAATGTATGGGAGAGCCGTATATAGAGATACACCGTATGTACCGGTATACCTCTGGATTCTGCTTGGGACATTATGATGCTGCTGCTGTGACTTGAAAGGCGTTGCAGAAATGGTGTGTTCTTGGGAGGATTAGCAGTCGAGGGAAGATCACGACACGCTTTTATCTCGCAGACGTCACAGGATGAGAGCGTCGACGTGTGGGTGGACAGTTGCTCTCACGAAATGTGTCCTCGGGCACAGCATTATGGGATGTAAAGAGCAAGTGGCCTGACATTTCCTAAATGCCTCTTCACAGCGGTGCGCTTTTTTTCCTCCTGCAGAGATTTCATTGCGTTAAATAAGCTGCCTCTCTGCCCACAGACTGGAAAAATGGCTAGCTGCATTGGACTCCAGATTCAGATAGCTGCAGAACTCAGAGGATGGAAACTCTGTGACCAAACAGACAGATGCGACAGCGGTTGCTGACCACCTCGAGACCACAGAAGAAAAGCAGTGTCTGACCAACTGAGGTCAGAAATACAGTGCTGTGTACTCCCACACTGACCGTGTGGTTGGTTGGTTATTGTGCATAGTACACCCAGCTCAAAACTGAATGATGTCATCACAGTGACACCAAAACCATGACATCATTCTGTCAACATTTAGCCAACTGCCTGGTGGGAAAGGAGATGTATTAAATTAGTTGGCAGCAGTCAGCGCTGTTTTGTCCCATTTACCTGGTTGTGCTGAATAGTCTCCTCCTATCTGAGATATAGGCAGGCTCTGGGAATAAAGCAGTATGATTCAAGGCCATCTACCCACCCACACTATTTTGATTTATTTCTACTTTTCATCCATTTCTTCATACTGCATCGTTTGCAGTACATCTCCTGCCAAGGGTGTGGAAGTAACTCAATGAAGGAAAACCATGGAACTAGGACACCGTTTCTCATGAAAGGAAACGGTTTGAACATGTCGGAGAGAGAAACTAGTACACACTTGTTTAAAAAAAAAGTTTTTATTTGTCTTTAACCTCAAACCTGTGTCTGCTTCGTACGGGCGTGTATCGTACTGGAGTAAGAGGTGGTGTCGTGTTAGAGCTAGCGTGCTAAGAGAATGCGGTTCTTCAATAATGCAGGGAATGAACGCGTTTGTTGGTATCTTTGGCCATATGTTGGCAGAGAAAGTTGAGAAACAATGCCAAGACCCTGTCTCCTTAGCACCATGGATAGAATAAACACAGATCTTTGTGAGACAAGTCCCCCCCCCCCGACGCTATTGTGAGAGCTTTGCTAGGGCTTTGCTGTGCTTTTCTCGCTCGTGAGATATTTCAATAACTTATCGACACATATCAATGGATTGAAATCTAGGATGTAGGTTTATATAATGATTCCTTTTAGCAGGCTCTTTTTATCCAAGCGTCTTACAGTACTGCATACATACTTTTTCATATCTTGCCGCAGTGGGAATCAAATTTACAACCCTGCTGTTGCAAGCACTCTACCAACGGAGCCACACAGGACTAATGCAGAATTCTATTGTGTGACCTAGTTGCTTTCTGTTGAGCAAAACAGTAACTCCTGTGGTTTGTACTATAAAGTACAGCACATGGTATGTGGTCATGGTAATTTCCAGAGGCGCTTGAGGTGTATGTTGCCCCTAAAATTACAAATCTAGGTTCAGTTTACCCTCCCCCGTTCCCTGTAGGAGGTTATTAAAGGAAAATTGATCTGAGACCTGCCTGATATCATCACTGAGGTAACATTCTAATCCCCCCAAAGGTGCAGCACACATGGGTGGGTGGATAAAAGTAGCATATAGATATAAATACTAGGATTACTTAACATAAGTGTTTCAGATTTATTTCATTGCATTTATTTCATTGCGGGCAACAACTCTCTAGTAGGAAGATGTGGGTGCTTCAAAGGATGGATAGATTGGCCTTTGGAAGCTAAATTGGATTAGATGACACCAGTGTGTTATAATATTTCAAGTTTATTTTTATACAGCGGAACATATAACTCTCCCTACTCTCAGCCACTCAGTCTCTGTAACAGTTTGTACATAAACACAGCAATCCACACTGTCTCTGTCTGTTTCCCTCCAGAAATGTCTATTTTTGCCCCTCTGAGAGCTGCCCCAAACTTGTCCCCATGCCAAATACCCATGAGGACTTACTAGACGACGACATCTGTTTGCCTTTCCCCTATGGGGACTGACTTAACCGAAACCCCCATCCCCGTTTTCTCTCCCAGACTACCCCAGCCAGTTAAGGTTCCCAGTATGACAGTGGTGGTCGGTGCCGTTTTAAGATGAGGGAGGACGATTCTTTTTTTATGAGCATGGCCTTATTTTTATTACATTGGATAACTGTTCATATTCATATTATTTTCACCCAGCTCAAAGTAACATCGATAGGTTTAGGCTACTTAACATTATACTCAAATTTTCCCTATACCCATCATGAGGTTGGTACAACCTAGCCTATCAATTAAAGTTTACAACGTACACTCCAGTTCAAAAGCTTGGGGTCACTTAGAAATGTCCTTGTTTTTGAAAGAAAAGCTACATTTTTGTCCATTAAAATAACATGTGTTTGATCAGAAATACAGTGTAGACATTTTAATGTTGTAAATGACTATTGTAGCTGGAAAATGCAGATTTTTATGGAATATCTACAGTTGAAATCAGAAGTTTATATACACTTAGGTTGGAGTCATTAAAACTCGTTTTTCAACCACTCCCCACATTACTTGTTAACAAACTATAGTTTTGGCAAGTCGGTTAGGACATCTACTTTGTGGATGACATAAGTAATTTTTCCAACAATTGTTTACAAACAGATTATTTCACTTATAATTCACTGTATCACAATTCCAGTGGGTTAGAAGTTTATATACATTAAGCTGGAAAATTCCAGAAAATGACGTCATGGCTTTAGAAGCTTCTGATAGGCTAATTGACATAATTTGAGTCAATTGGAGGTGTACCTGTGGATGTATTTCAAGGCCTACCTTCAAACTCAGTGCCTCTTTGCTTGACATCATGGGAAAATCATAAAAAAGCCAGACTACGGTTTTCAACTGCACATGGGGACAAAGATCGTACTTTTTGGAGAAATGTTCTCTGGTCTGATGAAACAAAAATATAACTGTTTGGCCATAATGACCATCGTTATGTTTGGAGGGAAAAGGGGGAAGCCGAAGAACACCATCCCAACCGTGAAGCACGGGGTGGCAGCATCGTGTTCTGGGGGTGCTTTGCTGCAGGAGGGACTGGTGCACTTCACAAAATAGATGGCATCATGAGGAGTGTAATAGCATCGAATAGTCCCTGCTGAAATAAGTCATTCCCTATACTATTATTCTGACATTTCACATTCTTAAAATAAAGTGGTGATCTTAACTGACCAAAGACAGGGAATTTTTACTAGGATTAAATGTCAGGAATTGTGAAAAACTGAGTTTAAATGTATTTGGCTAAGGTGTATGTAAACTTCCGACTTCAACTTCCGACTTCCAACTACATATGCGTACAGAGGCGACATTATCAGCAACCATCACTCCTGTGTTCCAATGGCACGTTGTGTTAGCTAATCCAAGTGGATCATTTTAAAAGGCTAATTGATCATTAGAAAACTCTTTTGCAATCATGTTAGCACAGCTGAAAAGAGCTGACTCTGAGATGTTGGCCTTCTAGGCAGAATTGCTCTGTCCAGTGTCTGTGTTCTTTTGCCAATCTTAATCTGTCATTTTTATTGGCCAGTCTGAGATATGGCTTTTTCTTTGCAACTCTGCCTAGAAGGCCAGAATCCCGGAGTCACCTCTTCACTGTTGACGTTGACCAACTTGTGAAGCGTCTGTTTCTCAAACTAGACACTCTAATGTACTTGTCCTCTTGCTCAGTTGTGCACCGTGGCCTCCCACTCCTCTTTCTATTCTGGTTAGAGTCAGTTTGTGCTGTTCTGTGAAGGGAGTAGTTCACAGCGTTGTACGAGATCTTCAGTTTCTTGGCAATTTCTCGCATGGTATATAGCCTTCATTTATCAGAACAAGAATTGACTGACGAGTTTCAGAAGAAAGTTATTTGTTTCTGGCCATTTTGAGCCTGTTATCGAACTCACAAATGCTGATGCTTCAGATACTAAACTAGTCTAAAGAAGGCCAGTTTTATTGCTTCTTTAATCTGGACAACAGTTTTCAGCTGTGCTAACAATTGCAAAACGTTTTTCTAATGATCAATTAGCCTTTTAAAATGATACAATTGGATTAGCTAACACAACATGCCATTGGAACACAGGAGTGATGGTTGCTGATAATGGGCCTATGTACGCCTATGTAGATATTCCATAAACAAAATCTGCCGTTTCCAGCTACAATGGTCATTTACAACATTAACAATGTCTACACTGTATTTCTGATTAATTTATATTATTTTAAATGACAAAAAATGTGCTTTTCTTTCAAAAGCAAGGACATTTCTAAGTGACCCCAAACTTTTGAACGATAGTGTAGGTGCACAGGTCGAGAGACAAATGTGAATAATCAAGGTGACAGACAGGGACACATTTAATCCCACCTTGCACACGCTTGCCTGCATCTAGCTGATCTGGGGTGTAATCATTTGTCCAACAGTTGCAAACGAGAGTTTTTTATTGGACAAATTCAGGTATGTTTATCCCTGTTTCGTTTTATTTAAGAATTAGCGTACTGAATATACATGCTCCTGATCACGTGCAAACACAGTTCACTTTCATAGCAGCCACATACAAACAACATAATCACTTTGCTCATTGTTTTCATTCTCACATCTACGAGCTCTCCTCCTCTCACATTTTCCCTTCACTTGGTGACTTCAGTGCACAACACATCAGCTATCTGTGACCAGGCGAAAAAACTTTCCAAGCCAAACTTTCATATCATATCTTAACCGTTAACCTCTACACACAGCCTTCATCATTGTCACCATATTAGCTAGCGTTATAGCTAGTCAACATAGCTATTAGAACTAACGTGTTAGTAAACCCGCAGTACAGTGAACAGTCAGCAAGCAGTTTAGCTGTTACACAGGCATGCCTCGGTGGCAGTAAATTAATAAAACCAAAAGCTTACCTTGAATTGGAAGAGTTCTAGTGTTGGATAGTCATAGCCAGCTAGCTAACATAGCATACCTCTCTGTTTGAGCCGGGTGTTTGAGTAGGCTAAACTAGTTAGCTGCATTTTCTAGCTAATTACAGTGCTTTGCGCATTTTGTTATGTTACAACCTTATTCTAAAATTGATTAAATAACATTTTTCCCTCATCAATCTACACACAAACCCCATAATGACAAAGCAAAAAAAGTTGATTAAAAAAAAGCTTATTAAAAAAATATGTATATATATAATATCACATAAGTATTCAGAACCTTTAGTAAGTACTTTGTTTTGTTATTTAAGCAGGCAAGTCAGTTCTTGCCTGGTTAAAATCTTATTTACAATGACGGCCTATTCCAGCCAAACCCGGACGACGCTGGGCCAATTGTGCGCTGCCCTATGGGACTCCCAATCACGGCCAGATGTGATACAGCCTGGATTCAAACCAGGGACTGCAGTGACACCTCTTGCACTGAGATGCAGTGCCTTAGACCGCTGCGCCACTTGAGAGCTTGTTGAAGCACCTTTGGCAGTGATTACAGAATCGAGTCTTCTTACAAGCTTGGCACACCAGTATTTGGGGAGTTTCTCCCATTTTTCTCTGCAAATCCTCTTAAGTTGGATGGGGAGCGTTGCTGCACAGCTATTTTCAAGTCTCCAGAGAGGTTTGATCGGGTTCAAGTCTGGGCTCTGGCTGGGCCACTCAAGAACATTCAGAGACTTGTCCCGAAGTCACTCCTACGTTGTCTTGGTTGTGTGCTTAGGGTCGTTGTCCTGTTGGCAGGTGAACCTTTGCTCCAGTCTGAGGTCCTGAGCATTTTGGAGCAGGTTTTCATCAAGGATATCTCTATACTCTGCTCCCTTCATATTTTCCTCAATCGTGACTAGTCTCCCAGTCCCTGCCCTAAAAAACATCCCACAGCATGATTCTGCCACCACCATACTTCACCGTAGAGAGGGGACCAGGTTTCCTCCAGACAGATGTGACGCTTGGCATTTAGGCGTTCAATCTTGGTTTCATCAGACCAGAGAATTGTGTTTCTCATGGTCTGAGAGTCTTTAAGTGCCTTTTGGCAAATTTCAAGCGGGCTGTCATGTGCCTTTTACTGTGGAGTGGCTTCCGTCTGGATACTCAACCGTCAAAGCCTAATAGGTGAAGTGCTGCAGAGATGGTTGTCCTTCTGGAAGGTTCTCCCATCTCCACAGAGGAACTCTAGAGCTCTGTCAGAGTAACCATCAAGTTCTTGGTCACCTCCCTGACCAAGGCCCTTCTCCACCGATTGCCCAGCCGGACGGACAATTCCTTTGACTTCATGGCTTGGTTTTTGCTCTGAATTGTTGTGCAACTGTGGGACCTTATATAGACAGGTGTGTGCCTTTCCAAATCATGTCTAATCAATGGAATTTACCACACAGGTGGACTCCAATCAAGTTGTAGAAACATCTCAAGGATGATCAATGGAAACAGGGTGCACCTGAGCTCAATTTCAAGTCTCATAGCAAAGGGTCTGAATACTTATGTAAATAAGGAATTTTTGCAAAAATGTTTAAAAAAATACCTTGCTTTGTCATTATGGGGTGTTGTGTGTAGATTGCTGAGGGTTTTTATTTATTTAATCAATTTTAGAATAAGGCTGTAACGTAACAAAATGTGTAAAAAGTCAAGGGGTCTGGTGTACTTTCCGAAGGCACTGTCAGTGAAAGTGAGAGAACAAAAATGTCTAAATACAAAAATCTCTCTCTCTCTCTCTTTCTTGCTCCTGCTTCATTTTTTAATAAATTAATTTGTTCAAAACTGTTCAACTATTGTCTTTCTCTCTCTTTGAGTCAACTACTCACCACATTTTATGCACTGCAGTACTAGCTAGCTGTAGCTTATGCTTTCAGTACTAGATACATTCTCGGTGGACAACATGTCAGTTCATGCTGCAAGAGCTCTGATTGGTTGGAGGACTTCCTCCGTAAGTTGTTATAATTACTGTGTAAGTCTATGGAAGGGGGTGAGCCTCCTAGTTTTTGTATTGAAGTCAATGTACTCAGAGGAGGACGGAAACTAGCTGTCCCACCGCTACACTATGGTACTACCCTACAGAGTGCTGAGTGTTGGGGTTACTGTAGAACTTCATAGCAAAACAGTGTGTTTTAATCAATTATTTGGTAACGTGATTGTATTTTGTATAGTGTAGCCACTGCAGTATGACCAGAAGAACCAACAAGGCACTGGATCACAAGGTCACGGAATTGAACATTACACTCAGCAGAAAGTCAGGGAATGGGACTATTTCAATGTCAAGGCCCAGTCCATTTCCCTTAGTCTAGTTACACACTGAAAAACTCCAAGCTTACAAATCACAAGGCCCTCTCATCATCATAGGCTCAAACAAAACCACCGGTGGCGGCCGCTGATTGGCTAAGTACTCGGTGCAAAGCAGCATGACAGAAATATGATGCCAAGTTTTCAAACTACCATTAGTTTCTTTGAGAAGATACAGTATATAAAGTGATCTGTGCATTTGAACACAGCGTAAATACACCAATTTCAGTTTTGCACATCAAAACCGAATGCTGCACATGCTGCCTCAGTTTTGACCAGATTAGATTTAAAATGAGCAGCCAGCTCACAAACAAACGAGTACCCCAGGGAGAATGCAACAAGCATGCAGATGCAATAAGTGAAAACATATTATCTAACTCGGGATAGCTAGCTTACATAATGTCACAAAGCATGATGTGCTAGCCAGTTAAAGTTAATTCTGAAATAACTTCACATTTACGAGTTAGTCAGAACTGAGTTTAGAAAGACTTGATATTGGCATGGGGACTATCTAGCAAGCTACCAGCTACCTATAGATAGCTGCTTATCAAAGGTAGATAACTGGTTAATTCGACCCCTCCCCCCAAAATTTACCAAACTATTTCTCAATGTGTCTGAAAATTACTGTTGCTAGCTAATTAATTTGATCATGCTTTGTGATACATCCGGTTTTATGCTGTTTTAGTCCACACATGTCGCCCTTTCACCTATAGTAGAACCTGACGAACAACATGGGGGGAAGCAGTAAGCCACGTGCGGAAGTAAGGCGTCTGGCGCAAGAGACGTATTGGGAGGGAGTTCTGACTGAACGTACATTTGAGCGCCCCAGGATGTCCATTTACTTTGTGATGTTATAATTAATGCTAGCAGTTCCCCATCATAGCCAATAGCTGGCAAAACAATCCAAGCAATGTTTGCAAAGCCTATGCACCCATGGAGGCGGATATGCTGCTGCTGTTTGTTTTGAACAATATTTTTTGTTAAATATATTATTCATATATATATTTATTTATTTATTTTGTTGAGAAAACATAAATCTTTTTTTTTTTTTTGACGAATGACAAATGGGGCGTGGCCCTTAATGCCATAATAAGATCACCCTTGATTTTTTAAACACTGCATGAAACCCTTCAAGCATTCTCTCTCTGTAGTGGGGCTATTTTTGGGAGACTAAGGGGGAAGAATCTAGGGCTAATTACAAGTGCAAGGTTTCAGTTTGGAAAGCCCATTTCTTGTGTAGCTGTGGGAGAGAAAGCAGGGCGAGGGCGTGTTGGGGTCTAATGTGGCCAACTCTGCACGCCTTCAAGACTCTCCTCCGTCATAGTCAACAAGGCTGTGATGTCTGAATATTTTTCTTGAGTGGACCAGTTCGAACTTCCTCAATGTTCCTCAACTGATTTACTGCAAAGATGTTTTCAGCTCAACGTTGAACGTCACACACTGTACATTAAGCCTGTTATGAAAGTTTGAGATGTCAGATGTTATCCAATCTATTCTCAATTAAGTTATACATTTTTTACGCTTCCGCCACACTGACGTATCTGCATTCAGAGCGACACTAGCAATTGCTTAATGGAGCGAATGTCATGCCTCTGAAATATATTAGGTCACTGTACCTGTACGAAGGGTCAGGCGGGGTTAAATTGATTTTACCCGTCTCTGGAACAAGAAAGAAACACTCAGTTCTGACTGTTATATAGCCTGGGTTTGGTGTGTCTGACCCTGACATCAGGAATGAGAAAGGTAAACATCTCCAGTGAGAGGAATGCTAACACAGTAACACTCCCAGCTAACGTGTCATGGCTGCCCTAGTATGACCTGTCTAACAGTGACACAGATATATACACTACATTACCAAAATTATCTCATTCCAAAATCATGGGCATTAATATGGAGTTGGTCCCCCCCCTTTGCTGCTATAACAGCCTCCACTCTTCTGGGAAGGCTTTCCACTAGATGTTGGAACATTGCTGCGGGGACTTGCTTCCATTCAGCCACAAGAGCATAAGTGAGGTTGGGCACTGATGATGGGCGATTAGGCCTGGCTCGCAGTCGGCATTCCAATTCATCCCAAAGTTGTTTGATGGGGTTGAGGTCAGTCAAGTTCTTCCACACCGATCTCGACAAACCATTTCTGTATGGACCTTGCTTTCTGCACAGGGGCTTGCTGAAACAGGAAAGGGCCTTCCCCAAACTGTTACCACAAAGTTGGAAGCACAGAATTGTCTAGAATGTCATTGTATGCTGTAGCGTAAATATTTCCCTTCACTGGAGCTAAGAGGCCTAGCCAGAACCATGAAAAACAACCTTAGACTATTATTCCTCCTCCACCAAACTTTACAGTTGGCACTATGCATTGGGGCAGGTAGCATTCTCCTGGCATCTGCCAAACCCAGATTCGTCCGTCAGACTGCCAGATGGTAAAGCGTGATTCATCACTCCAGAGAACGCGTTTCCACTGCTCCAGAGTCCAATGGCGGCGAGCTTTACTGGTATTGCTCATGGTGATCTTAGGTTGCTTGGCCATGTGTGGCTGCTCGGCCATGGAAACCCATTTCATGAAGCTCCTGATGATCAGTTATTGTGCTGACGTTGCTTTCAGAGGCAGTTTGGAACTTGGTAGTGAATGTTGCAACTGACAGACTGTTTTTATGCATTTCAGCACTCGGCGGTCACGTTCTGTAAGCTTGTGTTGCCTACCACTTCGTGTCTGAGCTGTAGTTGCTCCCAGACATTTCCACTTCACAATAACAGCACATACAGTTGACTGGGGTAGATCTAGCAGGACAGACATTTGTCAAACTGACATTTGTTGAACTGGAAAGGTGGAATCTTGAAAGTCACTGAGCTCTCCAGTAAGGTCATTCTACTGCTAATGTTTGTCTATGGAGATTGGATGGGTGCTCGATTTTATACACCTGTCAGCAACGGGTGTGACTGAAATACCAGAATACACAAATTTGAAGAGGTGTCCACATACTTTTGTATATGTAGTGTATAGACACACACTTGCACATACACACACGTGCGGGCGTACACACAGGCGTGCTCGCATACATGTAAACACACACACACACACACACACACACACACACACACACACACACACACACACACACACACACAAAACAGCTCAGGTAGTCTACAACAACATACCAGTTTAACACATACCAGTTTAAGTCCAGACTGGAGCCGACCCCATCTGCTGCGGCTGTAACGGCTAATTGGAGAGCCAATTCTTCTTAAAGAAGAATGACTGTGATTAGCACAGATCAGGGAGATTAGGAGATGAAACACAGCAGGACAATGGTTGTTGTTCACATGCAAATCAGACTGACCTTAAATGACAGTTAAAGGTCTTTGTTTCTGGAATTGATTACACCAAAGGCTGAATGGTTGTGTACAGCTAATTGGTTCCAGTGGACTCCAGTTCCTTGTTTGACCTGATCATGGTCCTTCCTTGCTGCTCTTCAAGGCAAAGATATTTAGGCTGCGAAATTGTGTATGCTTGTGAGAAGATCTTTGTAGTAGAATTATTCAAAACAAGTGGACATTTTATTGAATTTGCAAACAAATAGCCCCAGATAAGTGCTTTAGGCTACATCCAAACACCAGCAATGAATGATCACCCATTGAAGTCATGAAAAATGTATGAACACTGACTGTATGCAAGCCATGGTCAGATTTTTAGGAATAATCCTCTTAGTTTTAGCCTTGGTCTTACATGCCCACTTTGCCTTTAGGAAGTAGATGGCACATTTAGGGAGAGACTACTCTAATTGCGTTCAA
Organism: Oncorhynchus kisutch; assembly: GCF_002021735.2. NCBI lineage: Eukaryota > Metazoa > Chordata > Actinopteri > Salmoniformes > Salmonidae > Oncorhynchus > Oncorhynchus kisutch. The sequence continues at coordinate 32,606,642 of NC_034182.2, forward strand.
TTTGTTTACTATCCCTCACTGTCACCCAATCATCGTTCATGAGCTCATCATCAGATCTGAGCTGATGTTACACAGTGTCTAGCAGACCTACAGGGACGTTGTGGCTAAACAGATTTCCCAGTGAAAACATTTTGAAGCACACAACACAATGCTGTCGCTCTGTCTGGGGGCGTATCTTCACTTGCTCACATATTGCCAGAGGAGTCTCTATTCTCTCTCTTCTTCTCCTCTCTTTGTTGGGGAAGAAATGCATTTTCCATCTTATCAGTCAAAGGAAGCGGCTTCCAAACCCCTCTCTTGATGTTATTTTCAGAGGAATAGTTTTTAGTCTGCCATAAGAGAGCAGGCAGAGATTAGTTGTCTGCTTCAATTGGAGATTGCTTTGTTTAGAACTTCTGACGAGTGCTGCCAATGTCTTGTTGACATTGGAGTGTTCGCATAGGAATAGAGTATAGGGAGGAAAGGAAATATCTGACTAATTGATTTGGTTGTTGGGAGTGTTGGCTCAGGGATTATTAAAGCTGGAATCATTAATGGTAAAGCTGTCACATCCGTTTGCGATATTACAACAACAAAAAGGTTTCTGCAAACAACAAAAACAGTTGTTTCCTTTTCGGACATCATTACACATGCGATGGAACAGCAGAATATGTACTGCACATTTTTTTACCACTTTGGGCGACACTCCTCTCCTCCGCTTCGTCAACAAAACAATAAGAAGGGCCGTGGGGTGGTTAGTGGTGCTGTCTCCCCTGCTGCGGATTCCATTTTATGGAGTCTCATCATGGGAGGCCTTCATTTTGAGTATTAGAACCACTGGGACTCAATAGACAATGGTTGGAACAGGCTTAGGCATTTTGGAAAATGTCATTAAGCATAAAGTGTGGGAATATTCTGCTAGGCTTTCTTCTTTCAGCTCTCAGTCAGTAAGCAAGAGTCGTAAGCATGACAATTGGATAAGGAACTGATCTAAAGAGATGCTGCACATTAAATAAAAACAAATGGATTGGTTATTTAGTAAATTTGTACACATGCTATATGAATAGTATATATGCCATTTAGCAGACGCTTTTATCCAAAGCTACTTACAGTCATGCGTGCATATATTTTATGTATGGGTTATCCTGGGAATTGAACCCACTATCCTGGCGTTCTCGCCCTTTGGCTATGCTAGTTACCCAGCGGATTTCTTCCCTGATAGCTAGTAATACTGTAGCTAGTGATCGCTAGTGATAGCAGAGAGGTAGAGGCGAAGCCAGAGGGCTGACTTTGCTCCAAAATCTGTCTGTGCGAAAATAAGCATTAACCCGTCAAAAAGGCGATTTTTTTGTATGGAGGTCAATGAGAGAGTGTCGAATACTTAAAGCTTATTTGATCGAATAGAAGTTTCGTAATGTTTTAGGTTTTTACAAATGTACTGATATAAGCGGATGCACGTGGCATCCCGGCAACTTTGAGAAAACAATGTTTTATCAGAGTTGTGCCTGTTATTCACTTCTGCCTTATCATTGGCTAGAATGTTACCCCCTTTTAAAGAAATGTATTCCCATAGTTACAACATTGAGTCCAGTTTCTTGTGGTGATAGTGATTCATAAGCAAGGTCTATTTGAAACATCGCCATCTCCTGGTAGCAGATTCAGAGGCTTAAAGCCCACAAAAGCTTGAAAACCCCATAACATTTTTGCTGACAATTTGGAAAAAATCCTCAAACTGAACATTATTCATTATGTTTTTTGTTTGTTATTTTAGTTCGTTTTGCAGTCAAAGATAATAGATTCAGAATAGTTTTAGTTTTTCAAGCGGTTTAGTTAATTATTTTATTTCAGTTTCCGAAATAGTTTTTTCATGACTGTTTTGTCTTTGTTTTCATTTTCGTTTACCACACACACACACACACACACACACACACACACACACACACACACACACACACACACACACACACACACACACACACACACACACACACACACACACACTTTTTCTCTCTTTGTCTGTCTGTCTGTCAGTCTCTCTCGCTCTTTTTTCTCTCTCTTTTGACACAGACCATGACTGAGAGGACATTCACATGATAAATATTAATAGACCATAATATACCATGTTCAAATGCACTAGGACATAAAACAATCCTCTGTGAAATCTTAACATGTTAAGAAGTACTGCATGTGAAACCAGGCTTACACGGCACTTCCAGGCCATGATGAAATGATGGGAACACTGTGTTAAGAGAGGAATGAAATGGAATAAGGCTTGTCCATCAGCTATGAAAAAACCTTGGAATGGGCCACCCATGTTTGGGAAAATAGAGTCGGTTCCAAAGCAATTTGCACACAGATCCCAGAGATTGCCAAAGAACATCAGAACTGCGACTCAGTCCGACTCCAATGCCAAAGGTTTCTAAACGTATTTTCCTTCTCTTTTGTGGAAAGGAAAAACTGCTAGTAGAACCAGTCAAATAGTTGACAGGATTATTTTCATTAAATCATACATTGTTTTCTTATAGAAATGGTCGATTGCTTTTGTAGTTGGAGTTGATAGTTATGGTGGATCAAATTATAACTGAACGGTGCAACCTGATGAGGATAAATGCTAAATCTTATTTGAAAATTCATCTGGTTTCAATGTATCGGTGACTCAAGCCCTCTCAAGGCAATGCATATAGAAAACTGTGTCTGGAAACAAAAGAATAGGAAAGCGGCCAATGTGGTTTGACATTTTTCGAGGAGGAGGGAGCAGGGGTTTGTGTTTTATTTCATCCGAATCCCTCACGCACTGTGGTTGCGGAGGCTGAATGTACTGTATTGCTCATGTGGGTTGCCACGGCAACAGTGAGCGCAGGAGTATAGGGGAACTGAGGTCCTCCGGTCCGGTACCTCTTCAAATTCCTCTCTCCGACTTGTATAGACATGGTGGCAGCATTTGGGTGGGGACCAGCGGCGAAGCTTTCACTCCCGTGGGGACCCCCTCGTTGTTATTCCTACCAATGAGGTCCTCGCCGGTGACACTGTCATTCCTCCCCTGCTCAACATCCTCCTCCTGACCTGGCCTCGGTGCTAGCTGTCGGACTCAGAGCACTCTTTCCTCGCTTGATGCTGCCATGCAGCTGTTTCTCCTGTCATTGACACGGTCACCACATTCACTGTCAATGTCAGGGACATTGTTGTTAGTCTCAATCTTGTCATGCTGCTCAACTTGACTAAATAAATGTGTTAAAGGCCCATGTGACCAGGTTTTCCCTTCCTTTTCTCTTCGCATTTCAGACCCAGGTTTATACCTACGTTCCATTCTAGCCAGAGCTCCGATTTGTAGCTAGCTAGCCGGCTAGATCTGACGCAGATGAGCAGACTGTCACAGATTGGTCGGATCCTAAAATGCATTATGCGAATCCATGATCCATAAATGCAGATATAAAAGGTAACATTTTACAGGACACCCAGCATCATAACATGTTATGACACGGTCATATCATAATATGTCATAACAGTTGACATAACTTGTTATAATAAGGTCATAAAATACTGTGATGACACATATTTAGATCTGTTGTGACATAAATTGTGTTATTTTATGGCTGGTTATGACACCTGCATATGAGTGTCAAAACCCACAAAACCTACCACACAAGGCAAAACGTTCCATACACCAAAGCCTACGTGTCAACTGTATGTTTATGTTATCTATTTAAAAAAATGTTTTGACCATGTTAAATTATCATGGTAATTGCGCACATATTGATGTCAGACCCCAATGCTGTAATCTGGAATTAATGCAGGAGCAGATTTCAGGAGCAGGACAAGACACCCTCTTTTTGACTGATGACTGACCCACCATGCTGGTGTTACAAGCACCATACTCTACCAACTGAGCTACAGTTGGGTGGCTGTGGTCTGGGGTCTCTAAGTAAGCATTTCACTGTTGTATTCGGCACATGTGACAAATAAAATGTGATTTGATTTGATATAAGGAGATTTACGTGATAGGCCTATCTGGCTTATATGATTATGATGGTCATAATACTTCTTGGCAGTCTCATAAAGTGTATTTTCTTAGTCCAAGTAAAGTGAAACAGGATGGTCATTATGCTTCATGACAGTGTCAGTGTTTCTACAAGTTTAAAATATGATGAAAAAACATGACTGTAAAGAATACATTACAACAACAACAAAGGATTTTAGAAACAAGCTTTCAAATTAAAGGAAACTTCTTTGCAGAGAAAAAAACGAATTTGAATAAATGTGGGTTTTGACACATAAAATAACACTATATGTCACAACAAGTGTAAATATATGGGTCATGACAGTGATATGACCATATTATGACAGGTTATAATAAGTTATGTCGGTTTTTATGACATGACATGGTTATGACCTTGTCATGATGTGTTATGACATTGGGTGTCAAGTAAAGTGTTACCATATCATTTTATTTTCTTTGTCACCATTTTTTTTATGATATGACAGACATTCTTGGGGGCTCCCCTTATTGGCTGCATTGAAGCTCCTCCCCTGGTGGGGAGTGTTCAGGTATGCGCTCAGACACATATCTGTCTGCCTGTTAACATACACCAGACTCCGAGAACAATGAGTCTACAAAAGAGACTCTCCTTCAAGAAAGCCTGGTACTTCAACACCGTAAGTAAACTTCTGAGAACTTCGTAGGAGAGTTTCATTCTTTTGTCTTGTGGTGGTAAAGGACTCCTGTTTTTGTTAAAGGATCTGCTTTAGTAATTACTCTCTCTCTCGTTCTTTTCCTCTCTCTCTTTCTCTATCCTCTCCTCCCACTCAAAACAGCTGTGTCGGGCGTTCTCTCTCACTAACATCAGTCTGGAGTGGGGAATCATATTCATTGTGGTAACGTTTGTTTTCACAGTTGTGCTGTGGGACAGAGGAACTGCTTCAACTTGCGTGAAGGTTGAAAAGGCATTTCTCTCTGTGTGATCAAGAAAGAGAATATCTCTTAACCCAAACCCTTCTAAACAAGTGAAGAAGTGGGATGTGATCTGCCATAGTTTTAACTTCTTCTACAACTCTGGTCTTTAAAATAATATTTTTTAAATGTAGATAAAGCATAGCAATTGGACACACACAACAACACAGAGTTACACATGGAATAAACAAAACATAGTCAATAATACGGCGGAACAAAAGAAAACAAAAAGTCTATATACAGTGAGTGCAAATGAGGTAACATAAGGGAGTTAAGGCAATAAATAGGCCATGGTGGCTAAGTAATTACAATATAGCAATTTATAGACTGGAATGGTAGGTGTGCAGAAGATGAATGTGCAAGTAGAGATACTGGGGTGCAAAGGGGCAAGATAAATGAATAAATACTGTATGGGGATGAGGTAGGTAGATAGATGGGCTGTTTACAGATGGGCTATGTACAGGTGCAGTGATCTGTGAGCTGCTCTGACAGCTGGTGCTTAAAGCTGGTGAGGGAGATATGAGTCTCCAGCTTCAGAGATTTTTCCAGTTCGTTCCAGTCATTGGCAGCAGAGAACTGGAAGGAAAGACGACCAAAGGAGGAATTGGCTTTGGGGGTGACCAGTGAGATATACCTGCTGGAGCGCGTGCTACGAGTGAGTGCAGCTATGGTGACCAGTGAGCTGAGATAAGGCTGGGCTTTACCTAGAAGAGACTTGTAGATAACCTGTAGCCAGTTATCAGGCTAGTAATAGGGGTTGCAACAATTTCGGCAGATCATTTTAGAAAGAGAGGGTCCAGATTGTCTAGCCAGGCTGATTTGTAGGGGTCCAGATTTTTCTGCTCTTTCAGAACATCAGCTATCTGGATTTGGGTAAAGGAAAAATGGTGGGGGCTTTGGCGTGTTGCTGTGGAGGGTGCCGGGCAGTTGACCGGGGTAGGGGTAGCCAGGTGGAAAGCATGGCCAGCCGTAGAGAAATGCTTATTGAAATTCTCAATTATAGTGGATTTATGGGTGGTGACAGTGTTTCCTAGCCTCAGAGCAGTGGGCAGCTGGGTGGAGGTACTCTTATTCTCCATGGACTTTACAGTGTCCCAGAACTTTTTTGAGTTAGTACTACAGGATGCAAATTTCTGTTTGAAAAAGCTAGCCGTAGCTTTCCTAACTGCCTGTGTATATTTGTTCCTAACTTCCCAGAAAAGTTGCATATCACGGGGGCTATTCGATGCTAATGCAGAACGCCACAGGATGTTTTTGTGCTGGTCAAGGGCAGACAGGTCTGGAGTGAACCAAGGACTATATCTATTCCTAGTTCTAAATTTTTTGAATGGGGCATGCTTATTTAAGATGGTGAGGAAGGCACTTTTAAAGAATAGCCATCTAATATACGCCATTTAGCAGACGCTTTTATCCGAAGTGATTTACAGTCATGTGTGCATACATTTTTACATTCAGGTGTAACGCCATCACGCTGGCGTTACAAGCACCATACTCTACCAACTGAGTTACAGCTGGGTGGCAGTGGCCTGTGATCTGAGCTACATCTCAGCTGAGCAACAGTTTGGTACCTGGGTCAGTGTTGAATGTGTGGTGTTTCGGGCAAACCTGCATGGTTTAGGACAAACCTGCATTTGTGTTGGAAATGTATGCATAGCCTGTGGCTGCTATATGTTAATGCTTACATTGGAAAAGTTGAGTGTTAACATCATTGTGGTTGTACATTGTCTCACTGGATACAGTTGAAGTCGGAAGTTTACATACACCTTAGCCAAATACATTTAAACTCATTTTTTCACATTTCCTGACATTTAATCCTAGTAAAAATTCCCTGTCTTAGGTCAGTTAGGATCACCATTTTATTTTAAGAATGTGAAATGTCAGAATAATAGTATAGAGAATGATTTATTTCAGCTTTTATTTATTTTATCACATTCCCAGTGGGTCAGAAGTTTACATACACTCAATTAGTATTTAATAGCATTGCCTTTAAATTGTTTAACTTGTGTCAAACGTTTTGGGTAGCCTTCCACATGCTTCTGGGTGATTTTTGGCCCATTCCTCCTGACAGAGCTGGTGTAACTGAGTCAGGTTTATAGGCATTCCTTGCTCGCACACGCTTTTTCAGTTCTGCCCCCAAATTTTCTATAGGATTGAGGTCAGGGCTTTGTGATGGCCACTCCAATACCTTGACTTTGTTGTCCTTAAGCCATTTTGCCACAACTGTGGAAATACGCTTGGGGTCATTGTCCATTTGGAAGACCCATTTGCGACCAAGCTTTAACTTCCTGACTGATGTGTTGAGATGCTGCTTCAATATATCCACATGATTTTCCATCCTCATGGTGCCATCTATTTTGTGAAGTGCACCAGTCCCTCCTGCAGAAAAGCACCCCCAAAACATGATGCTGCCACCCCCATGCTTTCAACAGACCAGACCAAAAAGTACAATCTTTGTCCCCATGTGCAGTTGCAAACCGTAGTCTGGCTTTTTTATGGCGGTTTTTGAGCAGTGGCTTCTTCCTTTCTGAGCAGCCTTTCAGGTTATGTTGATATAGGACTTGTTTTACTGTGGATATAGATACCTTTGTACCTGTTTCCTCCAGCATCTTCAGAAGGTTCTTTGCTGTTGTTCTGGGATTGATTTGCACTTTTCGCACCAAAGTACGTTCATCTCTAGGAGACAGAACATGTCTCCTTCCTGATGACAGCTGCGTGGTCCCATGGTGTTTATACTTGCCTACTATTGTTTGTACAGATGAACGCGGTACCTTCAGGCGTTTGGAAATTGCTCCCATGGATGAATCAGACTTGTGGAGGTCTCCAATTTTTCTTCTGAGGTCTTGGCTGATTTCTCTTTATTTTCCCATGATGTCAAGCAAAGTGGCACTGAGTATGAAGGTAAGCCTAGAAATAGATCCACAGGTACACCTCCAATTGACTCAAATGATGTCAATTAACTTATCAGAAGCTTCTAAAGCCATGACATAATTTTCTGGAATTTTCCAAGCTGTTTAAAGCCAAAATCAACTTAGTGTATGTAAACCTCTGACCCACTGGAATTGTGATACATTGAATTATAAGTGAAACAGTCTGCAAACGATTGTTGAACAAATTACTTGTGTCATGCACAAAGTAGATGTCCTAACCGACTTGCCAAAACTATAGTTTGTTAACAAGAAATTTGTGGAGTGGTTGAAAAACGAGTTTTAATGACTCCAACCTAAGTGTATGTAAACTTCCGACTTCAACTGTATGTTCATTACACATTGCTGTCATACGCTTGTCTTGATTTGGATGCCAAGCCATTATCAGATTGGATGCTTTTGCTTCATTCATCTCAATCAATTTACATATTAGCTATACAATTAGCCACAACAACTTGTGATTAAAAACTATAATTTTATACGTACAGAGGGATCTGTTAGCAGAAAAAACATTTTATTAAATAAAAGTTAACAAATAAATGTGCTTTACAGAACTTTTTCTGTTGTTGCAGTTTTATAGCTACATTCCTGCAGTTCTACACATTTTGCCATGGGGTGGGGAGAAATTTCTGCAGTTTTAAAATATAATTTCCTGTAATTTGACACATTTTGCCATGATGTATGCCATGTTAATATGATATCTGAGTGAGATGACTAACAAAATCAATGTGGGCCCCCCTGGAGGTAGGGGCCATGATTAGATGTCTAGACTAACTAGACAAATTTACCAGCTGATGAACAACAGAGTTTCAAAATTGCACCTTTTATTTTAACCCTCAACAGTAAGTTGAGACTCCGACTGAGTTCCTAATTATTTATTTATTTTATTTTATTTACAAATTACAGAGGTCCTGACCTCAGAGTCCTCATATATAGCTACGGCCCTGCTGCCTAGTGCCACCCATGGATAGAGCCAGTCACTGGAGGTGTGAACAGAGGATGAGAGCAGAGCAGTTGAGACAACAGAGGTGGGCAGTCATCACTGGATCTCTTCACAGGGGTGTACTGCTGTGGAAGAAATAATGAGCTGGAAAACACACAGAGCTGTGTGTGTGTAGTTCCAGCAACCACTGTGGGCAGTCACCACACACACACACACACACACGCACACACAGATGACACACACATACACACACACACACAGAGACACAGGCACGCACACACTCTGTTTCGTGAATCAACAGTGTGACAACTTTCATAGGTGTGGCGAGATAAATCAAAGGAGTGTTGAAACTGCTATTTTTTTATGGATTATGTGTCGTAAAGTGTAGCCTACATATGTGAAAGGCAACCTGACATGATCTGACATGTATAATTATCGTTCATCAGAAACGCTTCTCATATGACACATAGTGATTTATGAGGGAAGGTACTTGGTTGGCTATGATCCGCGATGTGTCATGATGAGATGTGCTGTATTATGCTCTCCTATGAGGCAACATGAATGAAAGATTGGTTGGTAAGTCCATCATCCTAGAGAACAGGATATGGCTGACATCTCAACTGTTTTTCCCATCAATGTAACACAACACAAGGCCTTGAAATGTCATTCTACTCTAGTGACTGATTTTGTGTTGATATTTGAGTAATTTAGCAGACACTCTTATCCAGAGCGACTTACAGGAACAATGAGGGTTAAGTGCCTTGCTCAAGGGCACAATGGCATATTTTTTACCTAGTCGGCTTGGGGATTCGAACCAGCAACTTTTCAGTTACTGGCCCAATGAACTTAACCGCTAGGCTTCCCACCACTCACCTGTATAACTGGGTCGTTCTACGGAAATTGTGGCATTTTGACCAGCTATTTTATTTTTATGTTTAAAAAAGTAATAATACTTAGTCAGATAATAGTCAACCCCTTAAAAATGTTAATTAACAACATGCCTGCTTAATGTATTTTGCTATTTTACAACATATACAAAAAAAAACTGTAGCCTTTTTATCACTGGTATTACCCATATTTGGATGAAAATTCAGGCTTTCCAGAATATAATTTGACTATTTAATTTGAATATATAATCAAAGAGAAAAGTTTCATGATAATGAAAAGATGAGCTACATAGTAGCTCAAACCACAATTATTTTTTATCAAATTCCCTTTTCCCTTTACTGTAAACTGTGGAACACCGGTGACACATCTTAAGGCTTCACATGAAATTACCAAATTAATCATCAAACTGTTAATAGAAGAGAGATTGCAGACTCACCATGTGCTTTTCAAAACAGCCCCACCTCCGAAGAACCTTTGACCCAGTAAGAGGCTGGCAAGCATGTTGCATGTTTTTGTTATGATGGTTTTTATAATGGGGTATCATGAAGGACATGAAATTGAGAGGTATTCCCTGTAAATTATTTATAATATTTAGTTCATATTTTAGTTTAGTAATCCACTAAATAACTATAATACTTTCCTTTGTATTATGACATTTAAAGTGTGTAATGTTTAATTTTTTTTCAACTCTAAATGTCACTTAACCACGACTCCTGACCCAAGGAACAAGCTATGATATATAAAGCATTTTTTTTTGCAATAGAACTGACTTACATATGTTTTATTAACACAAAAACACTTCAATTAAAACAAAAACATATATTTTGTGTTATTATCTGACGTTTTTAATGTGTTTTTCCTCGTGGTTAATGTGGCGGACTGGAAAGCCACCACTTTCGTAGAATGACCCAATTGCATGGTTTCAGTAGGGACTTTATAAAGTTATAAACTAACCAAGACGTGTGTCATATCATAGATGATGGCTGTCTGTAGTTTAGAATAAAATGTGGTTACTGGCGACTACTGTATTTAAAGGTGGTGCTTTTAGTACATTTAACTGACAGATCTACTGAAGCAACAGTTGAGTGGGTGCTCTCTCCACCCCCCACCCCCTCTCTGTTTTCTATTGAACCCTTCATCTTCTTTCCCTTTGACTCCTGGCTGTATGTGTTCTAGCCACCACACAAGAGGTGGCTTTTAGGACCCATCTGTATACGGTTGGTTCAGCAGCCTTGTGGTTGTTGAGTGAAGACTAGATGTTGTGGTTCTTGCAACTGCCCTTTGTTTCGCCTCTGTGAGAGAGGGAAAACCCTGCAAGATTTAAATATGGTCACCGTCACTCCCAAAATGGAATGGACCACAGTGGGTGCACATGACTGTGATCCCTAACCCTCAGATGGTTCAACATTATTTACCACTGACTGACTCTGAGACTGAGTCAGTCAGTGGGGGGGTTCAAAATGTGTCTGGTCATATTCCTCAAGTCATTGATCAATGAATGATGTTATTTTAGATGCATAAATTGCTTCTCCCAGCTGTGACCAATAGTAGGTCCACAAATATATTTAAATTATCTCTTGTTATTAAGCTTTGCTAATTTTGCATAGCAATACTTTTCTGTCCCCGAAATGATCAAATCAAATCAAAGTTTATTTGTCACGTGCGCCGAATACAACAGGTGTAGTAGACCTTACAGTGAAATGCTTTACTTACAGGCCCTAACCAACAGTGCATTTTTTAAGTAAAAAATACGTATTAGGTAAACAATAGATAAGTAAACTTTTTTTTTTTTACTGTAAAATAACAGTAGCGAGGCTATATACAGGTGGTACCAGTACAGAGTCAATGGTCAGTTGGGCTAATTGAGGTAATATGTACATGTAGGTATAGTTAAAGTGATTATGCATAGATGATAAACAGAGAGTAGCAGCAGCGTAAAAGAGGGTGTTGGCAGGTGGGGGGTGGCGGGAGACAATGCAAATAGTCCGGGTAGCCAATGTCCGGGTCACCGGTTAGTCGGGCTAATTGAGGTAATATGTACATGAATGTATAGTTAAAGTGACTATGCATAGATGATAAACAGAGACTAGAAGCAGCGTAAAAGAGGGGATGCTGGGGGGGTGGTGATACACAATGGGTAGCCATTTGATTACCTGTTCATGAGTCTTATGGCTTGGGGTAAAAGCTGTTGAGAAGCCTTTTGGTCCTAGACTTGGCGCCCCAGTACCGCTAGCCATGCGGTAGCAGAGAGAACAGTCTATGACTTGGGTGGCTGGGGTCTTTGACAATTGTTAGGGCCTTCCTCTGACACCGCTGTACTCACTACCCTCTGTAGTGACTTGCGGTCGGAGGCCGAGCAGGTGCCGTACCAGGCAGTGATGCAACTAGTCAGGATGCTCTTGATGTTGCAGCTGTAGAACCTTTTAAGGATCTGAGGACCCATGCCAAATCTTTTCAGTCTCCTGAGGTGGAATAGGTTTTGTCGTGCCCTCTTCACGACTGTCTTGGTGTGTTTGGACCATGATAGTTTGTTGGTGATGTGGACACCAAGGAACTTGAAGCTCTCAACTTGCTCCACTACAGCCCTGTCGGGGGTGTGCTTGGTCCTCCTTTTCCTGTAGTCCACAATCATCTCCTTTGTCTTGATTATGTTGAGGGATAGGTTGTTTTTCTGGCACTATCCGGCCAGGTCTCTGAACTCCTCCCTATAGGCTGTCTCGTCATTGTCGGTGATCAGGCCCACCAATGTTGTGTCGTCTGCAAATTTAATGATGGTGTTGGAGTCATGCCTGGCCATGCAGTCGTTGGTGAACAGGGAGTACAGGAGCGGAAGCATGCACCCCTGAGGGGCTCCAGTGTTGAGGATCAGCGTGGCAGATGTGTTGCTACCTACCCTCACCACCTGGGGGCGGCCCGTTAGGAAGTTCAGGATCCAGTTGCTGAGGGAGTTGTTTAGTCCCAGGATCCTTAGCTTAGTGATGAGCTTTGAGGGCACTATGGTGTTGAACGCTAAGCTATCGTCAATGAATAGCATTTTCGCGTGGTGTTTCTTTTGTCCAAGTGGGAGATGGCAGTGTGGAGTGCAATAGAGATTGCATCATCTGTGGATCTGTTTGAGCGGTATGCAAATTAGAGTGGATCTAGGGATTCCCGGATAATGATGTTAATGTGAGCCATAACCAGCCTTTCAATGCACTTCATGGCTACAGACGTGAGTGCTACGGGTCCGTAGTCATTTAGGCAGGTTACATTAGTGTTCTTGGGCACAGGGACTATGGTGGTCTGCTTGAAGCATGTTGGTATTACAGACTCAATCAGGGACATGTCAGTGAAGACACCTGCCAGTTGGTCAGCACATGCTTTGATCACACATCCTAGCGACCTTGTGAATGTTGACCTGTTTAAAGGTCTTACTCACGTTGGCTACGGAGAGCGTGATCACACAGTAGTTCAGAACAGCTGATGCTCTCATGCAAGCCTCAGTGTTGCTTGCTTCAAAACGAGCATAGAAGTGATTTAGCTCATCTGGTAGGCTCGTGTAACTGGGCAGCTCGCGGCTGTGCTTCCCTTTGTAGTCTGTAATAGTTTGCAGGCTCTGCCACATCCAATGTGCGTCTGAGCCGGTGTAGTACGATTCAATCTTAGTCCTGTATTGGCGGGTTGCCTGTTTGATGGTTCGTCGGAGGGCATAGCAGGATTTCTTATAAGCTTCCAGGTTTAGAGTCCCACACCTTGAAAGTGGCAGCTCTACCCTTTAGCTCAATGCAAATGTTGCCTGTAATCCATGGCTTCTGGTTTTGGTATGTACGTACAGTTACTGTGGGGATGACATCCTCAATGCACTTATTGTTAAAGCCAGTGACTGATGAGGTGTACTCCTCAATGCCATCGGAAGAATCCCAGAACATTTTCCCAGTCTGTGCTAGCAAAACAGTCCTGTAGTTTAGCATCTGCTTCATCTGACCACTTTTTTTATAGACCGAGTCATTGGTGCTTCCTGCTTTAATTTTTTGCTTGTATACAGGAATTAGGAGGATATAATTATGATCAGATTTTCCAAATGGAGGGCGAGGGAGAGCTTTGTACGTGTCTTTGTGTGTGGAGTAAAGGTGATCTAGATTTTTTTCCCTCTGGTTGCGCATTTAACATGATAATATAAATGAGGTAAAACTGATTTAAGTTTCCCTGCATTAAAGTCCCTGGCCACTAGGAGCGCCGCATCTGGGTGTGTGGTTTCCTGTTTGCTTATTTCCTTATACAGCTGACTGAGTGCGGTCTTAGTGCCAGCATCCATCTGTGGTGGTAAATCAACATCCACAAAAAATGTATGAAAACTCTCTTGGCAAATAGTGTGGTCTACAGCTTATCATAAGATACGCAAGCAAAATCTAGAGACTTCCATAGATTTCGTGCACAAGCTGTTGTTTCCAAATATACACAGACCGCCCCCTCTCGTCTTACTGGAGTGTGCTGTTCTATCTAGACCGTGCTGCGTATGTTTTCCATGTCGTCATTCAGTTTTTGATGACCCGTTGGTAGGGTATTAGTGATCGTACCTCGTCTAATTTATTGGCCAAATATTGTACGTTGGCAAGTAATATTGATGGTAAGGACAGATTTCCCACTCGCCGTCAGCGGATGCTTTTTTTATTTATTTTTATTTATTTCACCTTTATTTAACCAGGTAAGCTAGTTGAGAACAAGTTCTCATTTGCAACTGCGACCTGACCAAGATAAAGCAAAGCAGTGTGAGCATACAACAAAAGTTACACATGGAGTAAACAATTAACAAGTCAATAACACAGTAGAAAACAAAGGGGGGGTCTATATACAATGTGTGCAAAAGGCATGAGGAGGTAGGCAAATAATTACAATTTTGCAGATTAACACTGGAGTGATAAATGATCAGATGGTCATGTACAGGTAGAGATATTGGTGTGCAGAAGAGCAGAAAAGTAAATAAATAAAAACAGTATGGGGATGAGGTAGGTGAAAAGGGTGGGCTATTTACCAATAGACTATGTACAGCTGCAGCGATCGGTTAGCTGCTCAGATAGCTGATGTTTGAAGTTGGTGAGGGAGATAAAAGTCTCCAACTTCAGCGATTTTTGCAATTCGTTCCAGTCACAGGCAGCAGAGTACTGGAACGAAAGGCGGCCAAATGAGGTGTTGGCTTTAGGGATGATCAGTGAGATACACCTGCTGGAGCGCGTGCTACGGATGGGTGTTGCCATCGTGACCAGTGAGCTGAGATAAGGCGGAGCTTTACCTAGCATAGACTTGTAGATGACCTGGAGCCAGTGGGTCTGGCGACGAATATGTAGCGAGGGCCAGCCGACTAGAGCATACAAGTCGCAGTGGTGGGTGGTATAAGGTGCTTTAGTGACAAAACGAATGGCACTGTGATAGACTGCATCCAGTTTGCTGAGTAGAGTGTTGGAAGCCATTTTGTAGATGACATCGCCGAAGTCGAGGATCGGTAGGATAGTCAGTTTTACTAGGGTAAGCTTGGCGGCGTGAGTGAAGGAGGCTTTGTTGCGGAATAGAAAGCCGACTCTTGATTTGATTTTCGATTGGAGATGTTTGATATGAGTCTGGAAGGAGAGTTTGCAGTCTAGCCAGACACCTAGGTACTTATAGACGTCCACATATTCTAGGTCGGAACCATCCAGGGTGGTGATGCTAGTCGGGCATGCAGGTGCAGGCAGCGACCGGTTGAAAAGCATGCATTTGGTTTTACTAGCGTTTAAGAGCAGTTGGAGGCCACAGAAGGAGTGTTGTATGGCATTGAAGCTTGTTTGGAGGTTAGATAGCACAGTGTCCAAAGACGGGCCGAAAGTATATAGAATGGTGTCGTCTGCGTAGAGGTGGATCAGGGAATCGCCCGCAGCAAGAGCAACATCATTGATATACACAGAGAAAAGAGTCGGCCCGAGAATTGAACCCTGTGGCACACCCATAGAGACTGCCAGAGGACCGGACAGCATGCCCTCCGATTTGACACACTGAACTCTGTCTGCAAAGTAATTGGTGAACCAGGCAAGGCAGTCATCCGAAAAACCGAGGCTACTGAGTCTGCCGATAAGAATATATAGATAAGAAGGATCTCAGACAAGATGAAAGAGAGGTTGAACAGGCTGGTAATAGGGGTTGCGACAATGGTGGCAGATAGTTTCAGAAATAGAGGGTCCAGATTGTCAAGCCCAGCTGATTTGTACGGGTCCAGGTTTTGCAGCTCTTTCAGAACATCTGCTATCTGGATTTGGGTAAAGGAGAACCTGGAGAGGCTTGGGCGAGGAGCTGCGGGGGAGGCGGAGCTGTTGGCCGAGGTTGAAGTAGCCAGGCGGAAGGCATGGCCAGCCGTTGAGAAATGCTTATTGAAGTTTTCGATAATCATGGATTTATCAGTGGTGACCGTGTTACCTAGCCTCAGTGCAGTGGGCAGCTGGGAGGAGGTGCTCTTGTTCTTCATGGACTTCACAGTGTCCCAGAACTTTTTGGAGTTGGAGCTACAGGATGCAAACTTCTGCCTGAAGAAGCTGGCCTTAGCTTTCCTGACTGACTGCGTGTATTGGTTCCGGACTTCCCTGAACAGTTGCATATCACGGGGACTATTCGATGCTATTGCAGTCCGCCACAGGATGTTTTTGTGCTGGTCGAGGGCAGTCAGGTCTGGGGTGAACCAAGGGCTGTATCTGTTCTTAGTTCTGCATTTTTTTGAACGGAGCATGCTTATCTAAAATGGTGAGGAAGTTACTTTTAAAGAATGACCAGGCATCCTCAACTGACGGGATGAGGTCATCCTTACGAGGCACCCGCCCTGTGTCCTCTATACCTGCGTCTCTTTCGCTTGCCAATGACGGGGATTTCGGCCTTGTCAGGTGTCTGAAGTACAGCCTGTGCGTCCTGCTTGTTGAAGAAAAGATCTTTGTCTAATCCGAGGTGAGTGATCACTGTCCTGATGTCCAGAAGCTCTTTTTTGCCGTAAGATACGGTTGCAGAAACATTATGTACAAAATAAGTTACAAATAACGTGACAAAAAACACATAATAGCACAATTGGTTAGGCGCCCATAAGACGACTGCCATTTCTTCCGGGCGCCATCTATATGATTTATCTCAAGCATTAGCCTGGTTGGAAGTGCCTTGTCTAGACATATCCAGTGGACAGAAAAGTACCTTGTACCTATGGTAAAATATGGTGGTGGATCTTTGATGTTATGGGGCTATTTGCTTCCACTGGTCCTGGGGCCCTTGTTAAAGGTCAACGGCATCATGAACTTTACCAATGAACAGGACAATTTAGCCAAAAACTTGGTTGCCTCTGGCAGGAGGCTGAAACTTGGCCAGCAAGACAATAACCCCAAGTACAACATTTTGCAATGGCCTGGGGGCCTTGTTAAGTCTCCGGACTTAAACCGTAGTGATTTGAATTGAAGAGGGCAGTCCATAAGAGCAAACAACGGATATCAAGGACCTGGAAAGATTCTGTATGGGGGAATGGTCAAAGATCCCTCCCAATGTGTTCTCCAATCAAATGTTTACATTTTAGAAAAAGGCTGCATCGTTATCCCTTTTAGAGATATTTTGAAATGACTTGTTAAACAAAATCTCTTTCACTGAGCAATTGTATTATTATGAAATATTGAATTTATCAATTGTTTTGAGCGTACAATACAGCTCAGTATTTGTATAATTTATTATATAGAGTATTTTTTGCTCATCTTTACCAAGGGTGCCAATCATTTTGGAGGTGACTGTATCTACCAGCATGTTCACACTGAAGTGGCTTCTCATAACCTCGTAGGGAATCAGTCTCTCTTTCTAAATGAATCCTCCAACACACTGATTAATAGTGTGTTCTTGGACAAAGCTGAACGATGCTCTACTCATTTCTTCTGCTGCATTTGAAAATATTTGCCTTTCAGCTGTAAACCTTTATTTTAGCCTTACTAAACCAACAGATATCCCTGGTTTTCTGCCATTCTCTCACCAGCAATGTCTTCAAATTGTTTGCTAAGTAAACATTTGTAGCTGCTGCATAAAATCAACCTATTCTTGTGAAGAGAAGAGACCATTTCGCTAATAAATATGCCAGTAATGAAATTCCACGAGGGTGTATTCATTACGGAAACCGTTTACTGTTTAAGAACCAGACGGAAACAAACAGGGAGGGACCTACTTGAATTTGTCCAATAGAAACTCTTGCATGCATTTTCCGTTTGGAGTAAACAGACAAAACGTTTTGCAACAGAATCGGCATAATGGTTACACCTGGGCTTTGTGATTATTATTTTTTTCTCTTTCCAAAGATGCTTGTCAGAATTGCTGATCACTCTATGGCTTCTAGTCTTGTACAGACTTTCATTGCCCACTCAGCCCCAGAATTAGCATGTGAAAAGTGGCCTATTAGTGCAAGCAACGGCAGCTTAAGTGGCTCCTCATGATGACTTCTAGTCTGACCAGACTAGACCTGACCAGACTTGTCTGTGTGTGTGTGTGTGTGTGTGTGTGTGTGTGTGTGTGTGTGTGTGTGTGTGTGTGTGTGTGTGTGTGTGTGTGTGTGTGTGTGTGTGTGTGTGTGTGTGTGTGTGTGAGTTTGCGTGTGTGTGTGTGTGTGTGTGTGAGAGAGAGTGTGCATCTCCGAACATGTTCATGTGCCCCGAGTGTGTTTTTGTGTGTCCAAAGCATGTGAGTCATAGGTAGTGAGTGTGTGTGTGGTGAGAAGTGGGACCCATTCTTGAGGTGTGAACAGCTGTGTGTGTGTGTGGCAGAGGCCCTGGGCTGGATCCACCCACATCCCACATTAATAGCCACACACACACACACACACACACACACACACACACACACACACACACACACACACACACACTGAGAGAGACATTCTGTGCTCAGGCTCCAGTGGTCCCTTGCCTCGGAGCAGGAGGAGGTCATGACGGCATCTTCTCACTCATGTCTCTTTTTGTTGTCTTTCAGTCGGCTGCTTCCTCAGAAGGTGGTGAGTACATTTCTCTTTTCATTACACTTGTTCTTACATTCACTTTATCTGTGATGACAGAACACAGCACATATTTTTGCTTCCTGCACCTGTATGTACTAGGCTAAGTAATAAGCTTTAAGTTGAGTTCAACAAAAGTGTTCCAAAACAAGCATGGGCCAAATGGGGCGTTTTGTCCCTCCATGGACCTTTTTGTTGAACAATAAAAGTCACTTTTTGTGTGCCTTTTTCTTGAAAGTGTCTTTCTCCGTTTCCTGTATGTTTGCTTTTTATTGTGTGTTTATTAAGCTCTCCACAACACGCAGCTCTGAGGTTATTGAATTAAACAGGCTCACAGAATATGATGTCAACCTATTTATTTACGACCTCAACAAAAGGCTCTTGTGCAGGGGTTTTACGACAGGGTTTCCCAACTCCTCGAGTATTCCAACCAGCACACGTTTTTGTTGTGGCCCCAGACAAACTCACCTGATTCCACTTATTGAGGGCTCGATGATTAGTTGAATCAGGTGGGCTTGTCTGGGGCTGCAACAAAAAATGTGTGAAGTTCGGGACACTGGAGGACTGGTGTTGGGAAACACTGTTTTAGGATAGGGTTTGGGATTGTGTGTTTGCTGTTGGTTTACCCTTTCACAGACGTTTAATAATGTTTGCTGAACGCCATGTTCGATGGCGCTGTGGTTTTGGAGGAGCTGCTTAGCTCTTTCAATGAGCATGTGGCGAAGAAACTCTATGCTATTTATCCAGAAAACCATCCCATTATAAAGCAACACAGGCCCCATATTTGCTCTCTGCTGGCAAACTCAAGATTCCAAACCAAATACCAAATATCGTGTCAACTCCAAACCAAATATCACGTCACTGAGGTCAATTGGCAGAGTTTTGAAATTAAATTATAAACAAATGTCTGGGACAAATTGATTTGGGTAATAGAAAATGGAATACATATCTTGTGTCTTTTAATGGGAGATGTGAGGGCTTGTAAAAACCAGCTTGTTTTATGCCTTTACAACTCTGCTGACACCTACTGATTCAGCTGGGCGAGTTGGCTAACAAAAGCATGAGCTTCTATAGTTAGACTGTATCCCGAGGCATTACTCACAACATTGTAAGGTAGTCAGTCACGAACAGTCATGATTCAGTGTCCAAGTTGTCATGTAATATTTGCAATAGCATTTAGAGGCTACATGTAATTATTATTTGTCCTGTGCTTGTGCCTGCTTATCAGTGATCAGATACCCTGATGCTGGAGGCTATGGATTCATCTGTGTAGTGTTTTCAGAAAGCTCCCAACAGAGGCTTAAAATTCCTCAATTCCGTAAGCATTGGCAGATCGTGAACACTTCTCTTGCCTGACATTGACCATTCAAGAGCATTTTGGTAACAGACCTTACTGTCTTCCTTTTTGTGTTTTTGATATTTTGCTTTCTGGTTGGTGGGACTTTGAAATGGGCATCTGCCGCCATGATAGCAGGCACTAACTGAGTCATTGGAAGTACTTGTTAAAATAGGCTTCTTTCTCTAGATTCCACAGTTCCCAAGCTATTCCCTTCTTTTGAGTGGTTTTGGACTAATAGCATTTTCTTCCCTCTCTTTGAACTAGCTTAGAATTGAGTCCCTGAATGAACTTTTCTCTGCTGTAGACTATGGTGCAGCTTTAAGGCTGTTGTTGTCAGAACAGTCACTGTCAGAACAGTTCTGGTCCCTACCCCCGTTGTCCCCTAACCACTTTCCCTACCATTTTCCTCTCTCTCCAGACCATGGTGGTGGTGTGCAGCTCCAGGGCTGCTGCAGCCAGAGCAGTCTGAACAGCAATGGCAGTCTGCCCGGCGCCGGCAGCCACAGGAGGCTGTCAGAGCGCCGGGTGGCCAGCTGGGCCGCCTGCTTCGAGCGCCTGCTCCAGGACCCCATTGGCGTCCGCTACTTCTCAGTATGTACTGTAAAGAACTCTGGGAAATTGAGTTTTATTTTAGTTCACATCATTTTAGTTCACTGTTAGTTTAGTTATGTGATCTGAAACCCAACAAACTCAACAGTCCATTATCTTCCTCATTCTCTATTCTGTTATATGAAATCTATACTCGTCCAAAATTATGTTTTCGTTTGCATGTTACGTGATGTTACAGTTCTATCTCATTCTCCATTCTGTATGATGAAATCTATGTGAAGCTACCTCAGACATACAGGGGTATTCAACTCTTACCCTACGAGGTCCGGTGCCTGCTGGTTTTTTGTTCTACCTGATAATTCATTTCCGCCACCTGGTATCCCAGGTCTAAATCGGTTTCTGATTAGAGGGTGCAGTGGAACTGACTTCGAGGTCCAGAGTTGAGTTTGAAGGCGTTACACCATTCTCTTCTTATGGAATAGAAGCAATAGTCAACTATATAGTGTTAGGTTCTAATTATCAGAGTAAGAACTCGACGGACACTATGAAAGCTTAAACTAAGTTTATTCTTCCCAAAGGATCGAACAGCTGAACCGACAAAAACATGTTTACAATAGTGGTGGTATATGTACCCCACTTTGGATGGAGTCTCTTCCTTCTCGCTAAACATTGTATCTTTATTGCTAGGCAGGAAACTAAGTGATACAGGCAATAAACTTTTCCTTCTCCCTTAACGTGACCTGACCTAAACCCCCTTCATCACTAATCCATTCACCTGATCAATGCCTGCCACATATGATCGTTTTCCCTACACTCAGTACATTCCAAGCTTAATTGCACCCACCTTCCTCCAAAAGATAACCATCCACTTCTGGTGTAGACCATCTAAACCATAGCACTCAATATTTCAATAGGATACCTGATAATTAACCCTATTTCAAGTTTAGGCGTTAGAACCCAGAATCCATCAATAGCCAATCAACACTGGACCCGGACACTCCAGGCTTACTGCAGGTATGATAAAGCTGTTGTTTGTGTCTCCACAGGAATTCCTCAAGAAGGAATTCAGTGAGGAGAATATCTTGTTCTGGCAGGGCTGCGAATACTTCAGTCATATACCTGCAACGGACAAAAAGCAGGTAAGGTTCTTCCTTGTTTTATTTTATTTTTATTTCACCTTTATTTAACCAGGTAGGCGAGTTGAGAACAAGTTCTCATTTACAATTGCGACCTGGCCAAGATAAAGCAAAGCAGTTCGACAGATACAACGACAGAGTTACACATGGAGTAAAACAAACATACAGTCAATAATACAGTATAAACAAGTCTATATACAATGTGAGCAAATGAGGTGAGAAGGGAGGTAAAGGCAAAAAAGGCCATGGTGGCAAAGTAAATACAATATAGCATGTAAAACACTGGAATGGTAGTTTTGCAATGGAAGAATGTGCAAAGTAGAAATAAAAATAATGGGGTGCAAAGGAGCAAAATTAATTAATTAATTAATTACAGTTGGGAAAGAGGTAGTTGTTTGGGCTAAATTATAGGTGGTCTATGTACAGGTGCAGTATTCTGTGAGCTGCTCTGACAGTTGATGCTTAAAGCTAGTGAGGGAGATAAGTGTTTCCAGTTTCAGAGATTTTTGTAATTAATTCCAGTCATTGGCAGCAGAGAACTGGAAGGAGAGGCGGCCAAAGCAAGAATTGGTTTTGGGGGTGACTAGAGAGATATACCTGCTGGAGCGTGTGCTACAGGTGGGAGATGCTATGGTGACCAGCGAGCTGAGATAAGGGGGGACTTTACCTAGCAGGGTCTTGTAGATGACATGGAGCCAGTGGGTTTGGCGACGAGTATGAAGCGAGGGCCAGCCAACGAGAGCGTACAGGTCGCAATGGTGGGTAGTATATGGGGCTTTGGTGACAAAACGGATTGCACTGTGATAGACTGCATCCAATTTGTTGAGTAGGGTATTGGAGGCTATTTTGTAAATGACATCGCCAAAGTCGAGGATTGGTAGGATGGTCAGTTTTACAAGGGTATGTTTGGCAGCATGAGTGAAGGATGCCTTGTTGCGAAATAGGAAGCCAATTCTAGATTTTACTCCTCTCCAGCTATCCCAGAGGGCAGGGGAGATCTACAACAGCTTCCTGTCCAGTAAAGCCACCACGCCGGTCAACATCGATAGTCAGGCCCAACTGGCAGACGACGTCCTCACCTCCCCATGTCCAAACATGTTCAAGGCTCAGCAATTACAAGTGAGAGGACCAACTGCCTACTACTCTATGTTATGTTGTTGAATAAATAATAACATACTTTATTGTCAACCCTCCCTTATACACACACACATAAGGCTGGGAGCAGCACAGTGTCAACTGCCGGGGCAGCACTGCTGGAACGATTTTTTTTTATTAATTCAGTGTCATCTGACTGTTTCCAAAATGGCTATTGTGCTTTACCAAGGTCAAACACAAACTGGCAAACACCCCCCCCCCCCCCACAAACTCACAGGCCTGTACAACGTCAGTGTAGATCTGTCCAATGTTGTTACAAACATGACTTAATCATAGCTATTACCACATATGTCATAACACATGTCATAACTGATTGTGACCCTTTGTAACACCAGTCCCTTTTCTTTCCCCATTTTGTCTGTAGATCTTCAACCTGATGAAGTTTGACAGCTACTCCAGGTTCCTCAAGTCTGGCCTGTATCAGCAGTGCATGCTGGCCGAGGTGGAGGGACGACCTTTACCTGACCCCTACCAGATCCCTTGTAGCCCTGCCCCCTCCAAGCACAGCGCCAGCTCCTCCCTCTCCCTCTCCACGCCCATTAAGGTACTCGCCTTGTACTAAAGTAACCTTAACAGCCAAAATAGTATCTGCTATTGTCTTAGTAACCATCGCAGATGTTTGTGTCATTCGCCTGTGGGATGCACATTTTGTGTTGTAGCCAGTATAGGTGTTTGTTAACCTTCAAAACATCAGGGTCATATTCACTAGATACCAAATGGAAGAAAACAGACCAAAGGGGACTACCTGAACTTGTCCAATAAGAAACAAATTTTCCATTGCAATTTCCTTTTTCCCCTAAATGTTTTCAATAGCAAAACGGTTTGCTACGTTGTGCACTAATGTATACAACCCAGGTGTTAGACATGTTGTTTGACCTAGTTGTTTTGTTGACCAATAGGAGGCAAGGAAGCAGAGGTCAGGAAGGTCACTTAATGAGGACCCTGGAGACGAGCATGATGAGCATAAGAAACGGGGCACCTTCTTTTCTTGGTCCCGGAACCGGAGCTTCGGAAAGGGACCCAAGAAAAAGGACATTGGAGAAATCAACCTCGGTCAGCAATTCTCAGTCATAGAATGTCACAAGGAGTTAATCTTATGTATTCAATTCAAATAACGTTTTTTTCCTGTGAGGGAACTTCTTGTGTATGGTTTCAATATTGACATGAAGCTTTCTGGCATGCATTATGTTCTTTGGTCAGGCAATACACAGCATTGCACTGCATGCTATAAACTCCTGAAGCAGCATTTCAAATGGCGCTTTGAGCTTAATCTGATTTATGTCATTGGCGATGTTACACAAATGTTTTCCCTTGATAGTAGCTTGTCTTTTATATGTAGTTCTGTTGATGCTTGTCTTTTATGTGTAGCTGTGTTGTGATGATGCATGGATAGTAGCTTGTCTTATGTGTAGCTGTGTTGTGATGATGCATGGATAGTAGCTTGTCTTTTATGTGTAGCTGTGTTGTGATGAAGCATGGATAGTAGCTTGTCTTATGTGTAGCTGTGTTGTGATGATGCATGGATAGTAAGTAGGGATGGGATGATACCAGTATTGCGCTACTAGTTTGTATCGTGGCAGCGAAAAAACCCCACAAAGGTAAACAGACCTAATGTTGGAAACAAACATCATTATGTTGTCATCCAGAGTCACATGTATTTATTTCCCGAGCTATAGCACACAATATTGTACATACAGTTGGTTTTTAAATGAACAAATAGTTTTGTCTGCTTCTTGTTCTCATTTTTTGCATGGAAAAAATAATCGCAATACGTTTTCTGTGTATATGTGGAATGAATTCCTAACTGTGACCTCTGACCTCCCTGGCCTTCCTGTGTTGGGTAGATTCCTGGAGCAGCAACGGTCGGAGGGAATCACAGGGCTCCTTGTCCTCAGGTGCCAGTCTGGAGCTGGCCACTTCCTGTTCAGCGGGCAAGATCGAGGTAACATCCGCATGCACGGCCAGGCCAGGTCACCATGGCAACACTGAACCAAGATAGCTCTGTAGTAGAAGCAGACATTATACAGATCACGACTCTGTTTAGTTTTGTGGCATGTTGCCTGAAAGTCCTCTTGGCTTGGGTATGCCGCTGTCAAAATGGTTATGACAGGTGTTATATGAAACATATGACTTCGTCACGTTCGTCATAACGATGAGACCAAGGCGCAGGGTGATAAGCATACATTCTTCTTTTAATGAAGGAAAAACACTAAACAAACTAACGTGACGCTATATAACACTAGTGCTGACAGGCAACTACACATAGACAATAACCCACAAAACCAAAATGGAAAATGACAACCTAAATAGGATCCCCAATCAGAGACAACGATAAACAGCTATCTCTGATTGGGAACCAATTCAGGCCACCATAGACCTATAATAAACCTAAACTAACAAACACCCCTAGTTATACAAAAAAAACTAGACAGGACAAACAAGCATACCCACCCTCGTCACACCCTGACCTGACCAAAATAATACATAAAACATAGAAAACTAAGGTCAGGGCATGACCGACTTAATGGGGGTTCATTTAAAGGTTCAGACGTTCAATGTAGTTTTCTTTTACCCCATAAGGAAATTTGGTTTGCAGACAGGACGAACATTAAACACTACATACAATACAAGACATAGAGACATTGTTGCTGTTTTTAACTCTTGGTCCTCTCTCTTGCTTCTATGGAGTTCTATCTCTGACTATGGTTTGTCCTGTGTAGGGGGACAATCGTCACTCAGTGCCGGTGTGGGACAGGGTGTCCTCCACCAAGCACTGCAATGTGACCTTGCCGGATGGCTCGTGCTCCTCTGTGACCCTGCGGCCGGGAGCCACCATCAGGGAGGTGCTCCGGGTCCTCTGTCAGAAACTCTGCATCAATATGGTTGCTGTCGACCTCTTCCTGGTGGGAGGAGAGAAGGTGAGGGAAGCACACTGATTCTGAGCACAGTTACTGTGCATCTCAATGTGGATTTAGAGTGACATTATCCAGATTCATTGATGTATTAAGTTGGGCTGTCAAACGATTAAAATAATGAATCGAGTTAATGGCATTATTAATCGTGAATTTGCTAAAATTTGGCCCTAAAGAAAGATTTTTCCATTTAAAAAGCAGTGCTTGGCGTTACTGGTAGGGTCGTTGCAGTGACCATATTACCGCCACACTGGCAGTTATGAGTCATGACATCGATAAAATTCCACGTGGCCTGGAACTCAGGGCTCTATTGTCCCTCTAACCACTCTGACATCAATGCAAACACAATTGAAATTCACATCAAATACTTATCATCAAAACAGTATTGTGCTTTTAAAACTCACCTCACTGTGATTGATCAAGTTGAAGAAAGAGGTTCAACAACAGGTTGAAATTGAGTGTAAAATATGGTCCTTGTGGATGTTGTTTCAAAGCCTAATACAACGAAATGGACAGCGCTTTCTAAGGTGATGATTCATTCAAAACACCCATATGCATATTAGAGCTGATGCATAGCATAGACCTATATGCACTACCGTTCAAAAGTTTGGGGTCACTTAGAAATGTCCTTGTTTTTGAAAGAAAAGCAAAAAAAATTGTCCATTAAAATAACATTGACCAAAAATACAGTGTAGATGTTGTTAATGTTGTAAATGACTATTGTAGCTGGAGTATCTACATAGGGGTACAGAGGTCCATTATCAGCAACCATCACTCCTGTGTTCCAATGGCACGTTGTGTTAGCTAATCCAAGTTTATCATTTTAAAAGGCTTATTGATCATTAGAAAACTCCTTCTGGCCTTCTTGCCTTCTTTACAGGCTCAAAATGGCCAGAAACAAATACCTTTTTTCCGAAATTCGTCAGTCTATTCTTGTTCTGAGAAATAAAGGCCATTCCATGTGAGAAATTGCCAAGAAACTGAAGATCTCATACAACGCCGTGTACAACTCCCTTCACAGAACAGAGCAAACGTTCTCTAATCAGAATAGAAAGATGAGTGTTAGGCCCCGGTGCACAACTGAGGAAGAGGACAAGTACATTAGAGTGTCTAGTTTGAGAAACAGACGCCTCACAAGTCCTCAACGGTCAGCTTCATTAAATAGTACTCGCAAAACACCAGTCTCAAACGCCAACAGTATCACATATGAAGGTAATACCCAGATGCAGACCACATCGAATAAACAATAGTTCAATATTCCAAACAGAGGCAGGCAATAGACTGGTCAAGGCAGGCAGGGGTCAGTAAACCAGAGGTGGGGCAACGGTACCGGGTGGCAGGCAGGCTCGGGGTCAGGGCAAGGCAGAGGTCGGTAACCCAAAGGGGGGCAAAGGTACAGGCCGGCAGGGTCAGGGGCAGGCAGAGTGATCAGGCAGGCGGGCTCGGAGTCAGGACAGGCAAGGGTCATAACCAGGAGGGCGAGAGAAAAGAGACTGGAAAAAGCAGGAGCTGAGATACAAAACACCGGTTGACTTGAACAAACAAGACGAACTGGCAACGGACAAACAGAGAACACAGGTATATATAGACAGGGGATAATGGGGAAGATGGGCAACACCTGGAGAGGGGTGGAGACAATCACAAGGACAGGTGAAACAGATCAGGGTGTGACAAACAGTGAACGGACGACTCTGGGTGTCACGCCCTGACCTGAGAGCTGTTTTATTTCTCTATTTGGTTAGGTCAGGGTGTGATTTGGGTGGGCATTCTATGTTTTCTATTTCTTTGTTTTTGGCTGAGTGTGGTTCCCAATCAGAGGCAGCTGTCTATCGTTGTCTCTGATTTGTAATCATACTTAGGCAGCCTTTTTCCCACCTAATGCTGTGGGTGATTATTTATTTTCTGTGTGTGTTTGTGTTGCTTCACGTTCGGTTTCTGTTTATCTAAGTTTCAATTTATTAATAGATGTGGAATTATCTATGACAGGGAGTTTGAAGACCGTGAACATGACAGAATTACCCACCAAAAACGGACCAAGCAGCGTGGCCAGGAGTAGTGGACATGGGAAGAAATCCTGGATGGAGAAGGACCCTGGACAAGGGCCGGAGAGTATCGCCGTCCAAGGGAGCAGATGGAGGCAGCGAGAGCGGAATGGCGATGATACGAGGAGTTTAATCAACAACGGAAGCCCGAGAGGCAGCTCCAAAAAAAAAATTGGGATCGGCACATGGGGAGATTGGCAGAGTCAGGGTTTAGACCTGAGCCAACTCCCCGTGCTTACCGTGGGGAGCGTGTGACTGGTCAGGCACTGTGTTATGCGGTGATGCGCTTCACAGCCCAATTCGTCCTGTGCCTGCGCCCCGCATTTGCCGGGCGAAAGTAAGCATCCAGCCAGGACGGGTTGAGCCAGCTCTACGCTCGAGACCTCCAGTGCGCCTCCCCAATCCCCAAGACCTGTTCCGGTTCCACGTACAAGGCCTCCTGTATGTCTCAGCCTGTCAAGCCCTGTGGCATCTCCATGCACCAGTCTTACAGTACATCTCAGTCCAGTGAGACCTGTTCTGGCTCCATGTACGAAGCCTCTAGTGATGATCCATGGCACGAAGCTTCCAGTGATGATCCATGGCCCGGAGCCAGTAGTCATGATCCATGGCACGAAGCCTCCAGTGATAATCCATGGCCTGGAGCCTCCAGTGATAATCCATGGCACGAAGCCTCCAGTGATGATCCATGGCACGAAGCCTCCAGTGATGATCCATGGCCTGGAGCCTGTAGTGATGATCCATGACACGAAGCCTCCAGTGCTGATCCTTGGCCCGGAGCCTGCAGCGAAAATCCAGGTCACGGAGCCTGGCAGCGAAAATCCAGGGCACGGAGCCTGGTCCCCAGTCCGGAGCCTCCAGCGACGGTCCCCAGTCCGGAGCCTCCAGCGATTGTCTCCAGTCCGGAGCTTCCAGCGACGGTCTCCAGTCCGGAGCTTCCAACGACGGTCCCTAGTCCGAAGTCTCCAGCAACGGTCCGCAGTCCGGAGTCTCGGTAACCCAGCGGGGGTCTGCAGTCCGGAGCCTCCGGCGATGATCCACGGTCCGGTTCCTCCGGCAACAATCCACGGTCCGCAGTCTCTGGCGACGATCCATGGTCCGGTTCCACGGAAGTGGAGGGATCAGCATGCGGAGTGGGGGCTACGTCCCGAACTGGAGCCGCCACCGAGGATAGATGCCCACCCGGAACCTCCCCTGGGTCCGGGTGGGCTGTTTTATTTCTCTATTTGGTTAGGTCAGGGTGTGATTTCGGTGGGCATTCTATGTTTTCTATTTCTTTGTTTTTGGCCGAGTGTGGTTCTCAATCCGAGGCAGCTGTCTATCGTTGTCTCTGATTGGGAATCATACTTAGGCAGGATTTTTCCCACCTAATGTTGTGGGTAATTATTTATTTTCTGTGAACGTGACAGTGAGATGCTGGCCTTCTAGGCAGAGTTGCAAAGAAAAAGCCATATCTCAGAATGGCCAATAAAAAGAAAAGATTAAGATTGGTGAAAAAACACAGACACTGGTCAGAGGAACAGCATCCTGGAGTCGCCTCTTCACTGTTGACGTTGAGACTGGTGTTTTGCGGGTACTATTTAACCAAGCTGCCAGTTGAGGACTTGTGAGGCGTCTGTTTCTCAAACTAGACACTCTAATGTACTTGTCCTCTTGCTCAGTTGTGCACCGGGGCCTCCCACTCCTCTTTCTATTCTGGTTAGAGTCAGTTTGCTCTGTTCTGTGAAGGGAGTAGTACAAAGCGTTGTACGAGATCTTCAGTTTCTTGGCATTTTCTCGCATGGAATAGCCTTCATTTCTCAGAACAAGAATTGACTGACGAGTTTCAGAAGAAAGTTATTTGTTCCTGGCCATTTTGAGCCTGTAATCGATCCCACAAATGCTGATGCTCCAGATACTAAACTAGTCTAAAGAAGGCCAGTTTTATTGCTTTTTTAATAAGGACAACAGTTTTCAGCTGTGCTAACATAATTGCAAAAGGGTTTTCTAATGATCAATTAGCCTTTTAAAATTATAAACTTGGATTAGCTAACACAACGTGCCATTGGAACACAGGAGTGATGGTTGCTGATAATTGGCCTCTGTACACCGATGTAGATATTCCATAAAAAACCTGCCGTTTCCAGCTACAATAGTCATTTACAACATTAACAATGTCTACACTGTGTTTCTGACCAATTTTATGTTATTTTAATGGACAAAAAATGTGCTTTTCTTTCAAAAGCAAGGACATTTATAAGTGACCCCAAACTTTTGAACGGTAGTGTATGAGCCTGCAAAAAAACCTGAACTAAAATAATGATTGTGCCATTATACAATAGATAGTCTAATAGCCTGCCACATATTACTCACGGCAGAAAAACATACAAAAAAACTGATTTAAGATGTCTTTGGTGTAAGATATAATTGGTCTAGCCCAGTTCCCAAACTTTTTACAGTCCCGTACCCCTTTAAACATTCAACCTCCAGCTGCATACCCCTCTACCACCACGGTAAGCGCACTCTCCAATGTTGTTTTTTTGCCACAGTTGTAAGCCCGCCACACACACACTATACAATACATTTATTAAACATAAGAATGAGTGTGAGTTTTGGTCACAACCCGTCTCGTAGGAAGTGACAAAGAGCTCTTATAGGACCAGAGCACAAATAATAATATAATAATCAATAATTTTGCTCTTTATTTAGCCACCTTACATGTAAAACTTGATTTGTTCATTGGAAATTGGGAATAACTTACCACAGGTTAATGAGAAGGGTGTGCTTGAAGGGATGGGTTGTATTATAGCGAGTCTCAGTCTTAAATAATTTTCCACCCACAGTTTGTGCCTGTATTTAGTTTTCATGCTAGTGAGGGCATCAGTGTCTTAACAGTGCGATTTGCCTAGGCAGGATACTCCAAAAATCGGGCAGTGGCTTCTGATTAAATTAGATTTTCACAGAACCGCTTGTTGCAATTTCGATTGATTAAATATCGGTAAGTGGACTGGAGGCAGGGCATGAAAGGGATAAGAATCCAGTTGTTTGTCATCAGTTTCGGGAAAGTACCTGCGTAAATGCGCACCCAACTTGCTCAGATGCTTCGCTATATCACATTTGACATTGTCTGTAAGCTTCATTTGCACACAAAAAAATCATACAATGATGGAAAGACCTGTGTGTTGTCCTTGTTTATGCAGAGAGAGAAGAGCTCCAACTTCTTAATCATAGCCTCAATTTTGTCACGCACATTGAATATAGTTGCAGAATTTCCCTGTAATCCTAGATTCAGGTCATTCAGGCGAGAAAAAACATCACCCAGATAGGCCAGTCGTGTGAGAAACTCATCATCATGCAAGCGGTCAGACAAGTCAAAATTATGGTCAGTAAAGAAAACTCTCAATTGAAAAAAAACTTGTCAATACATTGCCCCTTGATAACCAGCGCACTTCTGTATGTTGTAAAAGTGTTACACGGTTGCTGCCCATATCATTGCATAGTGCAGAAAATACACAACAGTTCAGGGGCCTTGCTTTAACAAAGTTAACAATTTTCACTGTGGTGTCCAAAACATCTTTCAAGCTGTCAGGCATTCTCTTGGCAGCAAGAGCCTCTTGGTGGTCTACCCAAGTGGCGTCGGGAGCAACTGCTTGCACCCGCGTTACCACTCTGCCCCTGAACAAGGCAGTTAACCCACTGTTTCCCGGTAGGCCGTCACTGAAAATAAGAATTTGTTCTTAACTGACTTGCCTAGAAAAATAAAGGTACATTTTTTTTTTTTTTAAATGTAATACATGATTTGGGCTAGAGGCACACAGTCTTCAGCGATTTAGCTAAAACGCCAAAAAAACTGTAGCTGTGTTCCATGTTGGGTTCTGCGCTGAAAAGGTTCCGTGCGGAAACACGTACACTTAAAAGGTTCCGTGCAGTGAAGAAATGGAGCCGTGATAAATGGCTTTTTGGATAAAAGCGTCTGCTAAATGTCATATATATTATTATCATTATATTGGTTAGGCATTGCTTCATGGCATTATGAGTAGTTTTTCATGTTGTTTTCATTTTGTTTAGCCTTTAGTGCTGGACCAAGATTGCATGACCCTCAGCTCACGGGAACTCAGGATGGAAAAGCGCACCCTTTTCAGGTAATAGCAGATGCATCTACTGTATACACTACATGGCAAAAAAGTATGTGGACAACCATTCAAATGAGTGGATTTGACTATTTCAGCCACACCTGTTGCTGACATGTGTATAAAATCGAGCACACAGCTATGCATTCTCCATAGACAAACATTGGCAGTAGAATTGCCCGTACGGAAGAGCTCAGTGACTTTCAACGTGGCACCGTCATAGGATGCCACCTTTCCAACAAGTCAGTTCGTCCAATTTCTGCCCTGAAAGAGCTGCCTCGGTCAACTGTAAGTGCTGTTATTGTGAAGTGGAAATGTCTAGGAGCAACAGCAGCTCAGCAGTGAAATGGTAGGCCACACAAGCTCACAGAACGGGACCGCCGAGTGCTGAAGTGTGTAGCTCGTAAAAATCGTCAGTCCTCGCTTGCAACACTCACTGCCGAGTTCCAAACTGCCTCTGGAGGCAACATCAGCACAAAAACTGTTCCTCTGGAGCTTCATGAAATGGGTTTCCATGGCCGAGCAGCCACACACAAGCCTAAGATCACACTGCGCCATACCAAGCATCGGCTGAAGTGGTGTAAATCTCGCCGCCATTGGACTGGAAGTGCGAGGAAACGCGTTCTCTGGAGTGATGAATCATGCTTCATCACCTGGCTGTCCGACGGATTAATCTGGGTTTGGCAGATGCCAGGAGAACGCTACCTGCCCAAACGCATTTTGCCAACTGTAATGTTTGGTAGAGGAATAATGGTCTGAGGCTGTTTTTCATGGTTCGGGCAAGGCCCTTAGTTCCAGTGAAGGCAAATCTTAACGATTCAGCATTCAATGACATTATAGACAATTTTGTGCTTCCAACTTGGTGGCAACTTGGAAGGCCCTTTCCTGTTTCAGCATGACAATGCCCATGTGCACAAAGCGAGGTCATACAGAAATGGTTTGTCGAGATTGGTGTGGAAGAACTTAACTGGCCTGCACAGAGACCTGACCTCAACCCCATTGAAAACCAATGTTCACCAATTAACACCAACACCAATGCACCAATGTTCCAACATCTAGTGAAAGCCTTCCCAGAAGAGTGGAGGCTGTTATAGCAGCAAAGGGGGACCAACTCCATATAAGTGCCCATGATTTTGGAATGAGATGTTCGTTGAGCAGGTGTCCCCACATATAGTGTATCTCTATATTATTATGTCTCTATATATCTCTCTCTCACATTCCACCCTTTTTATTTACCAATGTAAAATTTGAAATAACTTCGCACCTCCATTCTCCCAAGAGAATCTTAAAGAAATCGTGTGATTGGGTAAGAGAAAGTATCTGTATATTTATTTTCCCTCTATTTTTAGGCTGGACCTGGTACCCATTAACCGGTCCGTAGGCTTGAAGGCCAAACCCACCAAACCTGTCACCGAGGTCCTGCGCCCTGTCGTGGCGAAGTATGGCCTCCACCTCAACGATCTGGTGGCCAAAATAGTAAGTCTGGCTGGGTCGCCTCGAGGTTTTCTGTTTGCAGCTGTGTATCTAACCCACCCCATCTCTTCTGTAGAGCATGACAGTGACACTGGGTGGAGTGTCATTGGCTTGGAAGGGGGAAGGAACCTCATGCTCTTCAAATGTTACTGGGTGGTTAGCTCATTCTGACTCAACCAGCCTCAGATTTTGCAGAGAGAGGGCTATAATTATGAATGACTACACTCCTGAAACATGAGGGAGGAAGGGGGTAGAAAGACTCCTCCCTTTCCCCTAAATCCTTGCCAGTTAGTTGGTTTATTTTTGTCCTGTGGTGTGTTTCCAAGCATTTACCCCAGTATTATACAGGAAGCTAAAGCCACATTCTAAATAGAGCGAGGGCTTCCATGTCTTACATGGTTAATGATAGTACACAGAAGTTGAGATGATACGCTACATGTTTGAATGACATGCTCATATGGCATCATCCTAATCTGTTGAAATGGATGGGAACATGCTAATAATGCTAGCAAGATAACTTGCTAAAATGCTGTGTATTTTGACAGAGTGGAGAAACGGAGCCTTTAGACCTAGGGGCGCCAATATCCAGCCTCGACGGCCTGCGCATAGTGCTGGAAAGAGCGGATCCCTCTGCTTCAGGGAAAGGTAAAACTGCCACCGCACCAAACTCCAAAACACACGCTAAGACAACAGACAAGGTCAACCAACCCTGAAGATGGTCACTGTTTCCACTCACTCCTACAGTGACCTTGCATGGTCCCAGATCTGTTTGTCTTGCTAGTGTAACCAAGCTAAGAACGTACCACAAGCTCACTCCACAGCTAGCTTGAAATGTCACTGTTGGAGCTATCCAATTGGTACCTGTTGTATAGCTCAGACGGTTTGCACGGGCAGTCTGGTTCAAGCCCAGTCAGAGGTAGGTTCAGGGAGGCAGCGCTACATGCTAAGCTTGCACACTGACACCGATTATACCAACACCTATGGTTACTGTCCATAGGAGTTATCAAGACGGCACAAACAGATCTGGGACCAGGCTAATAGAGACTCACTGGAATACTCAAACCCCCAATCACCCTAAGATAGTGACTGGAGAAATCCAGCGGTGACATTTTTCCAATATTGACCTTGCACTTCAGCCCATCTCTTTCCAGGAATTCAAACCGCTCTTGTAATCTATGTCCTGTTTTGTTGTCCCACTTACTTCTAGTGGTAAGCAAAGATATCAGAGTTATGGAGGATGCATGGGATGGCTCGTTGGCTCAGATTCACCTCCATATTGTTTTTCTCTATCTATAGATTCCAAGTCCAAGTCTGCCTCCTTGAAAGCCCATCTGCCATCTTTGACCAGCAGGAGTCTTTCAGCAACAGTAAGGAGACTTCCTTATTTTATCCCTGTCTTCACTTTTCTCAAGTATCCTTAAACTTCTAAATGTTCTGTCTCCGGCTCCCCTGCTATGCTGCTTCTTAACAATTTAACATCACATAATAATTGCTCAAGTGCTCTACTCTACTTTGTTCCAAGTGGTTTCCTTGCTTGAATGCTGGCTGCAGCTGACTTGAACACTGACTGACCCCCTGCTTTGTAGTTCAGCCTCCAGATCGCCTTTATAGTTGAAATCTGACCTTGTCCCCTAGGGATATTACATTAACCTGATTTACTCCAACGAAACAACGTGCATCAAATAAACAACACACATAAAAGGAACAACGGGCCTGTGTTTTATCTTGATCTTTTTCTTTACTTCTGAAAATAACAGGGCAACAGGTGCAAACACTTAAACACTCACAGTGTAAGTAAATCTGTCCGGGATATGTCGTAGTGGTGTTAGTAAAGGGCATGCACAGCCTCCTCCCTCCCCCTTAATGGAGTGCGTTGTTGTTGTTGCGTCTGCAGGGAGATGACAGGTCATCAGGAAAGGCAAGTGGACAAGACCCGTCGCTCCCTACGGAAAAGAGAAAACCGAAAAAGATTAATATAGATGAAGCTGAAGGTAAATCATCCCCCTCTCTTTCTACCCTGTGGTGGCTTCTCTGAGCTTTGCTTCGCTGCGTCACCAACATCATCTCTTTGGCAGCATTAAAAGGAGCCTTCAACCTTCACAGTTATCTCTCAGTGGGGCTGTGTACCGTACACGTTAAACTAACTAATACTCTTTTCATCTGACCTGTTCCTTGTTCTTGGGGAGGGTATTAGGAATAGGAAGTAACTTTCTCTCTCTTTAGAATTCTTCGAGCTCCTGAGCCGGGCACAGAGTAGCCGGAGAAATGCCCAGAGAGGCCTCCTGAACAAAGAGGACCTGGAGTTACCTGACTTCTTGCGGTTAACCACCTGCTCCCCCACCACTACCTCCCTAGACGTGACTTGCTCCACCCCCACCTCCATCAAACAGGGCCAGGGGGCAGGCAGGGTGAACGGGGTGGGCGGCACCCCCGCCCGCGGTCCCCTCAACGCCAGCCTGCGCTCCGAGAGCCTGGACTCCTCCCTCAGCAGCGCCAATGGACACTCCCACTCCGCTGCGGGGCGCAGGGCACTGCCCCCAGCCCGCCACCCCATACCCACCTTCGGCGCCACCCTCTCCCCCATCCCCCGCCTCTTGGAGGCTAGAGGCCCGGCCCTCAGAACGCTGGAGGAAGACACCCATGCTGACCTGACCCTGGTGGGAGAGGGGGACATCAACAGCCCCAACAGCACCCTTCTGCCCCCCTCGCCGGTGCCGCTGTCCTACGAGGGCAGCCTGCCCGAGGCTAACTTCACCCCTCCTGCGCCCTGCGCCCAAACCTCCCAGGATGGATGTGGGAATGGCCAGTCCAGCTCAGGTATTTCCACATTGTGACTATGCATTAGCGTGTTGATGTGTGTGTGTGTGTATGTTTTTGTGTATGTGTGAGAAACGGAGAGTGTGTGGTCGTGTGTGTCTGAAGGTGACCTGATTTCCAATGACAACTCATTTTATACTGACTTCAATGCACTTTATGTACAACTGCTCTCTCAGTTGTACCCCAATCATTTTGACTCCTTTGAATACTTTCTAATGAACATAGATAGCATTGTTTGTGGTCACTTTCAATAGTAAGTTGAGTTCAATTGTAAATAGTGATGTATATATTTAGAAATGAATGACATTTACATTCGCATACCACTGAACTGATGGGGTTTACAACCTAACTGAGATTTGAGGTGATAGTCAACCATAGAAAGTTTCGTATTGGATACAGATTTGACCCAGGTGAATAAACTCTCATTATACATTCATAATGCTTTAATGGTCAAAATGACAATTGTCATCACAATCCATGAAAAATAGTCCTACTATAATTTGACAGCAACCAATTGTAGCAAGCTACAATTACCATGCAGGTGTGAATTGTTTGGTTTGATTGATTGTAATAGAAAACCTGAAAGATTGCCATGAGTCACAGCCAGCATTCATGTCAATCAATAAAAGCTCTATGCTTGCATTGTGAGTTTATAATTGGTGTGTAGTTCTCTGCCCAGTACACAGCTACAGACAAGATAAAACGTAACCAAAGAGTTATGAAATTGTTATTTGAGCAGATGATCTTATACCTGTACATTCTATTATTTGTATTGAATTATTTGAATTGAAAAGCTGTATTTTTTTCCATCCCATCCTCTAATGCAATGCAATTCAACAATGCCAATAAGAATTTCACTCTGGTTTTAAAATTCAATTAAATATATAGAGAAAGAAAACTAAAATTGATTTTTTTCTTCACAAAATGGTGATAATTATAGACAGTGATGATAGATCTAGTTTAACATGAATGGTATCATTGTTGAATTGCATGTCACACTCTGTCTGGAATCATCCTCTCCCTCTGTTGGATGCCTGTTGTAGATAATCATGAAAATTAATTCTGTATCTGTGTTTGATTAGATCTAATAAATGTTAGACCTGGAATCACATCGTCTGTCTTTTTACAAGTTTGTAATCTCAAATTCAGTTACCACTCCATGTCTCCTCTTCACCAACTTTCCCCAACACGACCTATATCTCTTTCATTTAGTTTGTCTTCCACCTCCTTCTCCCTGTCCTGTTCTTGCATGCTAGCTGCTTTGTCTGTGCTCTTCTGAGAAGGTTGTGGCGTCTGTGTCTGGGTAATTCAGATTTTTTGGTTGTGTTTAATTCTGATTGTTTTGTCTGTGTGAGGGGGTCATTCGGTGTTGTGTTTGTGTGTAATTCTGATTGTTTTGTCTGTGTGAGAAGGGTATTCGGTGTTGTGTTTGTGTGTAATTCTGATTTGTTTTTTCTGTGTGAGGGGGTCATTTGGTGTTGTGTTTGTGTGTAATTCTGATTTGTTTTTTTCTGTGTGAGAGGGTCATTCGGTGTTGTGTTTGTGTGTAATTCTGATTGTTATGTCTGTGTGAGAGGGTCATTCGGTGTTGTGTTTGTGTGTAATTCTGATTGTTATGTCTGTGTGAGAGAGTCATTCGAGGTTGTGTTTGTGTGTAATTCTGATTGTTTTGTCTTTCTAAGGGATTGCAGCATTTCTGTAACTTTCCCAAAATCCCCAGGTTTTCCAGAACTCCTGGTTGGAAGATTATTTCCTCTTGATTCCAGGAATCTTCCAACCAGGATTTCTGGGGGGAAAAATGCATTTACTGTAATGTACCTCATCTAATGTATAATGCTTTTAGTATGAGCCGCGTATATCTGTATCACTCCTGGATTTTAAT